>NC_084831.1:110315455-110626113 GCF_033115175.1 Lepus europaeus
CTTCTTCCAGGTCTCCCACACAGGTACAGAGGCCCAAGGACTTGGGCCATCTTCTACTGCTTTCCCAGGCCACAGCAGAAAGCTGGATCGGAAGAGGAGCAGGCAGGACTAGAACCAGCGCCCATATGGGATGCCCAGCGCTTCAGGCCAGGGCGTTAACCCACTGCACCACAGCGCCAGCCCCCAGCCTCATGTAACAGAAGAGGGACTAATTCAATAATCCACCCAAAGAGTCTCCATCAGGATAGCTGAACTGGCCATGAACTGGAGACCACTTGCATTGTGTATGGTGATCAACAGATAGAGCTATGCACACATATACAAATACAGGTACACGTATACACATACACTAGCATGTGAATGCATGTATACATTTATATGTTTGTTATATATATGACTAAGAAACAATACATAGGAAATCCAGATAGAGTACTTACTATGTGTCAGGTTCTGTTCTGAGCACCTGACAAATGCTGGCTCTGTTAAGCCTCAGAACAACCCTAAGGGCAGATGCTACTCATACCTGAATTTCACAAGTGAGTCACAAAGAGATGAAGAAATTCTTTCAAGGCAATTCAACTAGAAAGTGGCAGAGTGAGAATCTAAACCTAGGAAGTTTAGCTCTAACCACAGCATAAAGTCTGTAACGTTAGAGGTCCAGCATTGTGGTTCGGGGGTTAAGCCACCGCTTGTGACACCAGTAACCCGCTTCAGAGTGCCAGTTCCAAGTCTCGGCTGCTGTGCTTTTGATCCAGCTTCTTGCCTAACATGTCTGGGGAAACGGTGGTGCTTGGACACCTGCCACCCATGTGGCAGAACAGATGTAGTTTCAGGCTCCTGGCTTCAGCTGGTCCAGACCTGCCTATAAGAGCCCTCAGGGAGTGAACCAGCAGATTCATATTCTCTCTCTCTCTCTCTCTCTCTCTCTCTGTGTGTGTGTGTGTGTGTGTGTCACTCTTCCTTTCAAATAAATAAATCTTTATAGTCCATAATGCAGAAGCTGGCATAGCAGGTAAAGCCACCACCTTCCATGCCAGCATCCCATATGGGTGCTAGTTCAAGTCCCAGCTGCTGCACTTCCAATCCAGCTCCCTGCTGGTGTGCCTAGGAAAGCAGTAGAAGATAGCCCTAATGCTTGGGCCCCTGCACCCACATAGGAGAAGCTTATGGCTCCTGGCTTCAGACTGTCCCAGCCCTGGCCATTGTGGCCATTTGGGGAGTAAACCAGTGGGTGGAAGACCTCTCTCTCTCTGTGTGTGTGTGTGTATGTGTGTGTATCTTTACCTTTCAAATAAATCTTTTTAAAAGTTTATAATATATAAAGTATTGGCATATAGCAGATGCTTGGTAAATGGCAGTAGGATAAGTATTAGAGCCTTAACAGAGCCTCAGCTATTCTACCTTTTTACTATTTAGCACTGGGGAAATGACTCTGCATAAGCTGACTTGGTAAGTGGCCGTTATAGTCAAGTCAGAGCTACAGAACCACATGAAGCAATGCCAAGGACAAGACCTTGGCATTCCTTCGCTGAAAACTAGCTGGTCTGAGTCATATGTACTCCAGAAGCAGGTTTACAGGCATTGGTCTTTCGGCCAGTGTGGAAACCAAGCCAGCTGTTTCACATCTGCATCACATCACAGGTTTATTATCTTCTATTTGCTTTGTTCCTGTAGAAACTTGTGAATGAATTAGGGGCTGACGTTACAATGTAGCAAGTCAAGCTGCTGCCTGCCACGCTGGCATCCCATATGGGTGCTCGTTTGAGACCCGGCTGCTCCACCTCCAATTCAGTTCTCTGCTAATGTGCCTGGGAAAGCAGTGGTAGATGGCTCAATAATTGGGACTGTGTACCCACACGGGAGACCCAGATGAAGCTCCTGGCTCCTGGCTTCAGCCTGACAGAGCCCTGAGAATTACAGCTGTTTGGGGAGCGATCCAGCAGAAGGAAGATTTCTTTCTCTGTCTTCCTCCGTAACTCAGCCTTTCAAATAAATCTTTTTTTTTTTTCAAAGAACCTTGTGAATGACAAAAACTCATCGTTCTTTATGGAAAATGAATTCTGAAAAGGCGGGCTCTGGAGGTCTGAGAAAATGGAAAGGGAACAGGGGCCTGATAGGAATGGTAGGAAATGATATGGTACAGATGTCTTTGCCATTGAAAATTTGCTGAGATCTGAGAATGAAAGTTTGTGGAATGCAAAGGATATGCTCTGCCCAAGTGCATGGCTTGTTGGGAGCTTGGCCATACGGATCCTTTTCTCTTTTTTTCCAGGAGAGAAAGCAAATTGCAGCATCTGGGACCATGAGGGTCTCATGATGGAATGAAGTGGGGTTAGGGGTCACAGCAGAGCCATCCAACCCTCACTTGCCCACAGGCAGCCCCTGCACCTGCTCTACAATTGTTAGGTGCAGTGTGATGGCTCTACACTTGGTCTCAGACTTCCTCTGATTCCTGCCTTCCTTTATCCTCTGTCCCCCCTTCTTCTACATGTGTCTCTACAGGCATTTTCAATGTAGAAGGGGACTCATCAGCTCTGCTTCCATTATAGGGCTAATATTTAACTTTCTGGGGAGCCAGCACTTGTGGTATGAAAAACAAAGGGTAAAGCAAAGGCATCACTAAAAACAAGACAGTACTGGGGCTACTTTATGCACCAATAGTCCTTTGCCATTCTCATCGAGCTGAAAACAAATATCCTGAAACTATTGCCTAGCAGCCCATGAAGTTAAATAGCTAATTAAAATAGAATTGGAGCTGTTTTAAAACCAAATGCTTGCCAATCAATCAGAACATGATGAAATGCGGAACTTTGAGTAACAACAGCAAATAAAATATTTACAGATCACAGCAGAAATAAGTGCATAGATTCTCACTTTTAAGGAAAATGCACATATGGGTATTGCAAATCCACCTGGAAGACACCTGATGCCTCCAAGTGACAGAATGTGAGGGAGCACAGAAGGAAGGGGCGGTGCCGTGTGTTAGGAAATGGGATGGCACTACCCAAGGCTTCCGGGTGTGCGCACTCCTAATTGGATAAGGAGAAGGCTGGTAAGTGGAGTTCAAGGAGGGTTGCCAGTTGGCACACAGTCCTACTAACAACCTTTTTAATAGAAAGAGTACCCAATATTGCATGGGTTCACATGTATACCAAAATTTATGTGTTGCTTAACCTTCACATTTTAACCAGGCATCCTGTGTTTTTGTTTGCTAAATTTGGCAGCCCCAAAGCCAAGATACACAAGTGAAGCCCATGACTGGGAAGTGTAGTTGGGCGGTCAGCAGAGGAGAATCTTGAGCGGCCCAAGTCCTGCCCTGATATTGTACGAAAACTTGGACCTCTGTTTCTCCACCTGTACACTGGGGAGAATGGCACTTGTCAAGGGCTGCAGGGATTGTCAGTGAAGCCAGAAAGCACTGAACTGTCACGTCTGATGTTCTCAATAAGAAGGAGCCGTTATTGGTAGGCAGAAGATCTACAGCCAGTGAGCAGCACACAGTAGGCCCTCAACATGAATTGGTTTCTATCTTGGAGGGGAAGAGAGCCTTTTGTTAAGAGATCCTGCTATATGCCAAGCACTTTACAATCTTTCTCACTTTTTTTTTTAAATTTATTCAAAAGCCAGAATTGCAGAGAGAGAAGAAGGAGGAGGAGGAAGAGAGAGAGAGAGAGAGAGAAATCTCCTCTCCATTGGTTCACTCCCCAAATGAAAACAACAGGCAAGCTGAAGCCAGAAGCCAAGAAATCCTTCCAGGTCTCCCACGTGGGTGTGGGGGTCCAAGCACTTGGGCCATCTTCTATTGCTTTCCCTGGCCATGGCAGGGAGCTAGATCAGAAGTGAAGCAGCTGGGATTCAAACTGGGGTCCGTCAGCGCTGTGGAGCAGTGGGCTGAAGCCCTGGCCTGAAGTGCTGACATCCCATATGGGTGCCGGTTCATGTCTCGGCTGCTCTATTTCCAATCCAGTTCTCTGCTATGGCCTGGGAAAGCAGAAAAAGATGGCCCAAATCCTTGGGCCCCTGCGCCCGCATGGGAGACCCGGAAGAAGCTCCTGGCTCCTGGCTTCGGATCTGCTCAGCTCCAGCTGTTGCGGCCATCTGGGGAGTGAACCAGCAGATGGAAGACCCCTCTCTCTGTCTCTACCTCTCTCTGTAACTCTTTCAAATAAATAAAACTAAAACTGAAAAAAAAAAAAAAAAAGGGTGTAAGGTGTAACAAATCTTCCAAGCCAGATGAATCAATTTACAGGTTTTTATTGGGATTCCGCTCCTGGGCGAGGTTTCCCGGTCCCAAAGGGGCGGGGCCAGGGAAGTGGAGCATCAGAGGGTGGGAGGGCTCCTTTTATAATTACAGGGCCAGGACATAGGGGTTAAAGGTTGAGGCATGTCTGATCCTCATTGGTTGACCTTTAGGTGCCCGCGGGGACCTTGGCAAGGACTTTTTGTTCCCAGAAGTTCTCTCCATTCCTGGAAGTGTGGGCCTTCTCTCCTGTGGATCCCAAAGCTACCACCAGAACCCATATGGGATGCCAGTGTTGCAGGCAGCCCCACAGCACCAAACTCTCTCATTTAAGCCTCCTAAGAACCCTGCAAAATAAGTATAATTATTATCTTTTCATGGATATGGAGGCCGAAGCTGAGTTTAACTAGTTAATCTCACATTATAATACCTGTTAGGAGCAGAGCTGATGTCCAAATCGGCTTACCTCCAAATCCTGTGCTTTTTTTTTTTAAATATCATTCTGCCCTCCACCTCCCATCATTCTAGCAGGCAGGTAGAATCTTGCTACAATAACAGATTAGCATGCTTGTCACAGAACTAACTGGCTGCTACTTAACCTCTTCACATGATAAATTGTCTCCATCACTGGGGGACTGTCTCTTCCTGTAGAAACACATTTGTGGGCGCATGCTGCAGTTCGTGGGAAAACAGGCTTTACATTTTAGAAACTCACGTTACCATCAGCCTCACTGACATGCCTATTTTACATCAAAGACTTGATAACTGTAAAATGGTAAAATAAAAACAAGCATAATCCCTCTGGACAGCTCCCAGGCAGGTCAATGATTTCTACAGGTTATTTACAAGCTGCTTTTTTCTCACAAGCCTCCACCCCCTTTGTAACTGAATCACAAAAGCCTGCTGCTCTCCGCCCAGCTGGGCTTAGTTGGTGAGGATGAAAAATGAAATGGTGAGCAGAGGGCTGCCAGGCCAAGAAAAAACTTTTGGACCTTTTGGGAGGTGAGGCGTCAAGATTGCTGTGGTCTGCAGGTGTCTCCCAAAAGTTTTTATGTTGGGAACTCAGACTCAAATTTTCAGGTTAATGGTACCAGGCAGGACCTTGGGAAATACTTAGGGTTCGATGAGGTCGTGAAGATGGGGTCCCCACGATGGTGTGAGTGGCTTCGTGAGAAGAGGAAGACCCAAGCTAGCGTGCTGCCCTTTCTTTCTGGGTGATGCAGCAAGAGGGCCCTCACCAGATGCTGAGCAAATGCCAATACCGTGCTCTTGAACTTCCCAGCCTCCAGAGCTGGGAGCCAAATACACTCCTGTTCTTTATGAATAACCTGGTCTCAGGTGTTTTGATAGAGTGACAGAAAATGGATGCAGACAGAAATCATAAGTAAAATCAGAAAATCAGCTGTTTTTACGGCAACCCAAGGCATGCTGGGCGCAGTCTTACCCAGAAAGGAAGAGATCTCTCTCTAGAAAGAGATCGTGGTGTAGAGAGGAGGACTGTGATCCTCCCAGCCTAGAACACGTCAAGGAGTCCTGGGGACAGACACAGGAGCAAGTGTCCCACCAACTGTGCCTGGAATGGACGGTCAACACATGAAGCCAAAACAACCCACAGAAAAGAGAAAGGGCTATCAATCACATTTAAAATGGCTGCCCCACTGGCTTGATTAGCCCTCCACAAGGTCCAAATAGGGAGATGTGGCCTCATTTCCAGCCAAGCACTTCCTCCTAAGATTTTGCCCGCAATTGCTTTAATTTTTTGGTAAAAATGTCCCAGTACTGTGAGATCTTTCCCTGATTCTACTTGGTTTTCTTCCAGTGTTGTTTTATTGAGGTAAAAATCACACAACATAAAAGTTGCCAGCTTAACCATTTCGAAGGGCACGGTTCCAGGGTGTTAAACACATCAATGACCTTGCACAAGCGCCCCCAGCTCCTTCCCGTTGACCTGCGCTTTAGACAGCCTACCCTGGCCTCCACGGACAGGAAGTTCTTGGGAGGGTCCTGGATTGGACTCCCTTGGATTCCCCCCGGGCCCTGCCATTTTCCTTCTGTCCTCTTTCCTCCAATTTCTCGCCCTCCTTTTACTTTGTCAGCCAAGTTCCTCCTCGCTGGAGGCTGGACAGTGGTGGGACATTTGCTTTCCAAGTCAAGACAGTGATGGCTCCCCACCCTGCCTGCTCCAGCGCGCCCCTCTCCTAACTTCTTAGTCCTTTCAGAAGTCAGCCAGCACCCGGGGGCCCCTGTCAGAGCCCTGTTCCCGGGGCGTGAACGCAGGCCCAGTCCTCTCAGCACCGTGGGATGTGGAAGGCGTCCCGCAGTCCCAGGCTGGAGTCTGCATGTCAGCTGCCCAGCTGTTTCGGCGGTGCGGGCCGGGGTCCCCGGGGCCCTTATTTGCACAGCTCACCTGCCCCTGCTTCCAGCCTCAGGGCCCCAGGAGGCTGCCCTGGCCGCAATTAGGGAGCTGTGTTGTTGCCTAGGTTGGTTTTCAGCTTCCAAAAACAAGCCACCAGCAGCCCTGCCTCGTTGTTTGTGTCAGCAGGCGCTCGAGGCTGAGATTCCCGGGGGGGGCGGGGGGGGGGGGGCCCGCACCTGCCCTGCCGAACTATTTCCGGCCTGTGTGTTTTCATGCGGGGCAGATTGTTCGGTGCCCTCGTCTCTTAGCTCTCGCTCCTCTGCTCGGGGCCAGATGCGGAGAGACCTGGTCGGCACCGTGATGGCGGGGGTGTGCCAGCAGCTCCCTTCTGTTAACCTGCTGATTCTGGAACTTAAGGAAGCGAGCGGGGCTCCCTTTCTGTGTGTTCTGCACCTGCCCGGGTTCCGCAGGGTTCAGAGGCCTGAACAGTGTGGTACATGGCTGTGCTTCAGCAGAGGGTGCGGTGAAGGATCACGCTCTGGTTTGGTTGTTTATATTTTATTTTATTTTAGATTATTGGAAAGGCAGAGTTACAGAGAGGCAGAGGCAAAGGTGAGAGAGGTCTTCCATTGCTGGTTCACTCCCCAGATGGTACAACAGCCAGAGTTGTGATGATCTGAAGTTAGGAGCCAGGAGCCAAGAGCTTCTTCTGGGTCTCCCACAAGGGTGCAAGGGCCCAAGGACTTGGGCCATCTTCTACTGCTCTCCCAGGCCATAGCAGAGAGCTGGATTGGAAGTGGAGCAGCTGGGACTGGAACTGGTGCCCATGTGGGATGCCAGTGCCGCAGGCAGAAGATTAACCTATGTTGGTGATGGTGATGGTGGCAGTGGTGATGGTCACAATGGTGGCCATGTGATGATGGTAAAGAGGAAGACAACGATGAAGAGGAAAAGGGGCCGGGAAGAGGGGAGGTAAGGGCAAAAGTCTTCAAATAATCATGGAAAATGTGTTCTATGAAAAAAAGGCAAGGATTTCAAAATTGCATAAAAATAAATATCTATTTATTCCACTTCTTCTGTGAACATACTGATCTTCCCTGATTTCCATCATCGTCCCTCCTCTCAGCCTGAGGGCTTGCTCAAATGGCATCCCTCTCGGGTAGCTGCCCCATTAATTCTGACCTTCCTAACATTCAAAATCAACAAGTTTTTGTGGACGACGGCAGGATCTGAAATGAGAAAAATACAGTAACTTCTCACAGAGCTTCCTAGTATCAGGATCAGTTAGACAGTGTTTGGATGCCCATATATGACATTATATGTTAGCTCACCTTGGCCATCTTTAGGGGCAGAAGGAAAATACAAAGATGATTGTACGGTTTTATAGCCAGTGTCTGCTTGAGGAGAAAAGGCAGGGCATTTGAAGTCACAGACGACAGTTCAAGGTCTAGGTTTTCATTTCATAGTAATTCTTGAAGGCTGCCTTTCCCCATCTGTGAAATGGAACAATAACACTGCTTGACACGGTGTGCAGGGTCAATGAGACAGGGCCTGGCACCAGTCAGTCTGAATGAATGCCAAGTTCTCTGGGGCTCACACCATTCCCCGATGAGGTTCAAGCCAGATCATGGTGCTCCAGGCAGATCCATGCCAACTTCCTGCTTCCCCTCGTCCTAGATCCAGCCAAAACCAGTAGGCGTTACCTGCTCTAAACACTTGTCATGAGCCACATGTTTACTTTACGAAGAATCATTTTGATTCCTATGACTTAGGCATAACAAAGCTTCAGACATCAAAACAGCAGTTTAAAAAGAGAGCATTCAACTACTCAATTACTTGTTTGTTGATTGTTTATTTATTTTTTTTTCCAAATGCTGCCCAACTGTTTTTTTCCATTGAATTACTTGGGATTCTAGTTGACTTAACCATATGAAATGATCTTGTAACATTTTTGACATAGTTAGAATGTTTCCCGTGATGTCTGGCACAAGCTCTCTTGGCTTACGTCATTCCGTTACTCCTACTTTTGCCGTCTACTACCTGAATAAAACATCTAGATTTCACCAGTTGAATTTGTTCCTTTCAAATATTTATGAGCCGTAGTCATGTCTTCGTAAGTCAATCCTCTACATATTTAATTTTTCTTTATAAATAAGCCCTATTTTTCCTGAATCATTTATTTCCTCTTCTAAAATGTTTCCAAAGCTATTTCAGCCCCAAAATGAAAAGAGGCCCCTAAGTGGATTGCTATCAGATAGACTCTAAAAGGCGATTGTTCTGGAATCTGGGGTATGGATTCAAAGTTCATATTTCTTGCTGCCCGCATGGCCAGTAATTCTGACTCATGGTTCCAGACGATAAGGCCAAGGAATGTGCATTTTAACAGCCCCTACCGCCACCACCCCGTGCAGCCTCTAGGGAACTTCGATGTTGGCTGCCCCGGAGCATACTTGGAGGTACAGTGTCACCCCCGGTGTCATGGTCAGGCTAAACATAAGCCACTGAACTGACCTGCTCCCTGATTTGTCTGTCGTCCGAGATTGCATCATGGTCCCCATGCTCAGTTTTGAGGGTCCCCAGACCCCTCAGTCAAATGCTCCCATTGCCTTGGTTTCCTGCTGAGACGGCTAGGCAAGTCCGTGAGAGAAAGATTTTGTCTGCTCAGTTGCCAGAAGACTCTTCCAGCTCCTAGTTCTTCAGTTTTCAGGTTCTGGGTGGGTGGAGAGGTTGGAGAGAGCCACCCAGGTACCTAGAAACCTAGCAACTTTGCATTCTGTGTGACTGCCATTCGTCTCTTTTTCTAAGACGATGACCCAGTTCATAGCAGCAATAATAATTTTTAACATTTGTACAGCACATTATGGTTCATCATATTTATTTCTTTGATGTCATTTGATCTTCGCAGTAGCTTTTGAGGGGTAAGTAGAGCGGGTATTTCCATTTCACAGGAAAAAAATGCTCAGAGAGAATAAGTATCTGGCCCAGGGATTTAGTAAAAGTAAATGGATCTGGGGAGTGACCCCGTGGATGGGAGAACTCTGCCTATCAGAACTCTGTAGGTTTCTATCTCAACCTTTCAAATAAAAATAAAGAATTTTTTAAAAAGGTAAATGGAGTTCTGAGAACTTAAACTGATGGGTTCTTCTATCACATCTGCCTTAAAGCTGCAGTTTCCCAAACTCTAGTTTTATTGAGCCTGTAGTAGTTTAACAATACAGGTGAATAAATAACACATTTTCTTTACTAAAGTTTCAATTACTTAATATAACTGTTTAGAATAGGTAGGAAATATTCAAGTAGGATATTTTTAAATTACCCTTTAATTATTGCATTGATGTTACCCACAATTTTTATATAGTTCTCTTTTCTAAAGATTTATTTACTTTTTTGAAAGGCAGAGTTAGAGAGAGGGAGAGAGAGATCTTTCATCAGGTGGTTCACTCCCCAAATGGCTGCAACATCCAGAGCTGGGCCAATCTGGAGCCAGGAGCCAGGAGCCAGGAGCTTCCGGGTCTCCCAAGGGCCCAAGCACTTGGGCCATCTTCCGATGCTTTCCCAGGTCATTAGCAGGAAGCTGGATTGGAAGTGGAGCAGCTGGGGCTCAAACTGGTATCCAAACTGTAGCAAATTTATCAGCTACACCACAGTGCCAGCTGCAAAATGTAAAATACAGGCACAGTATATTGTATTGTGATAACTATTAATCTCTCATTCCACAGGTAATGATGTGCCAATTGGATCTCATTGGCTGGGTAGGGAGGAAAAGAAGTCTCCCAACTCTTAGATAAAACCTAGGCCATAGATTAGTCTTCCCTGCCAATGGATCATGATTAATTGTTGGCTTTTATTATAGCTAAATAGAATTGCACTGTGTATGTCCATTTTCTTTATTTGTTAGTTAATGGACGCCTAGACTGAGCCCATAACTTGGCTGCTGTGAAGAGTGTATCAATAAGCCTGGGGGTGCAGGAATCTCTTTCTTATTCTGATTTCATCTCCTTTCGATAGACAGCACTAGTGGGAGTGCTAGATCATAAGGGGGTTCCATTATTGACAAAATTTTTAAAGATTTATTTATTTATTTGAAAGGCAGAGTTACAGAGAGATAGAGGCAGAGAGAGAAGTCTTCCATCTACTGGTTCACTCCCCAAATGACTGCAACAGCCGGAGCTGAGCCAATCTGAAGCCAGGTGCCAGGAGCTTCTTCCAGGTCTCCCACATGGGTGCAGGGGCCCAAGCACTTGGGCCATCTTCCACTAATTTCCCAGGCCATAGCAGAGAGCTGGATCGGAAGTAGAGCAGCCGGGACTAGAACCGGCACCCACATGGGATGTCAGCACTGCAGGTGCCACAGCACCGACCCCTTGATGAACTTTCATACTGTTTCCCAGGATGGTTGTACCGATTTACACTGCCGCCAACAGTGTGTGATAGTTTCTCTTCCGCTACATCCTCATCAGCATTTGTTAAGTTGGTTGTTTTATTTTTACTTTGGCTTTGGATTTTTTTTTTTTTTTTTTGACAGCAACCATCCCAGCTGGGGTGAGATGATATCTCACTGTGGTTTTGATTTGTTAAAATCTTGGCATATGCAACAGATGCATGGAATTAGAGGACATAATGCTAAGTGAAATAAGCTAGGAGTGGAAAGAAAAATACTGCGTGCTCTCACTCCTGTGTAGAAGTTTTTAAAACTAGATGTCGTAGAAGAAAAGAGTAGAATAGTGATTTTTAGAGACTAGGAAGGGTGGGGGTGGTGGAGAGAGGGAGGTTGGATAATGGGTACCAAAATAAAGTTAGAAAGGAGGAATAATATTCTTCTTCTTCTTCTTTTTTTTTTTTTTTTGACAGGCAGAGTGGATAGTGAGAGAGAGAGAGACAGAGAGAAAGGTCTTCCTTTTTGCCGTTGGTTCACCCCCAAAATGGCCGCTGCGGCCGGCGCATCTCGCTAATCCGAAGCCAGGAGCCAGGTGCTTCTCCTGGTCTCCCAAGCGGGTGCAGGGCCGAAGGACTTGGGCCATCCTCCACTGCCTTCCCGGGCCATAGCAGAGAGCTGGCCTGGAAGAGGGGCAACCGGGATAGAATCCGGCGCCCCAACCGGGACTAGAACCCGGTGTGCTGGCGCCGCAAGGCAGAGGATTAGCCTGTTAAGCCACGGCGCCGGCCAGAAAGGAGGAATAATATTCTAGTGTCCTGCAGCACAATAGGGTGACTATAGTTTACAACAGCTTGTTATAGATTTTATACAAAACCAGAGGAGTTGAAGCCTCTAAACACAAGGAAATGATAAGTGATTAAGGAGCTATAAATGCTAATTACACTGACTTGATCATTACACATTGCACACAATATTTTGAAATATCACACTGTATCCCAGAAATATGTACAATTATTACATGTCAATTAAAAAGTAAACATGTAAAAGATATTCACTGGACACTTACTAAATCCATAGTTTATATTTTAGATAATATTAAAGGAGCACAAAAGGAATATAAGTGACTGTTGGTGCTAATGACTTGCGAGGTCTTGAACTTGTTTCTTGCACCTGCACGTATTTATCCGTGCATTCGTTGCAGACTCATGCAGACTGCTGTCTCCACCAGAAGCTATCAGCCTCATGAGGATCCAGGCAAGGACGCCAGCCACGCAGACAGTGTGGGAAATGCCGCAGGAAGGAAAGGCGGGATGCTAGCGTGCCCTCACGAGTCCGGCCCTGATTCTACACAGGCTGTGGATTTATTTGGGATGATCTGTAGGAGAGTGCTGAGTGCATGGCACCGCTGCCCCTTGGCAAGCTGAGGGTACCAGGGAGTCATTGCTTTACACGTATAGTTGTCTCTACCTGAAACGTGTCCCTCCTCTCCTCCCGTAGCTAAATTCCAGTGCTCACCATCCCAGCCCTGGATGCCTGGGGCGTGTCAGATATCCCACACCTGCATGCTGCAGCATCCCATGACAATCCTCTAACGTCATCCATCTCACTCCCCGACCCCATCCCCCTAAACTCTCCCCCTTCAGACCTGAGCACTTCTAGCTCAGGCCCTGTGCCTGTTCCCTCTGTACTCCTGCACCAAGCAAATACTTGTCACTCAATAGGGGTTGGATAAATGTTTGCTGAATGCATAAAAGAAGGAATGCCCCTCACCCTCAATATCTAGCTGATGAGGAGGTGGGGGTGGAACATACACATTAGGGCCATTTGCAAGCTGTCAGGCACCCATGGGTGTTTCAGTGCCTAAAATCAAGTGCCCCCCCCCCCCCCCAGAGAGCCCCAGGGCACCTGCTTTACCCAGCACGAATGTTCCCAAGGACTGTAGCATGCCCTTGCCGCACACCAAAAGTGTGCTGAACTTTCTCCCAACAAGAAAAATGTCAGAGGATGGCTTGGACTCACCCGTGGTGTTCCCCACCCCCATCCCAATGACGGGTCAAGCATTTACGAGTTCCTATGGGTGGGGTGCCTCAGAAATGTGGATCAGGTAAGAGCGTCTCCTCCAGAAAGCTGCTCGGTGGTTGATCCAACAGGGCTAGGACTGGGGTGAGGTCAGGGAGGTCAGGTCATTCAAATGCAGAGTCAGATTTTATATTTAAAATTCTGAGAGTCTATTACTATGATTTTCTTTATGCACTGACTTTCAGTGTTGAAAACATATTGTAGGGCTGGAATTGTGGCCAAGGGAGTTAGGCTGCTCCTCGGGACACGCCCCCCTTCCCCGCATTCTGTGTCAGCCGAGTGCCTGGGATCGAGTCCCGCCTCTACTTCCCGTTCAGCTTCCTGCTAAGGCTCATCCAGGGAGGCAGCAGGGGTGGATCAAGTACTGGGACTCCTGCCACCCATGTGGGAGACCTGGATGGAATCCCAGGCTCCTGGCTTCAGCCTGACCCAGCCCCAGCTCTTGTGGACCTTTGGGGAGTGAACCGGCACATGGAATATCTTTCTGTCTTTCTCTCTGTGTATCTGTCTCTGTGCCTGTCTCTCTGTTGCTCTGTTTCTCAGCCTTTCAGATCTCTAAACATTGAAATTACATTAAAAATAATTCATTTTGCTCCTGGGGGTTTGCTATCCCTCCCCATCCTTACCCCCACCACTGGGAGACACGTGGGGCTGCCTTCTTGCTTCACCTGTTGCAGGGGCTTCTTGGGCTCCCCCTGTGGGGCTTGACATCAGCTTTCCCTGGGGCTCAGCTGCCAGCCCCCAAGGCTCACTCCCCACTGGGCTTTCCCTTCTCCAGTAGCATGAGCCTTTTGTACAGCAAGCACCCTGGCTGCCCTCCACCACTGTCTCCCCCATGCCTGTGCTGCGTCCCTGCTCCTATCTCTTCCAGCCGTCAGGGACTTGCTTGCTGTAAGGTTCTGTCGCCCGGGCAGGAGAGCACTGGCTTCCAGGCTGAAGCACCAGGAAGGCCCTCATGGAGACAGGCTCCGAGGCCCGTACACATGTACACATCTCTTTTCATTTCCCTCTCTCAAAGTGTCCCTGGATCCCCACAGAGAGGTTGTAGAACCAGAACATGGCTGTCTGCTCCAGGGACTGTGGGGTCACATGATCTCACATGGCTTCCCTCCCGCATCGCCCTGCACACACAATCTAGTAATCATGACCTCCTAAACCCCCCACGCCCCCATTGCTCCATTCAACAGAGAAACAGGGCCTGGCAGATTAAGTCAGGTAGATGGAGCACATATCCAATTACAGCAAATCAGTTGCCAAACCTAAGCTTTTGACAGGCCTGTGTCTGTCCAATGGTTCTGTGGACGTTCCCCTCCACTGCACCCTACTCCCACCCCTCACACACCCAGCCTGGCCATGTCACTGGATCTCTGGGTTCACTAACACGGGGCATACTGATATTTTAAAATCGTAAACAAGACCGAGAAGGCCAAAAGGCTCCAAGTCTCCAAGGACCCATACAACAACTGATAGAAAAATCCTCTTTCTCCGCCAGTTTCCTTTGGAGAGCCTTTAGAAATTCGCACCTGAATTTCAGCTGAAGAAGAACTCTTCTTGCATGCTGTGAAGTGGGCAGCTGCTGTGTGCTTTGACGACCCAGACGCAGTGCTTGGGAACATGGGTGTGCACCCTACTTCTCCGCCGGGCATCCTCGGGAGCATAGAAGGCTTGGGTTCCTTGAGCCTGTGGGAGGGCAAAGTCCTGCAGAGAGGCCGCCGTCTTCCTGGCCTTTACCCGATAGCCTGAGATCAGCTCAGTGATGATGGCAGGTCTCCAAGACCAAGCCACAGAGCAAGGAGGGGGTATGCTAATGGGAAGCAGTAACCATAGGAGATAATCTGAGCAGAAGAAGCCAGGACTTTTCTAGGACGTGCATGAAGTACTGAATGTGTGAGTGCCTAATGGCCCTCAATGGGTGTGGATGAAGACCAAGTGCAGAGAAATACATCGTGAGCACAAGCCATCCCATTCTGTATCCCAGATGACTGGAAGGGCTCCATGATGTGATTGGGATTTGGGAATGACCCTTCTCAGTGTTCTCCAGGAGGCATCTCATGCATGTAGTTCCTGGGCAAGCATACTTTACATGTATCGCATCCCTCACCATATGCTAATGGCACAGGTATTGTTCTACTCTTATTTTGAAGATGGAGAAAGAGAGACTCAGAGAGGTTAAGATGCAAACTTCAGTTTAGTCTGACTCCAAAGGACATGCTCTTCCATCCTCTGCTCTATCAGCATCAGAGCTCTTGGGCACCACTTACCCCAGGACTCCCTGGAGAGTGCCTTTCTTTATTCATGCATCCACTCCACATTCAACAACGTGTGATGGGCATCCGCACCATGCCAGGCCTTTTGCTGGACCCTGGGGCTCCCCTGATGAGAGAGACATGGACCCTGGCCTCATGGAACTTGGAGTCTAATGGGTGAACACCAGAGTCTGGAATGGGAGCTGGGGTCTCCTTAAGGTTGGGCAGATTGTCCCTGCACAAAGGTTCCTGTCCATGGGGCCAGGAAGTGAGCAGTGAAACCCAGCTCACCTTCCACTAAACTGTCCATCCACGCTGATGCATCCCCCAAGGGAAGGAATTTTCAAAATGTTTCCCAGGGTATTATATGGGCTAACTATAAGTGCTCACCCCCCTTAACTTCAAGCCAGTGTCAATCAACATACATCCTGTGCATAACCTGGGGAACATGAACCTGTACCAGGGAAGATCCTGCACAGTGTGGAGGCCAACAGCCAGTGAAAGTGTATTCTGGTCCACTGGACCCCAGTCAATGAGGTCCTCACCCACTCTAGGGAATCTTGGACAATCAGCTACGGTTTAACCTAATGTCCCAGCACGGTATGTGGGTCAGCAAAGCTTTCAGTGATTCCCACAGACAGTACCCACATCCTAGCACAGAGCTGAGCCCATGGCTGGGCCCTGAGCCCTGGGCCTTCAGCCCACAGCTGTCAGATCCATGAGGAACTAAAAGCAAGTCTCCCAGAGACACTTATGACAGGGAACAAGAGAAGACAAAGGTCAAGCCCAAAATGCAAAATAATTAGGAGGCCTGTCCTTACTAACAGAAACAGAGACTGAAGGAATTCCTTGGGAAGAAGAGACGGTGCCTTGTATGCATGCCCATTTTCCAGTTATAAACTTCTAATGGCTATATTTACAAGGCCTTCATATCTGAGTCACTGTGTGTAATTCTTAGAAAAATCCCTTACTTGATTCCTTGCTATAGATGAGATTGTTGATGGCCAGAGAAACCACATAATTTTGGATGGGTCATGTAGCTAGGAAGCAGCAAATCTAGAAATCGGCAAAGGTGAGTGATCTTGACTCATAAGACATGTGACTGGAACTGGCGCTGTGGTATAGTGGGCTAAGCCTCTGCCTGTGGCGCCGGCATCCCATATGGGTGCCGGTTTGAGTGCTAGATACCCCTCTTCCATTCCAGCTCTCTGCTATGGCCTAGGAAAGCAGTAGAAGATGGTCCAAGTCCTTGGGCCCCTGCACCTGTGTGGGAGACCTGGAAGAAGCTCCTGGCTCCTGACTTTGGATCTGCTCAGCTCCAGCCATTGTGGCCATCTGGGGAGTGAACCAGCAGATGGAAGACCCCTCTCTCTGTCTCTCCCTCTCCCTCTGTAATTCTCTCTCAGATAAATAAATAAAATCTTTAAAAAAAAAAAAAAGACACATGACCAACCTGTCTTCTAGCTCAGAAGTCTGCAGCCGTAAGACAATGGGATGGAGATAAAAGACATGAAGCCAGAAACAGCAAGGCAGATGGAGAAAGCAGAAATCAAGCAGCAAAGACAGTGGGAGGCAGACCCTAAAACCTTCCCACGGGTCCCAAAGACATGCAGCTACTACAAACAGCCATCAGCGGGGCTCGCTGGTCTTGGATCTATCTAAAGCACAGAATGTCAGAGCCAGGAAGGACCTTGGTGCTTTGGCCCGGCGCCCTCATCCTACAACGGAGACATCCAGGGGCTTCCCCAAGGGCTCCTCAGCTGCTACAGAGGCAGAGCCATGGTCTCCTGGCACGCAGACCAAAAATTTCCAGCACAGTGCATCATGGAGATTGTTCCCAGGGGCGATGACAAGGCTATTAACAGCTGTGGTCACCAGGCCCTAATTTAGCACGCGCTACCCTGGCAGCCATCTTAGATTTGGGACTTGAAGGAAACACTACCCAGGTCATGTGAGCTTAAGAGGAATGGAAAATTCCAGGTCAGTGAGCAACACACCCTGCAGGTATCCTTCTTCAGCAACCCTGCCTTCAGAGGCTCCCAGGCCCTTTTGTCCCACTACCAGTTAATATTTCACTGCTGGGAGTCTCTAGGGAACAAAGAACACGAACCTGGCCTTGAGTGGCCAAAGGTAGGCAGCCCTGGTTCCTGATGCAGCTCATAAATAAGAAGAGAGCAAATGCACTTTGGATAGGCAGGAGGCCCGGGCTCCCGCAGAACAGCTGGGAAGCCATTCAGAGGGAAGCATGCTATTTGCGTCTGCCTGACATTTGAATTAGGCTCACCTGGCTGTGCTGCCGTCCCCACAGATGTGAGTCACGCTGCTCATTCGCCAGTGAACAGTGGCCAGGAGCAAAGGAGATCTGCATCTCCCGGCAAGCTGAGCGAAGTAAGGGGACCAGGAGCGCCATTTCCAAGGATGTCTGCTTCCCCCAGGCAGGGAAGGCTACGGAGCGAGAAAGCTCACTTGGTAGGAATCTCAGCCTGATTCCCCTGCACACGGGAGAGGCGGCGCCTTGGATGCTTCCTTCCATCCCCCTTCGTCTGGGCTTTGGTCAAGCACAGCCCTTCTCGCTCGTGGCTTATGCTGCCATCTCACACCCTGAGGACCCAGGGTAGCCCTGCCCCAGTGTAACCCACTGCCTGGCCCCCGTATAGCAGAGCTCACGGGCTGTGGCCGTCAGGGCAGAGGTTGCACGTGAGGTGGGTCATTTTTCCTGCTGTTGCCAACCTGTGAAATGTGATCCACCTCTGTTTCTGCTGCCTCTGGAGTCTGGCGGATTCTAGTCTGGTCCCGAGCTGAGGGCAAAGCAGGAGCGAGACCAACTGTGGGTCAAGAATAGCCCTAGGGCCGGCGCCGCAGCTCAATAGGCTAATCCTCCACCTTGCGGCGCTGGCACACCGGGTTCTAGTCCCGTTTGGGGCACCGGATTCTATTCCAGTTGCCCCTCTTCCAGGCCAGCTCTCTGCTATGGCCCGGGAAGGCAGTGGAGGATGGTCCAAATGCTTGGGCCCTGTACCCCATGGGAGACCAGGAGAAGCACCTGGCTCCTGGCTTCGGATCAGCGAGATGTGCCGGCCGCAGCGGCCATTGGAGGGTGAACCAACGGCAAAGAAAGACCTTTCTCTCTGTATCTCTCTCACTATCCACTCTGCCTGTCAAAAAAAAAAAAAAAAAAAAAAAAAAAAAAAAAAAAGAATAGCCCTACAAGGTTGAGTCCAGGCCTGAGCACCCCTCATTCAAGAAGCCCTGACGGGGACTCCGAGGGACTCGCTGGAGAGTCAGGTGCACTCCTTGGCAGCCCTGATGTTTTAGCTCAGTGTCGCGCCCACAAGACAAACTCCAGCTCTGCACAGAAACCAAAGCGACCTTTGCAGTTCTTCAGACCCGAGCCTTAGGAAAGGGTGGGCTTTCTCCCTTTACTGTGTCCCCAGCCCTGGACTCTGCTCCTCTCTCGGCTCTCACAAAACCATGCCCAGAGAGGGCCTCACCCCTCTTGATGTGCGAGAGCAGTCAAAGGGAAGTCTGTACACCTAGTAGATGCACAGCTTGAGTTGTTCATTGAAGAATGGCTCAACTCCCTGGCCGAACCACACGCTTCTCCAACACGCTGTGCCCTCGCCTCTGAATCCCCTCGTGCCAGCACATGCCAGCCATGCAAGAAAGGATGCCATCCACTCTCAATGCTTGGCCACACCTCTGGCTACCGGGCTCTGCTGCTAGGGACGGAGACGTGTCGTGTCTGCAGTTCTGAAGAACCCAGCTCTGACACACAGTAGGCATGTCATCGACACTGTTGATGGGAATAGTCCAGTTGGAGCAAAGAACCTTCCAGAAGAGACAACATTATGGAGAAATGGACATAGGTGAGACTGTCTGATGCACCTGAGACTTGTATTAATGGAGATAGGATGGTAGGTGCTATGGATCCATGAACCGATACGAAGTCCACCTTCAAGGACAGGTGGTAACCTGTTTAGACATTGTATGTATTCATATTCTTTGGGACAAAGATGATCCATGCATAGAGGACTGGCTCTTAAGCCTTCCCAGTGGAACAGATGGGTCTCCTGCTAATCGTTCTTTCATTCAATATTTATGGGCACCCGCAATGTGGCAGGCATTGTCCCATGTGCTGAGAAGTCAAAGGAAAACAAGGCACAGGTGTCCCCGTGTGGAGGGCAGGCTATCTAGTGAGGCTAAAGGCAGGAACTCATTATGCTGGGGTAGATGCTGCTGTAGTGCTCTGGCCCGAGCTCCACAGGAGTGAGAAGGGAGTGGATGAAGTCTTCCTTTGGGTTGGAACAGCCTGTTAGAGGAGGGACAAGACCAGAATGGAGAGTAGAATATTCTAGGCCAGAGGGTACCAACAAAAGCATTGAGCCCCAACAGCACTTGGGGTTGAAGCAACCTCCCCTGCTCTTGCTGTGGCGGATGGTGTGACGGCAGACCAAGGTCAAGGTAATCGCGTTGGCCAGGGAGCAGGCCATTTGCTTCTCTCAAAGCAAGCTGGCCCGACAAGAGGCCCCCAGGCCAGAGACGTGTGAGAGTTCTCTCCACACGCAGGGCAGAAACTGCAGCTGGCGAGCTGGCCCCTTAGCCCAAGGGACAGCCTCTGCGGCCAGGCAAGAGGCCAGCCTGACCACCCTTGAAGTGTGCCCAGCCAAGTTTGGACAGACCCTCTCTAGTTCTTTCCTCTCATGTGACTAAAACCTTATCACAAGGAAAGCTGTAAAACTGCCAAACTTTAACCTTATTAAAGTCACATTGTTCTGGTCTTGGCGACCCTACCAGGATTCTACAAGTGAGTCCTGGAACGGTCCAAGCTGGGTCTGTGATGGATGACGGATGCCTGCAGGGGTTGGAGCCTACTCCCCTTCCCAGCTCCCCTCGCTTCCCCCCCCCCCCCCCCGCCGTGCTCATCCACTCCCGTGCCACAACACGCTCACCCCGGGTCCTAACGGCCTCCTGTATTGTTGCTCGTGGAAACTGAGAACTTTCCACTATTCTGAAGGCCAGGAAGAATGTGTGCTACCCTACAGCACTCACCAGCTGACATGGCATTTTCCTCTGAATTAATGAAGCACGGTGGAATTTGTAGCTGTTGTTGTAATGATTAATGTGTCAAGTCAATGTCGCAGGGGAGACATTCAGCAAAGTGATGTGGGAGAGGTAGAGGAGGAGGCAAGGGAAAGGTGGGAGAGGAAGAGAGGCAGCAAACCAAAGAAGGAAAAGGGGTCGGGGGAGAAGAACAGGGCGGGGGCAGGGTGGCCCCTGTTTCTCCCACGGGCTTGGTTGAGTGGATCCCAGCATGTACAAGGTCTCTCCTGCACAGGGCCACGTGGTGGAAGCAGGGGGCTGCAGCAATCGGTTCCTGGGCCATTATTAGCATGAGGTTCGGCATATTGAGGGTGGGGGGTCATGGAACTCAAAAGATTTGAGGACAGGTATAGGGTTTCTCCCCAGAAAAATATGCACAAAGAAATTTTGCATCCAGTGTTAAGCAGTCCACCAAGTCCCTTGGCACCCACAAAGAAAGCAAAAACAGAACCCTGTCTGTCCACCTAATGGTGGTCTGGTGGCTGGGACTGCAGTTCACATAGGCAGTTCAGGTGCCTCTGTGACGTGGAGTCCCCAGCTGTGCGTGCACTTGCTGGGGTGGGAGGCTGGAGACCATTTGCACAGGGACTGAGGGGTTTGTGGCCAAACTGCCAGTGCAGAGGAGTCCTCCAAAGCCAAGCGCTCGGCTCTCTTGCTGATGGCTTTTGTCAGGTTGTATTACAATGATTCCACATTCTGTTATCATCAGGACCCGGCTTAATGTAAATGCCATTGTCTCTATTGAAAGCACCTGTCAGCTGCAATCAGGCTCCGATTGTCCTTTCCTGTTTCTTGATCTGAGCCTGTAACTGATCCTCCGGTACCGTCCCGCGGACTGTCACACGTACCGCTGCTTCCCTATAAGCAGAAATGAAAAACAGGCTTCTCCCAGAACACGTCCTACCAAGGTTAAGTCATCTCTGCGATGAGGAATTGTACAAAGATCAGCATAAACACTGGCTTACACGTTCAGCAGAAGAACTAGCCAACTCATAAATTGTATTTTCAATGGTATTGTTTTAGCATTTTATTTTGAAATCAGTATAAATTCACAGAAGATTGCAACTGAAATGTGCAAGGAGCACACGAGCTAAAAGGTGGAAGCCACACAGATGTCCACTGACAAACGAATGGATGTGCAAAACGTGGAGTATGATTATATGGCACTTCCAAAAGGCTGTGGAAAACGGAATTGAAAGGTAAATTGAGGGGAGGGCACTGTGGTGCAGCTGGTGAGGCTGCCTCTCAGGATACCCACATCCCATACTGGGGAGCCGAGGGTGAGTCCTGGCTCTTGCACAGCTGATCCAGCTTCCTGCTAATGTATCTGAGAACAGATGGAGGCCCAACAGATGATGGCCCAAGGATTTGCATTCCTGCCACCCACATGGGAGACTCAGATGGAGTTCCAGGCTCCTGGCTTTGGCCTGGCCCAGTCCTGGCTTTTGCTGGTCTTCGGGGAATGAATCAGCAGATGGAAAATCTGCTTGTCACTGTCTTTCAAATATATATATATATATTTATATATTATATAAATATATATTCTATATAATCATATATAATATTATAATGTATTATATATTATATAATGTATTATATACTATATATCACATAGAATATATTATATAATTATTATAAATATAGTATATATGTATATATAAAACTAATTTTGCTTTTATGTAAAGGAAATTGAAATCCATGCATAGTTTTTCCATCAAACACATTTTCCATGGACTTTTCTAAGACCCCTTGTACTATCAATGGAATATTATGCAGGCTTAAAAAGGATGGAAATTCTGCCAGCGCCGCGGCTCACTAGGCTAATCCTCCGCCTTGTGGCGCCGGCACACCGGGTTCTAGTCCCGGTCGGGGCGCCGGTTCTGTCCCGGCTGCCCCTCTTCCAGGCCAGCTCTCTGCTGTGGCCAGGGAGTGCAGTGGAGGATGGCTCAAGTGCTTGGGCCCTGCATCCCATGGGAGACCAGGATAGGCACCTGGCTCCTGCCATTGGATCAGCGCGGTGCGCCGGCCGCAGCGCGCCAGCCGCAGCGGCCATTGGAGGGTGAACCAACGGCAAAGGAAGACCTTTCTCTCTGTCTCTCTCTCTCACTGTCCACTCTGCCTGTCAAAAAAAAAAAAAAAGGATGGAAATTCTGACATGCTAATAACACATGGGTTGCCCCCAAAGATGTTATGGTAAGTGAAACAGGCCAATCACAAAAAAGACAAGACCTGCGTGAGTCCATTTTGATGAGGTCCTTAAAGTCGAAGTCAAAGAGATGGGAAGGGAACAGTGCTGCCAGGGCCTGGGGGGAGAGATGGGAGCTGCTTGATGGGAATGAAGTTTCCCCTTGGAAAGGTTCACAACAGATGGCATTTGTTGCACGATAACGTGGAGGTCCTTAAAACCCCCCTACTGTGCACGTAAAAATAGTTAAGGTGGTGAATTGGATTTTATGTGCATTTTCAACAATCAACATTGGAAGTCCAACTCAGCCTTTACCCAGCCTCCCCAGCGGTAACACCAGGATAACCACAGATAACCTCAAGGACATCAGTGTTGGCACAGTTCAGAGTTCATTCAGATTTCACCAGTTTTGCAAGCTCTCATGTGTATGTCTGTGTGTGTGTCTCTGTGTGTGTTTAAGCCTACGAAATCTGATCACTTGTGTAGCACAGTGCAGCCACCACTACCTTCAAGGTCCATCACTGTTGTATCACTTCAGGGCCCCTGGCACCACTTCCATGGCCACACCCACTCTCTGCACCCAGTCCCTAACTCCTTGCAGCCAGGGATCTGTTCTTTATTCCTTTCAAGGGTGTTACAGAATGAAGTCACACAGGGTGTCACCTGCTGAGCTCTGCTTTTGTCACTCTGCACAATTGCCTGCAGATCCGGCCTAGACACTGCATTTCCCCAGTCTGTTCCTTCTGCTGCGAGACAGCGTTCCATGTTATGGATGGACATTTCTCATTATATTTTTACACCTAAAATTAACCAATTTTCGGTCTACAATCATGCCATTGATTCCATTGTGGCCACTACAGAAGCAGCTGTCGCAGGGGCTGATTGGCACATCCCAGCCTCTCTCCTCCACCCAGGAGCCCTTGTCAGCCCGTGTCCCCAAAGAAAGAAGTCCTACAGAGCAGGCTGCCTGGCTGCTTCACCTGTGGGGACCCCAGTGGACAGGCAGCATGACGCGATGAGAACCCCTTGCAGTCAGCAGAGGTGGTGGTCACCCAGACCCCCTTGTACCACCCTCCACCCCATGGGCTTAGACTATCTGGAGCTCCTTTAAAAGGCAGGTAAACTCCAAGAACGATTTTGTTTAAAAATCTGATGCTGATTCCAGTTCTCAGAAGGGAGCCTTTGCTTTTCCACCACCCACTGTAGCCCCAGCTTCCTTGTGCTACAATTTATCTGTTTCCTTGACTGTGGATCCCAAAGGAGTACAAACTCCCAGCACGGTGCCTGGCAGTGGCACTCGGGAATGGTGGCTGCAGCTGGTGATGGCAAATCTGTCGGGAAAGAGTTCATTTCCTTTAAAAACTTTCCATCTCAGCTCTGACAGCAGGTGGGAGCCAGAGTGGAGAGAGCAATAAGGCAATGCTGTCTTCTCCTCCTCATCCTCCTCCTCCTCCACCACTTCCTCCTCCTCCTCCTCACTTCCTGTTCTGACTTCCTTCCCCTCCTCCCCTCACACGCCAACCCCTCCTTCCCAGACTCTGGAAGAGAACGCTTTGTTCTGGGTAGGGTGTGGCATCCTAACTGAGAAGCAGGTGCAGCAGAGGTAAAGAGGGCAGGAGGAGGGGATGGAGCTGGGGGCCACGCGATTCCGGGGGACTCCTCAGTCTCCCAGAAACGAAGGAGCAGTCATCACCTCGCGCCTCCCCACCCCAAAACTAGACAGAAGTTCTTGGCGCCATCTCCAGTGTCCCATATCCCACATCTTAGCTTCCCAGCCTTTGACTCTTGGTCATGAGCAACCTGACAAGTTCGCTTTTCTAGACAAATAGGTAGAGGCAAAGAGTAGTCCCGGCCCAACACCCCTTGAGGCCCCAAACTCTGGGACTTCTCCCAGCAGCCTGGTGCTCCCTCTTCGAGAAGCGTAAGGAGGAAGGTGGCTGGAGTTAAATTGGAAAGCAATCAGCCACAGGCTTGTACACAGAATTTATGAAAAGAACCAGTGCTGTTCCGATCTGAGGATTGGGTCCCTCCTGTCCCCCCCAGCCAAGGACCCTGACACTTGAGGTGCACCACTGCCCCGCGCTGTAGAAGGCAGGTGAGGAGCAAGTACCAGCATCTCCCCACAGAAGTGTGTGTGCCCAGGGTCCTCCATGCAGCTCCCATGGAGCAGCACACGCGATGGTCTCTTTGAAAGGCCACAGAGGTCCTGGTTGGGCCTAGTAAAGCCCTCGCTGCCTCTTCAAAGCTTCAGTGACTTCATCACCAGAGTTGCTGTGCATCCTATCAGGGATTTTGTTTCCTTGGCCAACTCCACGTATTTCTTCAAGAAACTCAATATTCATTTACCAGCACCTAGTGGCCAAAAGTAGCCCGAAGTGCCGACCTTTGTTCTTTAAGGTCAAAAAGGTTGTGCCTCTTGGTAAAAAAAATCCCTAAGTCCTAAGTGCCTCTGCAGAGACCCTGGGGTTAATGCAGGCGCCAGCAAATCCAATGTCAGCAGGATTCCACCTGGATGGTCAATTTTTATCCAGAATGGGGCTGTGCCTGCACTAATTTGTCACTAACGGAATGAAAATATGAACTCAGTGCCGGTGATAGAGTTTGACATGAAGCGTGACTGGTTACACAGAAGACGTGGAACAAAAAGCCCGTGAGAAGTCTGTATTTCTGAATACCTCTTAACTGCTTCCCACGGGTGCCAGCCAAGCTGGTGCGTGTCACACGGGAACACGTTCCTACGTCTATACCTGCTCCCCAGCTGGGTGGCATGACCCCTTCTTGTCCTTCAAGCCAAAGCGCCCCTCTCCCCCTCTCCCGCTGGCTTCTCAGACCTCCCTCCCTACACCAGATCGCGCCTGGTATTCTTAACCAGACAGAGGGGCCGGCCTGGGCAAAGGCTCCGGGGCAGGAAACTGCTGGCACTGCTTGGGACTGGCCGAAGGCCAGAATGATGACCACAA
Organism: Lepus europaeus; assembly: GCF_033115175.1. Taxonomy (NCBI): domain Eukaryota; kingdom Metazoa; phylum Chordata; class Mammalia; order Lagomorpha; family Leporidae; genus Lepus; species Lepus europaeus. Next base: position 110,341,000 of record NC_084831.1, read on the forward strand.
TGAGTGCTGGCAAAAGCAGCACAAGACGAGCTGGCAAGTCCACAGGCCGGTCTGAGCAGACCCCAGGGGCTGTGGCAGGGAGTCTCCCCCTTCTCCTGACTGTAGACCAGGGGGAGAGGAATTTGCCACGTTCTCACCTGAGCCTTGGTTTATTTAGGCAAAGCTTTCGGTCCTCATCCAAGCCAGGGTGCAGGGTACTGTTTGTCACTCCTGACTCCCTGAGTGAGGCCCCAGGAGGGGGAGGTAGACAGAGCCATCTGGAGGAGTGAGCACACGCAAACAGATAAGCCACGTCACTATGGGCCTGGGCCCCTAGCGGAGAGCGGAACGGCCCCTCCCTGCTCAGAAGCCGGGGGGGCCCCGGGGAGCCTTGGGCCACCTTTGGGCAGCCTCAGTCCTCCTGTTCCACAGCCTCCTGGCAGCCTCGCCCCCTGCTGCGGCCTGCCCTCCCCACAGCCTCTGGGAGAGGCCTCCCCCTCCCCGGGAACATGGCGTTCTCTAGACCCTGGGAGGGCCCGGGCCGCCCGGGGACACGAGGACGCCGTGTGCCGAGGCAGGTGGGGCATGGGGGAGCATGGGGGAGCAGGCAGGGATGGGCAGGCAGGAGGGAGGGCTGAGACAGAAGGTGAGGGAGGAGAGGAAAGAGGCTGTGGCAGGTTCCTCCTCTGGCCTCCGATGGAGCAGGCTTGAAAGATGGGGTGAAATCAAACTCTGTCTGCGGGTTTGGGCAGCCCCCTTAAGCCCATCCAGGTCCAAAAATTGCCTACTGTGTGCCCGGCAGGCTGTGGGCAAGGACTGGTAACGTGGCCAACCTGTTGGCTGGGGACAGGGGGTTTTCACACAACAGCCAGGACTGTCTGGGCAAATTGGGCCAGGTGGTCACCCTGAGCAGCTGACCGTCCCAGGGTAGCAGCGGACAAGGGGGCTGTGGGCAGGGTAGATGGGAACAAAGGTCCCCCTCCCTGGTGTCTGTGTTCCACACGAAGCCCCTAGGATGGGCGGCAGGGGTGCTGAGGCCATGCCATCCCTGCCACTGGCTGAGCTGTTCTCATTGTCCTGCCGCCACGGCCCCCACAGCCCGTCCACTCGGCTCCCGTAGCTGTGGACGAAGGTCAGCTAAGGACAGGCTGATTAGCTTGTCCCTCAGGGCCTTTCTCTTCGTGACACAGCCTCTGGCTCCAAACAAAGGCCCCTCTTTTTTTTTTTTTTTTTTTTTTTTTTCCTGCAGAGGCCTCTGAGTGTGGACCGTGAGGGTGCTGCCCCCTGCTGCCCACAGGGTTGTTTGCAGGATGCCAGCTGGATCCTCAAGCCAGAGCCTCAGTGGATGTCCTGGGCCAGGTCTCAGGGAAAGGCGGGGTGTGTGTGTGTGTGTGTGTGCTGGAGACCCCCTAGAAGGACACCAGAAGCTCACCAGTGCCAGAACCCTCAGGCCCCGAATCCTGGAACGCCCAGTCTGGGCACCCTTTCTGCTACAACAGAATCCACAGTGCTCTAGTTGGCTATACAGGAATCAATGAATAGGTATTCAGGCATTTTACAAACCGCATTGGCAGCCTGAAAGCGGTCAGGGTGGGAGTATTTACACCATGGAAACTGGCAAATGCCACAAACCAGAGCTGTCGCTACCCCGTGACTCCCCCCAGCAGATCCATCAGCTCAACACTACAAAGCCCCGTAGCCCCTGGGATGTGGAACTCTATGGTGAGACAGCATCTGGAATGTAAAGGCATCACAGAGCTACACAGAGGAGAACAGAAGCAACGCGAAAGTGAGTGGCCACTGGCCACCAGCCAAGAAGTCCTGGTTGTGAGCTCAGAAAAGAGGTGGGGCGGATTGCAACTGATTCTAACTCCAAGATCTGCAGCATCGTCAGTTTTACGACTCCTGATTTGAAGAACGATGATGTTAACAAGAGACAGACGGCACAGACGCTAGCAAAGGGGGCATCAGCGGGCAGTGTTCTTCCAGGGGAGCTGGCTCCTGGGCTCCGAGGGCGTGCACTCGCCCGCCGTGACAGAGGAGGGCGTGACTGTGCAGCAGAGAGACCTGGCAATGCTTCTGCAGAACCCAGCATGGGTAATGCCAAGACCGCTCCCAGCAAGGTCTCGGTGAACGTGGCCTTTTGGGTGCTGAATGCAGAGCAGATCAAGTATTTCTATTCTTAAAACTGTACAGAGGAGCTGGCATTTCATGCTTTTGAGTTCTGTCATAGACTAAGATTAGATGATTAGGTCAGATTTAGTGATGGACGAGAACATGGAATGGTAGCATAAACAAAATACATATTTCTCTCCTGTGTCGATGAAATCCAGTCTGGACAGACCTGGCAACTCCACAGTCATCACAGATCACTATCTTACGGCGTCATCATTCTCAACATGTAGTTTTTGTCTCGTGGTTCAAGATGACTGCTCAAGCTCCAGTCATTGAGTCTGCCTTCTAACCAACAAGACAACTGTGTTTTCCTAAAGGCTGACGCTTCTGATTGCAAGTCGCTTGCCAGACATGGTCATGTGGCCACATCTAGATGTAAGAAAGGTGGAAAAGTCTTCAGGCTAAGAGTTTGGGGTTCTATTTTTGATAAAAAAAAAAAAGAAAGAAAGAAAGAAGATACTGGGAACAACCCACCATTTCGACCACGGTGGGGCCATGTGCCTCAGTCTGCTCCCTTCCTGACATTCCTACTCGGTCATTTTCACTGGTAAAACCCCCAGGACAGGCCAGCCCGAGCCCAGGCAGGGAGGGTGCTGGGTTCTCCCTGCAACGCCCCCTCCTGATGCTGTGACTTCAGGAGTGGCCTCTGCAGCACCTTTCCAAAGCTGCCTTCTTTCCAGTCCTGGTCTCACCCCCCCCCCCCCCCCCCAGACCTCCAGGAGCAGAGGTGCGGCCGGCTGGCTGGGCTGCCTGCGTCCTCACGCCCTGGCTCCTCCTACCTGTGCTCCTGTTCTCCTCCAGGCATTTCTGCTGAGGGTGACTCTTCAAGTCCAAGTCCCACGGTGCTCTAGCACTGTGCAAGAACGTCCGTGATTTCCCAGTTCCTGCCCCAGTGTCTAAATTCCCCAGGATTCGGAAGACGCTCAGGGACGAGCCCTTTGCCTGAATGCCTAGGTTCTGCTCCCTTAGATACTTGGAGCTCCAGCACCAAAGGGCCACTGGCTACCCCTCACCTGTGCCTCAGCGCCTCTGCGCAAGCTCTGGTCCTGTCCTGCCTCTGCTAGGTACCCTCCTCCTTCGTCTCAGCCCAGCTGAGTCCCGCCTGTCTTAGAAGGCTCCCACAACTGCCTCCTCTTCCACGTGGGGAATCACCCACCCCCCAAGTGTTGTTACAGGACTTCCTGTTTCTGTCGGGCTGCAGCTCTGAGTCTGTGCATTCCCTACTAGAAGGGCCGCCGAGGCGAGCGCATTGTGCAGTAGCGCTTGGGCTCCACGGGTGAGGCCTGGATGGGGCATGGGCATGGATCTGACCAGTGCGTGCAGTAACCCGCTGAGGGGCTGAGTTGGGGGCGACCATTCCCAGCACTCTGGGAGCAGGCGTTAGGACTCCATTTGAATATCCACGTGCAGGGGTCAGGACTCACCAGAAAGCAGAGCCGCTCTGGGCTTGTGTTGGGTGGGGGGGGCGGATGGTGCAGGGTGATGAGGGGTGCTGATGAAGACTGCCTCATCTCCCTTAGTTTCTTTTTTTTTTCTTTTTTGAAGATTTATTTATTTATTTAAAGTCAGAATTACACAGAGAGAGGAGAGACACAGAGAGAGAGAGAGGTCTTCCATCCGATGGTTCACTCCCCAAATGGCTGCAATGGCCGGAGCTGCGCCGATCCAAAGCCAGGAACCAGGAGCTTCTTCTGCAACTCCCACATGAGTGCAGGGGCCCGAGGACTTGGCCATCTTCTACTGCTTTCTCAGGCCATAGCAGAGGGCTGGACAGGAAGTAGAGCAGCCGGGTCTGAAACCGGCGCCCATACAGGATGCTTTGGGCCAGAGCATTAACCCACTGCGCCACAGCACCGCCCCCCCCCCCTTAGTTTCTTAAAGCTCAAAGTCTGAAGAGCCAGAGGATGCAGGCATTTGAAAGGAAGCCTTAAGTGACCTGGACAAACTGTTCATTTCTCAATCCCAGGAAGGCTTAATGGCTTTGCCCACGGCCGCACAGCCGGCCCCACTGTTGCAACTCCCGCTCCGGCGATACACGACTGCCCAGGGTGAAGACACCATCAGTTCCCAAGGCCACCAGATCACATCTAGATTTGGGGAACAAAAGATTGCAAAGGCTACACATGGATTCGTGTGACGTGGGTCTCCCTGCTGGTGGAGGAAGACACGCAGTCATTCTCAAAGTCTCCATTCCAGGTCTTTCCAACGCTTGTTCGGATTCTCCCGGCTCCGTTCTTTAGTGCTTTCCTTGAGGAGGTCACGAGGTGGCCTTCCGGATTTTACATCCAGACAAGAAGTCTTGCTAGTATCCCTACCCTCCCTCCAGGTGGCGACTGGTGGGATTTTATTGGTGGCTGAAAGCTCCTTTGTTTGTGGATGGTAGGCAGGTCGTTCAGTTTATCTCATTCATTATGTGACTCTACTTTTTGAGTTGCAAGGTGAAGGCCTTGGGCAGAAAATGCTGATGGAAGGGAACACTGAGCACCAAGCTGTACTGTGTGTGTGTTCATTCCAGTCCACTTTCACCTCCCTGGGCTGGTGAAGGTTATAACTACAGGCCGATTCTCCAGTGACTCACTCCAGGAAAAGGACATGTGACAAGAACCTGGCTTGCATAGGGCCGCTTTCCATGGGTGCTGGGACAGAGATGGCATTGTTCAGGGAAGATTCAGGAAGTCAAACATCCGGAGACAAATGTGCATGGTCAACTCAGCCCAGAGCCTGGAAAAGAACATATTATTTTCTCCCACTGATCAATCCTTATATTTACTTCTACTAGGGCACTCAAAGGACTTCTGGAATCTTTATCTGCTTTGTTCTCAAAGGCAGCATTCCTGACGGGCCAGGAAAGGGAGAGGGGACCAGTATTCCAGGAGGCGCTTGACTCGCTGTCACATTAGGGTCATTCTCCCAACAGCCCTTTGAGATAGGCCTTACCCGCCTCCAGCTTGACAGATAAGACAATTCAGGCCCACAGACACTAAGGAGTTTGCCCAAGGAGTCAAGCCTGGGTCTAGGTTGACATTGACGAGGGTTTCCACTGTCAGAAAGGGTGCTGGTGCCAGGTGTCTGCAGTGACAAGGGCTGTCTGGGAGCAGCTGTTGATTACGGGCATCTGCTTTCTCTCCAAACACGTCTTTGTTCTGATCAACTCTCCATCACCTACTCTTCAAGCCCTGTGCAAAATTCTGCCTTCTGATTTCTTGATCAGTCAGTCCTAAGAGATTGTGCATTCTCCCCCTGCCCCCACCCCCGGCTTGCCCTAAATAAAATATAACCTAGCACATGCATGCATAACCTCTCAGCTATACGCTAAGTGCCTCGAAGGCACAAGCAATGCCTCTGAAGAGTCCTGGGGATTCTTAGCATTATAGGTAGCACCAAGTCATGTCAGGGAAATGCAGATTGAATGATGACCTGGTCAGTTTTGGGAGAGGCCATGGGAGTTGCCACGATTCTGTTAAGAAGTAGAGAAGACTCAAAGAGAAGTGACTATCTCCTTGGCCAAGGTTCCCCCAGGCACCGCAGTCTAGATTCTTCTCCCAGGATCTTTCTGGATGTCCTAGAGGACACTGATGCCGCTGGGCACTGAAACCTGGCCTAAGGCCCCTGCTGGTCTCCAGGCAGATAAGCCTCCTGCCCACTGTGTTCGGGAAGCTCAGCCAGGCACTTGGAGATTTCTGGAAGTCGTGTCTGAACCCTCAGTCTTTTTCAAAGCCTAGGTTCTCAGTCTCAGCTCAGCCTCAGCCAAGACCTAGTAGCAAATCTTCCTCCACAAATCCCGTGTCCTGTCCTCTCCCCTCCTGGGATTCTGCTCAGTTTCTTTCCCTGCCTCTCTATTGCTCTGTTTAGTTCCAGATCTTTGAAGGGAACAGGGACTCTAGGGCACAAGCTCTGCTGGGAAGGGTCTGCTCTCAGGCATTTGGGGCTCCCCAGCAACCCCCCCCCAAGCAGCTTGCTTTCCTTCTCTTTGAGCTACCTCTTTTTTGAAAAAAATAAAAGATTTATTTTTTATTTGAAAGTCAGAGCTACAGAGAGGGAGAGGCAGAGGAAGATAGAGAGAGAAGTCTTTCATCTGCTGGTTCACTCCCTAAATGGTGGCAATGGCCTAGGCTGGGCAGGACTAAAGCCAGGAGCCAGGAGCTTCATCCGGGTCTCCCACACAGGTGCAAGAGCACAAGCACTTGGGTCATCTTCTGCTGTTTTCCCAGGTGCATTAGTAGAGAACTAGATGGGAAGTGGAGCAGCCAGGACTTGAACCAACGCCAAGGCTACCTCTTATCTTTCTTTCTAGCACTGCCTGGGATATGGAGAGAGCTCTGTGGCCATAACCAGACATGCCTTTCCCCAGACCCTGGTGAGCTTTGCCCACACTCGGATACCCACCTGTGGCCCACAGGTCTGAGTGTGTGTAGGCCTGTCCTCTTCCCCCAGCTGTGAGGACCCTGAAGGCGCATCACGTCTCCCTTTATTCCTGGTACCTGGCTCTGTGACTGTTCCGTAGCACAATCAATATTAATCCAAGGTGGAAACAAATGTCAAACAAGTAAATGGTCTTCGCTTTGCTCTGTGAAAACACTCAACGTGTCAAATCATCGGAGTAGTGACAGTTCAGTTCCTTAAAGGCAGCCTCTGCATGAGACAGACCATGGAAATAGGGAAAAGTTCAACCACTTTATCTGTAAGGTGAGGTCAAACTCAAGGTCAACAGAGGGACAGGCAGGCTCAACCACACCCTCAGGGACCCTGATAAAGGAACCAGTTTAGTCTCTCTTCACAGTCATACTGTGCTTTGCTCCTAGAATACCTTATCTTACATTTGCAGGCTTATTTTTCCCACTTTTTTTTTTAAAGGCAGAGAGAGGTCTTCCATCCACTGGTTCACTCCCCCGATGGCCACAACAGCCAGAGCTGGGTTGATCTGAAGCCAGGAGTTTCATCTGGGTATTTCACATGGGCAGCAGGTGCTCAAGCGCTGGGCCATCTTCTGCTGCCTTTCCCAGAAGGGAGCTGGATTGGAAGTGGAGCAACCAGGATGCGAACTGGCACCCATACGGGATGCGGGCATTGCAGGAGGCAGCTTTACCCACTTTGCCACAGCACTGGTACCTTCCCACTTACTTCTATCAGTGAGGTTTGCATTGGGGTGCTCAGTCCCAGCCAACACCAGCGAGTCCTCCCTGAGTGAATGGCTAAACGGGCACCAACTGCTATTGGGTCGGCTGGCTTCACAGTCACACAGTGCAGCTTCTGCAGAAAAACCCATGGGATGTGGCCACTCTGCTGTGATGCACTGGGCACTTCCTTCTTCCTCCAGACCTGCGGCCCTGCCGTCGGCTTCATCTGCACACTGGCAGAGGGGGTTGGGGACATCTTTCTTTCTGAACCCAAGGGGTTATTACTGTCTTTAGCACACAGCTGATGCCTCATGGAAAAGTTATCATTTGCTCATCCGTCTTTCCACTTGCCTGCCCGGTGTGCATTCTCCCTTCCTTATTACAGGGGGCACCTGCTGGAAAACAAGATCTGTGTCACTTAGTGGTTTCCTATATTCCTTTTGCTTATACCCACCTGGAGTCAGAATCCTGTCTCTGTGACAGGACAGTTGGTTGCTATGGGAACCACTGCAGCAGCCCTCGCTGGAGAAAGGGAGGAGTGCTGTGCACACTGGGAGTGGCAGCAGGGGTCCCGGGTGCGGCTTTGCACAGCGGTGACGGATCTGCAGGCTGGCTTGGCCCCTCGGCCCCTCCTGCTACCTGAAGCTGGTGTGTGTGTGTGGGGGGGGGGGGGGGCTTCATTTATCCACCACCTCCCCTACTCCCACTAATCACCCCTTCCAAACACGGTCACCTCTCCCTAACTTGTCTCTTCTCTCCAAGGCTCCTCCCCAATCTCAGATGCCTAACCTCCCTGACTAATCGCTTCTCCAGTCAAAACCTCCCATCGCTGGCGAGTCCCTAACTTTGTTTCTCGTCACACTCGTCTTTCTATTTCTTGGCAGGCTCACGTTCTAGCCCCGTAGGAGCACATCGGAACATCCGGGTCCTGTAGGAGACATACCCCCCCCCAACTCCCATGGGGTGGGGTGGGGTGGAGCAGAAGTACATCCGGGTGCTGTAGGAGCACATCCGGGTCTGTAGGAGACATCCGCCCCCGCCATCACCCCCTTCGTCCTTTTTTTTTTTTTTTTTTTTTTTTTTGTGCAGTACATTCAGGCCCCACAGGAACAGGTGCACGCGTTATTTGCGTCCTTCCAAGCCCAAGCCAAACTCCCCTGAGCACGGGTCCCTAACAATGCTGCTCCCAAATGTGGGTTCAGCCGCTCAGCCTGTCGATTACACCTTTTAAACCGACCACTCTTAGCTCTGGAGGGCCGCTGTAGCCGGAGCAGTAGAACTGGACCGCTCTGAGTACAGTTTGAACACTGTTCAGGGAAAGGAACGCACTCTGGAGTTCTGTTGGCTAAAACGCCCTGCGAAGGCAGGGACGAGAGAGCCAACGGCGCTTGCCTGTTAAAAAACGCTTGTTTGCATGTTTCGAGTTTGTCTCAGGTGCCCGTCAGGAACGAGGCGACTCCTGGGGCTGGTGACCCGATGGGCGCCCGCACAGCCGCTCTGCGTCTGCCCGTGGGGGCTGCGCGTGCCTGCCCAGCCCAGGGCCGCTCAGGCCTCGGGGAGCCTGGCCCTTTCCCAGTGTGCCGTTGAGGACGAGGTCAGGCCTGCAAACACGAGGTGTGAGTTTGGGGCCTTCGTTGTCAGAGGGGCTGTCCCCGTCCTTGCAGAGCTGGGGAAGCCCCTCTCGCGGTGTGCCGTGAAGACGGGCTGCTTTGCAGGCTGCGGCCGCGAAGTTGGTGTTGGTGCGTGACCCCCTTTTTCTGGAATCTGTGCCCCATTCAGCCCCCTGAGGCCTCTTACACCCGTAAGAATGGGACGTGAGTCAGGGCTCCTGGGGGCGGAGTAGTGCTCAGGACACTGGAGCTGCACACCTCGCCCCAGAGCCCACCGGGAAGAACTGCTTGGGTGTGCAGGCAACGCTGCTCAGGGGGAGCCACGGCCCGGCTGCCCAGGTGCAGAGCTCGCTCCCCACTAGCAGCCCAGGGCGCCATCCACGCATGAAAAGGCACAGCACAGCAGAGCTGCGACTCTGCCCTGGGCCAGTGTGTGCACCTGGGCTCCTGTGTGTGCACCTGCCCAGGTGGAGGAGACAGATCTCAAGGGGCTTGTCTGCTTCCCACCCACAGGGCTGCTTCAGTGTGTGTGGGGTGGGAGTGGGGGTGGGGCCCTTCTGGAGCCTGAAGTGGTGCTAGGTGGCTCATCCTCACCAGCCGAAAGTAGGATGCAAACACCAAGCCTGCAAACCACAGCACAGGGCTGCTGCCTCCTGGGTGTGGGGGCCTAGGAAGAGTGGGCTGTGCGCTCTGGAGCCTGGGAGAAGGGCCTCTGTGGGCCTCAGGCCATAAAGAAGATGCCCCCCACCTCCCACCACTGTCCCGCCCAGCATGGGCGTGGTGAAGCTGGCAGCAGCTCTCTCCCGCCTGCTAACCCTCTCTACAGCTGGTCTCTGCGGCCCAGGCTCAGGCAGGGCCACTTGTGCCCAGGAAAGGAGGGAGGATTGCACAGTGGACTTTAAGGGTCTTTCTAGCTTGCTTGTCCCAACTGTAAAAGAAGAGGAAGTGCGCCCCAGTGGCACCTGCCTGGGACAAAAGGCCTCCCCCAGCTCTCACTGCTTACACTTAGTTAGCAGTTGGCTGAGTAGCAAAGCCCCTTTCTCCAAAACCATCTCCCTGTGTCTGGAAGAGAGGCCAGGATGCGAACTCGGGCTGTGTGGCCACCACAAGAAGGGTACTTTTGGGCTGGGCAATTTGGCAGGTGGCTCACGGACACAGTGGGAACTCAAGACGGGCAGTGGGCAAGTGCTGCCTCAGCAGCTGGTCGGGGGACTTTGTCTGGATGTGTCCTTAGAACCTGGCCAGCCCAGTCCAGGGGCTGAAGCCATATCCAGACGACTCCGTCACAGCTCATGAGGAAAGCAAGGCCTGGGCGGGTGTGTGGGGCAGCAGTTACGGTGCTGCTTCTCCCATGCTGGAGGGCCTGGGTTCGGGTCCTGGCTTCACTCAGTGAGCCAGCGCCCTCCTAGTGCGCAACCTGGGAGGCAGCAGGTGAGAGCCTAAGCAGGTGTGGGCTCCCTGCCACCCATGTGGGAGATCTGGATGGAGTTCCGGGCTCCTGGCTTCATCCTGGGCCAGTCCCAGCTGTCGCAGGTGTTTGAGGAGTGAACCAGAGGATGGAAGACCTCTGTTTCATTCTGCCTTTCAGATAAACTGGGCTGGAAAAAGAAGGGAGGGAGGGAGGGAGGGAGGGAGAGAGGGGAGGGAGGGAGGGAGAAAGGGAGAGAGGGGAGGGAGGGAGAAAGGGGAGGGAGGGATAGAGGGAGGGGGAAGAGGGGTGGGTTGTTGAGAATGTGGCAGAGAAGGAAGGTTCTAGACTGACAACTGCAGCTTCCGGATCAGGTCTGGCTGGAGCTGGAGGTAACTGCATTATGGGAAAGATTGAAAGGTTAATATGAAGCCAGCTGATGCCGAAAGAGAACAGTTAGGCGGTTAAGGGGCTTAATATTAGGTTAATGGCCGCTGGAGGATAAAGTTCACGGCTTCCAGGAAAGAAGTCTGACTCAGAGAAATCTTTTTAGTCGACAGCTCCTGGTCTGGTTTTGTTGTTATTTCTGCTTCCCGGTAACCGAGAGAATATTACCATTCGTTCATCCAAGATGCAGCAGCATTCATTCCCCTAAGACTGGGCGGCCCCTCCCCCATTCCCTCTGGAAATGCCAGATTTCTCCAGGTCCTGGAGTTGCCAGGGGTTCTCCCTCGGAGAGGTCCGGGGTGCCCTCCAAGGACATTTTCCCCAGGCTTGGTTGTGGTCTTGGGCTATTTCAGGCCCCTAAAGGGTTTCTCCAGATTTCCCCAAGGCCATGGAGAGTTAAACACGGGGACGCCGAGTTGCTGGACTGGAGGTGGCCGAGGAGACTGGGGGAGATGGGGACTTTGCCCGGCTCCCAAGCCATCAGCTCCTCCCAGGAGCTTCTGCACATGCACAGCCCCAGGCTGCACAGTGGGGCAGCTGAATGGGAGTCGCTGAGGCAGTGTGGGGGTGCGCACACCCCAGAGTGCCTTGGCTGCTGCCATGACGACCCGGTTTGGGAACCACAGGCTCAGGATGCACGAGGGGACCTTGGCCACTGGATGAATTGCTGGCTCCCATCCCAGCCAGGGGGTCTCTTAGGCAGACTCAGTTTACCTCACTCATCATCCCGGTCCCTTCTCACGCCAGCCACTTTTCGTTTTGTGAATGCCACATCCATTCATTCCTGAATCTTTTCTCTCCCCTGAGCCTGAGGCCTGCCCAGCTTGCACATGGATGTTTTCCAGGGTGGAGACGGGGCCTGGCCTCACAGAAGCAGTGTGGGCCTAAAGCAAGCTGGTGAGCAGGATCATGCGGACACAGGAGCCCGGGGCTGCACGAGCCTTAGAGGCCCTGTGGTCCAGTAGTGGCTAAACTGTGCTCCTAGACACCCAAGGGTTCTACAACGGATCCGCAGAGGCCATCGAGAGGGAACAGCAGAGACCCCAGCCCCACCTCCACCTCCACCTCCACCTCCCCCCTTCCACCTCTGCTTTCACAGCTTTGCATGGCTATGGCGACAACCTCTCAGTCAGCTTCCCGTGTCGGCCCTGGCACCCCCACCTCCAGCCCCTGTGTGTTTTCCAACTGCTGTCTGGGGTGATGATTTCAAAACCCAAGGCCCATTAGGTCACTATCCTGGTTGACAACCCGCACTGTGTTTCCACTCCCTCCTACGGCGGCAGGCTGAGGGCCTCACCGGGGCACACGTGCTCATGCTGCTGCCCAGTGGCCCCATCTCCAACCATACTGGCCTGGCTCCTTCAGATTCCTGAGCCCCAAGAAGGCTCTTACCCAACACCCCGCACTTCCGGTTCCTTCTACTACATTCCTTGCTTCCTCTTGTCCTGGCCACGCTGTCAACACTGTGCCCTCTTCACTAGCTCTGCCCCGCTGTATGCCACCCATCACCCCAGCAGTGGGAACAGAGTCTGGCACCCAGTAAGTGCTCAATAAAAACCATGTCCTGAGTTCATCAGGTTGGTGTTGAGTCTCAAGTGATTCTGCACATTGGGTTCTTTGCACGGCTGGCACACTCTCTGTAGTAAATAGTCACCAAAAGCAATACATGAGTTTGGTTTTTTTGTTAGTTTTTTTGGAAGGACTGTTCTTGGGAGACCCAGTGTTTCTGGAGAATTACTTAAGAAGCTGAAGGGACCCTGCCCTGCGTGCGCCTGGGTCTGAGCATCCTGCACTCCTTGGACCAAAGCCATACCAAGGGGAACCATTGGCTCCTCACAATGGCTGGGGCAACGCAGGGGCCGAGCAGCCCCAGCCCACCTGTCAGCATCCTGTCTTGGGGGGAGGGGAGGAAGGCTGGGGAAAGCAGGACTGGCAACAGCCCCCTCCATGCAGACTCACCGCACTCTGTCCTGCCCGGCATGCACATGAGCACGCGCGTGCACACACACACACGCACACTCGCGCACACCCTAGGATACAGGCTCCTGGAGCCTCCACTTAAGGCATCGCTGCTGGGAGCATGACTTGTTTTCTCAATCAGGCTTCTCTGCCTTTGGGGGCGGTTACTGCGGGGCCTGGCACCAGCTGCCTCTGCTCCCTTACGTGACTGAATCCAGAACCGAGGAGAGACGGCTCGGCTACAGAAGCCGATCTCTGGCCTGGCGGAAGCTCCTCATCCCGGCGCCGTGTCAGAGCCCCTGACAGCCCGGGGTTGGGGCTGAGGGTGCCAGGCTCTGCCGTGACTCAGAGAGAACTCCAAGCTCCAGAGGAAGGCCCGGCCTCCGCGCCAGAACCAGTTTTGGAAGCGAAAGCCCCATTTGCTCACCGGGTTCTTTTCTGATGGGAGCTCAGAAGAATCCTCTTCCCTCAGCCCACCCGAAACAGACAACTGACAAGGGAACAAGGAGGCCCACATCCTTCCCCTCCCTGGCACCATGGCTGCAGCCTGGGGCACACAGAGCCCCACACCCTGCAGCTGAGTGGGCCCAGGGCTCACAGGGCACCTGCCTGCCTTATTGTGGGCAGGTGGCCAGAGCTGCCCATTTCCTGCGCCAAGACTTCCCTCGTACGCCCTAGAGCAAGGGTCAGCTAGCTGCTAACCCCAGGCCAGGCGCCACACCAGAGTGCCTGAGTTCAAGCTGACGCTCTGGCCCCTGACTCCAGCCTCCTGCTAATGCAGACCCTGGCAGGCAGAGGAGGTGGCTCAAGTGACTGTGTTCCTGCCACCCACGTTGGGGACCTAAACTCAGGTCCTGGCTCCCAGCTTTGACCTGGCCATTGCGGGCTTTTGAGGAGTGAGCCAGAAGATGGCTCGCTCACTCTCTCTGCAACTCTGCTTTTCAAATAAATAAAAATCTTTAAGGTGATAATCTAAATTTTTTTTTTGACAGGCAGAGTGGATAGTGATAGAGAGAGACAGAGAGAAAGGTCTTCCTTTTTGCCGTTGGTTCACCTTCCAATGGCCGCTGCGGCCGGCGCATCTTGCTGATCCGAAGCCAGGAGCCAGGTGCTTCTCCTGGTCTCCCATGCAGGTGCAGGGCCCAAGCACTTGGGCCATCCTCCACTGCCTTCCCGGGCCATAGCAGAGAGCTGGCCTGGAAGAGGGGCAACCGGGATAGAATCCGGTGCCCCAACCAGGACTAGAACCCGGTGAGCCGGCACCGCAAGGTGGAGGATTAGCCTGTTAAGCCACAGCGCTGGCCGATAATCTAAATTTTTACACAGACTTCACTTTTTAATATTTTCCTATTTTTGAGACTGGTCTGAGCCCATTTTCTAGATGAGGAGACTGAGGATCAGAAAGGTTAAGGCTTGCCCAAGGTCATGCCGCTAATAAGTGGCAGAACCAGAACCCAAACCCAGATCTCTGACCTCTAAACTGGGATTTTTTTTTTTTTTTTTTTTTTGGAGGGCAACCCACGGGGCCTGGAGGGCTTTTTGTTCGGCCCCATTAGCTAGGACAGCAGCCGTGTCTTGGTGTCAGGGTTTGGGAGAGACGCCGGGCGTGGAAGGCAGCTGGACTGACTCTGTGCAGAAGCCCCTGACTCTCTCGTACTGCCCCAGGCTTCTGGAACGACTGGCCGTCGTCTGAGCCAAGTCTGTCCTCTGGGAGCTCCTAACAGGGAGTCACGTGTGTGTGAAGGATCTCCCCACCAGGCCCTGGGCTGCCTCGCATCCCACCAGGGCCCAGGGCTGCCATGTCCTCTGGAACCGGGCACGGCTGTGCCATCATTTGTCTGAGAGAGACCCCCAGTGGACACAAGTGGAAGTGCTGCACCTAAGAAAGGTTCCGGAAACACCCTCAGGCTCCCAGGGGAGCCCATTTCCTGAGCTGGGGGGTGTCCAAGGCTGTGGCCATCTTTGAATAACTGCCCCAGTGCATGAAGCAACATGAACGTTGCCCTCTTCAAAATCTGCCTCCTCCCACCACCCCCAGCCAAGCGGGAGGTGGCTGTGTGTGTGTCCCCCCAAAGAGGCCATCACCAGAACCTACTTTGCCCTAACTTCAGAACCTTTCACGTGGGGGCAAACCTGACTTCCCTGAACACCTTGGCCTTTGCCAAGCTCCGTGTGAGCTGCCCGCAGCTGTCTTTGTTTCAGATCCTGCTGTGTGACCCACAGTGCTGTTAGTTTGGGTTATCGTTACTTGTGACTTTTTTTTTCCTATTGAAGCAGGTACCAACATTATAAATTAGGCTCCCCAGTGTTTCTGGAAAAGGTCAGATAATGATTGTTCCGCATTCCTGTGCTGAGTTCTCAGCAGCCCGTGGCTGAGGCAGAGGAGATGCTGCCTCCGTTGGACTGGCAAGGGTTCCCTGGTTTGCCACAGTCCCCACTGCTCCCTATTGCCTCTTCTTACCTGACTTGCTATTTGGCTACCTTGCCTTCGGGTCCCTTGAGAAGCTTCAGTCATATCACAATGCAGAGTAATTGCCGTAATGACAGCTGCCACCGCAGGTGCCCAGCACCATGCTATGCCCACGTCCTCATTTAACACAAGGAGACCAGTCTCATTCTTCCCAATGTACGGATGCAGAAGCTCAGCATCACAGTCATTTACAACTTCTGTCCTATGCTGTTGACTGCGTGGGCTCCTCTCACTGGGCTAGGAGACATGGCTGGCTCAATAAAAGCCCCCCAATAATCACTGGCTTTTCCTGTTTTCTACCCAGAATGTTTTCGGGAACTGCTCACCTTGGTCTCAGCCATGAAGCAGACGAAGTGTCTCTGGGGTTGAAGATGCTGGGATGTTTTCCCCTTTCTTTCTAGGTTGCCTCTAATGCCAGGTGCCCAGTGCTTGGAGACCTTGCTGAGGGGCCCCGGGGCCCCGCTGTGACAGTGTCTAGACCTGGGCTCTGGGCAGCACCTCAACCTCCAGAATGTCGCTGTGCCCTTTGTCTGCAGAGCTTCCTCCTCTGGGCCCCGTGTGTTCAAGCTCTCACTGGGCGACTGACAGTCTGACAGGTGGCTGGAGTGCTGAGTGCTGAGGGCCTCATCCACTCTGCCGACAATTACTACTGACCGTCCATTCCCGCCTTTTAAAACCATGGGAGGGCTTCCCATTGCTCTTAGGAGACAAAGTCTTTTTTTTTAAATTATTTATTTGAAAGTCAGAGTTACACACACAGAGAGAGAGAGAGAGAGAGAGAGAGACCTTCCACCTGCTGGTTCACTCCCCAAACGGCCGCAATGGCCAGAACTGGGCCAGTCTGAAGCCAGGAGCCTCCTCCAGGCCTCCCACATGGGTGGAGGGGCCCAAGGACTTGGGCCATCTTCCACTGTGCACTAGAAGGAAGCTGGCCTGGAAGCAGAGCAACCAGGACTTGAACTGGCATCCATATGGGAAGCTGGCACTGCAGACAATGGTTTAACCATCTACACCACAGTGCCAGCCCCAAGATCAAAGTCTTCAACGAGGCCTACAAGGCCAGTGAGAGCCTGTGTCTCCTTGCCCCTCCAGCCATGCTCCCCATCCACCCCAGCCACCCCTAGTCTCCGCCCAGTTCCTCTGACACCCTCGTCCCTGCCCCGTGCTTGGCCTGGACATCTCTGCCACCTGCTCTTGGCCAGGGACGGCTTCTTTGTCCTTCAGATCTCTGTTCTGTTAGAGCTTCACCGAAGTGGGTCCACTGACCTCTCCACCCAGTTCGAAACCCACCGTGAGATGAGGGCTACACCCATCCTATGGAACACTCCTGGGGCTGTAGCCTTGCACTTATTTATCTGATTAACCTACCTCTGCCGCAGCAGACAGCGGGGTCCACTATGTCACTGTTGCCCGTTTCCGTGTGTACCTGTGTGCCTCGGTACCTAATTCACATTTGCTGAAGGCAGGCAAGGCGGGGCAGAGGCGGGAAGGGAAGCAGGAGTTTTGGCTACAGACGGGTTCCAACTCAATGATGGTTCCGCTAACAACTTCTCAAGTTTAAGATGGTGCGGAGGGGCCTACACTGGCATAGCAGGTAAAGCCACCACCTGCAGTGCTGACATCCCACATGGCAACAGTCTGAGTTCCGGCTGATCCACTTCTGATCCAGTTCCCTGCTAATGGTCTGGGAAAGCAGTGGAAGATGGCCCAAGTGCTTGGGCCCCTGCACCCATGTGGGAGAGCCAGAAGAAGCTCCTGGCTCCTGGCTTCAGATCAGCCCAGCTCTGGCTGTTGCAGCCATCTGGGGAGTGAACCCACAGATGGAAGCCCCCTCTCTCTGTCTCTCCTCTCTTTCTTTCTGTAACCCTGGTTTTCAAATAAATCAATACATCGTTTTAAAACAGTAAGATGTTGCCAAAGCATTCAGTGGAAACTACCATTCAGATTTTGAATTTTGGCCTTTTCCTGGGCTAGAAACTACATGTCCAACCCTCTGGATGTGCGGCAGTCTCAGCTCCCAGAGAGCCGTGCGTCATGCGGAGACACAGCCGATGCCTGTGCCCTGCGGTGTAAGTGCCGCTAAGCTGGGCTGCTGGCTATGTGAGGAGCACTCAAGGCATCCTCAATGCTATTCTGACAGTTTCAACTTCCAGTGGGTTTATGGGGGATGGAAGCCCATCCTAAGTAGAAGAGCCCCAGGAGGAACTTCAAGCACTTGCCAAGGGCACAGCCATTTAGTAACATGGCCCAAAGCTGGACCCAAGTCCCCAAGGCACATTTCTTTTCCACCGAATCAGTCCTCCTTCCTTCTAGGACCTCGTTTAGAAGCTTAGAGCACCACAGTCACTATCTTACCTGCCTTTTTCCCCCTTCTGTTTTAGCAAAAGGATTTATTATTTGCACTTCCTATGGAAACAGTGATTCCCTCACAATCGGGGGGCCTGGATCTGGACACTGGGCACAGAGGACCGTGGTGCAGCTCAGTGGAAGATGCAGCGGGCTCCTCCATCCTTCCCATCGGTGCCTAAGAAAGGGGAAATCAGGGCTGGGTGCTGGGGCGCAGCAGGTTAAGCTTTCGCTTGGATCACCTGCATCCACATCCAAGTGCCTAAGATCAAGTCCCACCTCCAATTCCGATCCAGCTTCCTGCCAATGCCCATTGAGGGAGGCAGCAGATGACAGCTCAAGTACTTGAATCCCCTCCAGCATTGAGGGAGACCCGGATGGAGCTCCTGGATCCTGGCTTCAGCCTGGTCCAGCCCCAGTTGCGTTGCATTTGAGGATTGATCCAGAAGATGCAAGATGTCTCTCTGTCTCTCTTCCTTCCAGCTTGTGACTCAAATAAATAAAAATGAATTAACACCTAAAAAAAAAAGAAGAAGAAGAATAAGAAAAGGAAAAAAGGGGAAAGTAGTGGGAAGAGAAGCAGAGTGTTTCCCATGGAAAGAGCCGGAGGCTGCCCTCAGGACACAGGCTGCCAACTGGGCGACCTTGGGCATCAGATGCTCTTGGCTTTGGTCTCCTCACCTACAGAGGCAGGGCCTGGATCAGAGATCTCTAGAGTCTCTCTCTCTCTTTTTTTAATGCCTCTCCAACATAAGCCTGAGGACAGAAGCAGAATGAGAGAGAAAAAAGGACAGTGGTGACCAGGAATCACCCAAGAGATGATCTAATGGATGTTGACAGAGCAATTTAATGATATGAGATTGTGTCTGAAACCTATTTGCATATATTTCGTGCCTTAAGATATTCTTGCCTTGTAAGCAAGAAAACGTTGTAGATATTAATAGGTTGTGGGTGCTGTATTACAAGGGTACTTCAAATGTTCGAGGAAATGGAATGAAAAGATAAATCTATTTTGGTGCAAAATTTTTTTAAATCCATGCATAATTTTTTAATAATTTGCATTTTCTATAAGCTTTCTGAAGACCCTATGTATACATGGATTTCAAATGTTTATGCACTAAAATAAGCTCATCATTCTGAAATTAAAAATTCATTTCCATTTTATTGGAAAGGTAGAGAGACACAGAGAGACCATCCATCTGCTGGATCACTCCCCACATGGATGCCATAGTCAGGACTGGGCCAGGTTGAAGCCAGGAGCCCAGAACTCCATCCAGGTCACCCAATGGGTGGCAGGGTCCTAGGTACTTGAGCCATCACCTGCTGCCTCCCAGGGTGTGCATTAGCAGGGAGCTGGATCAGAAGTGGAAGAGCTGGGGCTTGAGGCAGACACACTGATACGGGATCTGGGTGGTCCAAGCAGCATCTTAACCACTGGACCAAACACCTGCCTCTGAGCTCATTTTAAAATTTGACTTTCCACGAGGTTTTTGAAGTCTTCCTGTAGAAAGGGCATGGGCTTGAGCGTCAGGCCGAGGTTCAGGAGCTAAGCGTGGGTAGGCAGCTCACCCTCTGGGAGCATGAGGCACCCATACGTAAGATGAGGATGATGACGACGCACTCCTCTGGGTGGCTGGGAGGGCCATGAGCCTCCTGCAGGAAGTCACGGGGCACAAGACCTGGTACAGTTCCTGTGAATGTCATCAGTCCATATAACCAAAGTGATCTGGCATCCATGGAGTATTTATGTTGGCAAGCGCCCTGGTTTGCTATTTCATCCCGCACTCTGCTTCCGGTGTGCTGGCCTCTTCTTCCACATCACCTCCTGCAGCCCTTTGCAACTTTCCCTCACCATGTGCAGTCTAAATGGCGAATGGCAGCAAACACCAAATGTATAACGTCTTCCATCTTAATCACAGGACTAGCCATGAAAATCAAAGCAGTGGATTACCGGTTTTTAAAAGCAAAAACGGGAAAAGAATGCAAATAGGCAATTCACATGGACGATCAAAGTCCCGATGATCAAAACATACAGAAAGATTCCAGGCTAGTAATCAGAGAAATGTAAATTTGCGTAGCAATGAGATACCTCTTTACTTCCAACAGAACCAGCCAAACTTAAGAACACTGATAATACTTTTTGCTGATGCAGACACAGGGAAGGAGTGACTTGGATGCTACAGCCTTTTTGTAAAGTAATCTGGCAACATCTATTAAAATTAGAATTTCTAAATACATATGCCTTTGGAACTAGCATTTCTACTCTTGGGAATCTACCCAAGAAAGAAAAATGCCATAATGTACTGGTGTACACACAAGGCTGCATAATTATTGCTTACCGTGGAAAAGAAGCAAAGTGAATGCCCCCCAAGAGGGGGATGCTTGAATAGATCGTGACACACTAGGGGATAATCCGCAGCTGTTTGAAAGAAGACATTGGAACTGCATCAGGTAGCGTGTAGGAGTTACCATGAGTAATGGATGAGACAAAGCCAAGAACAGAAAATTGGGTATGAAGTTATCCCATTCTGAAGAAGAAATAATGCCACCACACTGGCCATGTGTGTCTGAGCCAACACTCATGAATGTGGTGGAGGAAAATCCAGGGGTTCTGGGGGCTGGAGAGTCTGGTGCTAAAGGGAGGTGGAGACAGTGAGAGAGGATTCACGTGCAAGACAAAGAAGATTGCATTGAGCCTAGCGAGCCTAGCTGTCCAGACACTGGCCAAGATGGCAGCATCCTACTGGGAGCGCCTGGGTTCAATTCTCAGCTTCAGCTTCTGAGTCCAGTTTCCTGCCAGTGCAGACACTGGGAGGCAGCAGTGACTGAATCACCCACCCATGGAGGAAACTGGAGTTGAATTTTTGGCTCTTGGCTTTGGCTCTGGTCATTGTGAGCATTTGAGGAGTGAACCAGCAGTTGGGAGTGCTCTCTCTCTGTTCTGTCTCTCAAATAAAAAAGATGGAGTTGAACGGAAAATAATATATATGAGTATATAATCACATTTGTGCATTAATGTACACATGTGTATGTGCAGACATAAGAACATTGTAAATTATTTATCCATATCATAAATATTTGTGTTAACCTGAAGCATAGAAATACACATTCCTTCCCTGAGATTTTGAGCCAGAGTCAAAGTCTTTTCATCAAGAATAAGTCCGCTTTCAGGAGTTGTACCCCATCTTGTCTTTCATACAAAAAAACGCATCTTTAATGCCTTGTCTACAATTTCTAATTTTATTTTCTGCAAATTCAGAGACACTTGCAAAGCAGTTTTAGTACACAGCCCTTGGCATGTTATGCTTACCCTGTTTGTCTTTTCAGTTCTGTCTTGCTTACACCCAATTCAGCAATATTTATTGATGACTTCTCCTTACCCCATTTATTACATCTTTTCCAAACTATCAGCTAAGTTTTTTTTCTTTTAAGATTTCTTTCTTTCTTTGGAGGGCTGAGTTGGAGAGAGAGAGAGAGAGAGAGAGAGAGAGAGAGAGAGAGAGAGAGAGAATATCTTCCATCTGCTAGAGCACTCCCCAAATGTCTGTAACAGCCAGGTCTGGGCCAGGCTGAAGCCAGGATTCAGGAGCTTCATCCGGGGTCTCCCACGTGGGTACAGGGGCCCAGGTAGTTGGGCCATCTTCTGCTGCTTTCCCAGGCACATTAGCAGGGAGCTGAATTGCAAGTGGAGCAGCTAGGACCTGAAATCAGCACCCATATGGGATGCCAGCACTGCAGGCAGCAGCTTTATCTGCTACACAACAGCGCCAGCCCTCAGACAAGTAATATCTTAAAACAATCCCATCTAAATATTTTTAAAATATTTATTTATTTACTTGAAAAGAGTCACACAGGGAGAAGAAGAGATGAAGAGACACAGAGAGATATTCCAACTGCTGGTTCACTCCTCAAGGGGCCGCAACAGTCAGGACTGAGCCAGGCCAGTGCCAGGAGCCAAGAGCTTCTTCCAGGTCTCCCACATGGGTGCATGGGCCCGAGCACTTTGGCCATCTTCTACTGCTTTCCCAGGCATTAGCAGGGAGCTGGATGGGAAGTGGAGCAGCCGGGTCTCAAACTAGAGACCATATGGGAAGCTAGTGTTGCAGGCAGTGGCTTAACCTGCTACACCACAATGCCAGACCCAACAATCCTATATTTTTAAAACTCACAATTAGTGCAAAAAACTCATAATGGACAAAATACTACATTTTGAATAAAGACACAGCTGACAGAACTTGCAGGTGAGCTATAGTTTGTTAAGAGTTACTTAAGATCATCACTTGGTCAAGGGAATTCTCCACCATGGTCTTGTTCTCAACTGAATTGAATTTTCATCTGGTAAAGCAGGGACATTAGGGAAAATACCATTCTGTTAAATTTAGGGTCAGCATCATATAAATAAAATACTTGATATACTTACATTTCAGTTATTCCATTTTTAATGCTACCTTAATGTTCTAGAAAATATTAAATATTTAAAAATACATGAAGAAGTGTATATAAAGACACACACTTTTTTTTTTGCCCCAGGCTCGTGTGGGCTGGCAGAGTAACGGTTCTCAGTGGATGTGTGCTGGTTGAGGGGTTTTCTGAGCCACCCCCTCCCTGAACAGCCTGTGGTCTTCCCAGCCTGCACTCCCTCCACACAAAGCGGAGGGGAGGGGTTTCAGGAGAATGGGGAGGGAGACCGTCTCCAATGGCGGATTCCATGATCTCCAAATCAAGCCATGTGGGTCTACTCCAGTGAGCACTAGGTTTCCTTTGTGTGGGAGGATCTTGGAAAGGAAATCTTGAAGAAGAGGAAGAAGAAAAAGAGAACTGTTGGGATTAAGAGGAAGAGGCTGTGGACAGGGGAAGGGCTCTTTCCCTCTTCCCCAGGTACTGGCATCAACACAGTGTTCATCACTTTGTTCTCTCTCTGCCATTGCCCACCAGGTCCACTCTGACCCAGAGGGACTGGTGCCTCCTGAGACAGCACCACAGCCCCTGCCAGGGGCTGGGCCACAGCCAGGCCCTCCAACTGCTGTGAAGCAAGTGGAGACGGGATGCCAGTCCATCTGACCTCAGAGAGCACGATGTTGTTAAAGATTTACTTATTGGAAAGGCAGAGTGACAGAGAGAGAGAGAGAGAAAATCTTCCATCCACTGGTTCACTCCACAAATACTGCAACAACCAGGGTCAGAGCAAGCCAAAGCTAGGAGTCAGGAACTGCACTGGGGTCTCCCACATGGATGGTAGGGACCCAACTCAAACTGACACAAAATACATGATGCAGGCATCCCAAGTGGCACGACACCACAATGCCTGCTCCAGAGAACAGTTTTTAAGATGATTCATTTTGTTTATTCAAAAGGCACAGTAACAGAGGGAGAGGGAGAGAGAGAGAATCTTCCATCCGTTGGTTCACTCTCCAAGCTTCCTGCAGTGGCTGGGGCTGGTGCAGGCTGAAGCCAGGAGCCAGGAGCTCCATCTGAGTCTCCCACGTGGTTGGCAGGGGCCCAAGGACTTGAGCCATCTTCCATTGTAGATAGCACAATTTTTCACCCCAAAATAATTCAGTGTAAGTTTCAATAAGGATTATTTATAAAATACCTGCAACATTATTAAGCAGTTAATACTTACAATCAAATATGTAGTCACTGTTTAAATTTCCATTTTCTAGGTTTTTTTAAAATCCAGATCAACTAAGGGCCTAATATTGCAATCAATTTGTATGTTTCTTAAGTCTCTTAAAATTGTTTAAATCCTTCTATCATCTCTCTTTTTCTTCCTGATCCCTGGTCCTACAGAAGGCCCCAGTCTGTAGTATCATTCAACAGGTTCCCTCAAGCCCTGAGCTCTGTGTCTCCTTAATCTGATCAAATCCAGTTTGACTTTTGGACAGTAATTCTCCCTAAGTAGCGTGTGTTCTATCAGGCGGCACACTGCTTGGCTGCCTTTCTTTTCATGACTGTCACCGATGATTATTGTTTAGATCCACGATTTCATTAAGGGTTTACAAAATGGCTTAATCATTACTCCTTTACTTGCTAACTGCAGCATCGGGGAGAGTATTGCACCACATATCACAGTGAACACAAACATCCAAATTCCAAATAGTTTCTGCTGAGTGCATGTCACTTTGGTCTCGTTGTAAAGCCAAAACATTTTAAGTTGAGGCTGGCGTTGTGGCACAGCCTGTTAAGCTGCCACCTGTAATGCCTGCATCCCATATGGGCACGGGTACTGGTCATGGCTGCTCCACTTCCAATTAGCTCCCTGCTAATATGCCTGGGAAACCTCAAAATATGGCCCAAGTACTTGAGCCTCTGCCACTCACATGGGAGAGACCCTGCTGGAGTTCTAGGCTCCTGGCTTCTGCCTAACCCACTCTCAGCTGCTGTGGGAAGTGAACCAGCAGATGGAAGCTAACTCTCTCTCCCTCTTGCTCTTTCTACCTCTCTCTCTTTGTTAATTTTGCCTTTCAAATAAATAAATGAATCTTTAAAAAAAAAAAGAAAAAGAAAATTGTAAGTTGAAACATCATATGTTGGGGATCATCCATATTTTTAGGGATCATTTTAAAAATGTTTTAAAATTATGAGAAGTACAGAGAATTCTCATCTTCCAGTTCACTTCCCAAATGTCCCTAACTGACTGGGCTGAGGCCAAAGCTGGGGGCGATAAACTCAATCCAGGTCTTCCATGTGGGTGGCAGGAACTCAAGTACTTGAGTTTATTTTGGGTAACAATCCTTTATCAGATATATCTTATGCATTTTTTTTTAGATTTACTTATTTGAAAGGCAGAGTTACAGAAAGAGAGGGACAGATAGAGATATCTTCTATCTGCTGGTTCACTCCCAGATGGCTGCAACAGCCAGAGCTGGGCCAGGCTGAAGCCAGGATTCAGGAGCTTCACACAGGTGCCCCACGTGGAAACAGGGGCCAAGTACTTGAGCCATCCTCTGCTGCTTTCCCAGGCCATTAGTAGGGAGCTGGATCAGAAATGGAGCAGCTGGGACGTGAACTGGTATCCATATGGAATGGTGGAATTACAGCAGGCAGCTTCACTGGCTAGGCCCCAACGCTGGCCCCTGCAAATATTCTCTCCCAGTCTGTGACTGTCTTCACATTCTCTTAAAATTGTTGTTCACAGAGCAGAAGTTTTAAATTTTAATGAAATCCAGCTTATCAATTAATTATTCACACATCCTGTCTTTGTTGTATCTTAAAAGTCATCATCATACCCAAGGCCATTTGGTTTCCTTTTACCTTTCAGGAGTTTCATAATTTCGGACTTTATATTTTAGTCTACAATCCATTTAAACTTTTGTCAAGAGAATTCAAATTGTTTCCAAAATGGGTGGTAGGGATCCAGCTGTTTGAGTCATCACCACTGCCTCCTAGGGTGCACATTAGCAGGAAGCTGGACTCAGAAGCAGAACTGGGGCCCAGGCATTCTGATATGGGATGCTGGCATCCCAAGCATCCTCTTAACCAGGGAGTCAAATGCCCATGCTCTTTGCAAATTTTGGTAAGTTGTGTTAACATTCTTGTTTAGTTCAAAATGTTTTAAATTTCTCCTAACATTCCTCTTTCATTCATGTGTTAGCCAGAAGTACGCCATTTTATGTCCGCATATTTTGGGATTTTTCAGTTATCTTTATGTTATTGATTTCCCATTTAAATGCACTGCAATCTCAGAGCAAACATTGTATAATTTCTCTTCTTTTAAATTTACTAAGGTGTGTTTTATGGCCCCAAAAATGTGATCTCCCTTGGTGTCTGTACCATGTGAGCTAGAGAAGAATGTGTGTCTGTGCTTGGGTGAAGCAGTCTGTGGATGTGCATTACATCCAGTGACTGGTGCTGCTGTCGAGTTCAGCTAAGTCCTTAGTGATGCTTTTCTCCTTGCTGGAGCTGTCCATTTCTGTTGCAGAAGGGCTGAAGTCTCCAACTACGATAGTGAATTCTCCTCTTTATTTCTCCTTGCAGTTCTATCAATTTTTGCCTCATGTAGTTTGATGTTAGGTACACACATGTAAGGAGTGTTGTGTCTTCTTGCATAATTAACTCCTTTATCATGATGTAATGCTCTTCTTTATCCCTAACTACCCTTGCTTTGAAGTCTACTCTGTTGGAAATTAATATAACTACTTCTGCTATTTTCTTTGTGTTAACATGGTGTGTTTTCCATCAATTTACTTTTAATCTACATGTTTTTACTTTATATAATATAAAAATATGAAATATGTATTTTTGGAGGCAACATATAGTTGGGTCTTTATGATCTGTATCTTTTATTGACGCCTTTAGACTTGATGTTCAACATGAACAGAGATTTAGTTGATTTGCTGCTACTTTCTGCCCTTGTTCACTTTTCCTATTTTTGTCTTCTACTTTTTCCCCTGCCTTTTGTGGTTTACATATCCTTACATTTTTAATATGAAAAACATTATATATAGGGCACATCTATGCTGAGCACATAAACGAGGTATTCAATAATTTCATGGAAAATATGTGGTATAAAAACAAATGCGGGCTGGCACTGTGGCACAGTAGGTTAATCCTCCACCTGTGGCACCGGCATCCCATATGGTCTACGGTTCTAGTCTTGGCTGCTCCACTTCCAATCCAATGCTCTGCTGTGGCCTGGGAAAGCAGTAGAAGATGGCCCAAGTCCTTGGGCCTTTATACCTATGTGGGAGACCCAGAAGAAGCTCCTGGCTCCTGGTTTTGGATGGGTGCAACTCCAGCCATTGCAGCCATGTGGGGGAGTGAACCAAAGGAAGGAAGACCTTTTTCTCTGTCTCTCCCTCTCACTGTCTGTAACTTCGCCTCTCAAATAAATAAATAAAATCTTTAAAAAAAAAAAAAAAGAAAACAAATGCATGGATTTCAAAAAATGTTTGCACCAAAATAAACTTTTACTCCCATTTTCTGTGGCCTTTTTGATGTAGTCTCACATGCATGCATCTTTCCCTTCTGGAATAATATTTAGTCTATGATACTAATTAGTCTATGATACTAATTAACATATGGTTCTCAATTTCCTCCACTTGGCTTTATCATTTAACGCTGTACCCCGGCAATCAACCCATAACTTCTATGGAGATGGTCCTCGTCCCTGCTCACAGACACACAGTCTCCACTCTGTGGGTTTACTCCACTTTGTTCAATCAGTCCCCAAAGAGCAGATACGAAGAGACTCCCATGTCTTTCGCTATGACAAACAGCCCTTCAATGAAGAATCTTGTGTACAGTCACTTTTGAAGTTTTAGGATGGATTCCTATTAATGTTGCTGATTCAAAAAGCGAATTCATAGTGAATTTGCCAGATGTTGATAAATCGCTCTCCACACAGATCACATTACTCTGCATCTCTGCTTGCACCACATGAGAAGATTTTTTTCCCCCAGTAACGGAGAATGCTGAGTAGGGTGTTTCAGTCGTCTTAATTTCCACTCCTCATTATGGATGAAGCTGAACTTCTTTTTCTGTAGATTGTTTATTCACATCTCTAGCTTATTTTATTTTCCCACATATTGTTGGTCTTTTCTTTCTCAAATTTTGACAGTAGAGTTCTTCTCTTCTTCCCAGCAGAAAGACAAAGGAGCCACAAGAGTCCAACTTAAATCAATTCAAAAATTCGACAAATATTTTTGCCTGCTGATCCCATCACATTCAAGATTTGTTGTAAAATCTTAACCTTTCTTACTTCAACAATATAATATTATTGCTATGTTGCAGTTCCTTTTTTCTTCTCCTTTCCCTACTTCCCAGAATTATTGTGTTTTTATGATGAACTTTCCTGACTCCTCCCACTTGTATTATGGTCATGATCAGAGGGGCTTTTGGATTTTACCTCAGGCCCTTCATTACTTCTCTCCCTGGAGGTAACATGACATCTACCCAAGAAAAACTATCTGGTTGACCTCACAATAAAGCTAGTTACGCAAAACTTCAGTTTGGGTCTGAAAAATGTTTCTTTTATGTTCGTGGCCCATATATGTGGACAATAGTTAGAAAGCTGGTACTCTGGGGCCAGTGCTGTGGTGTAACAGGTAAAGCCGTTGCCTGCAGTGCCGGCATCCCATATTTTTACCAGTTTGAGACCTGGTTGCTTCACTTCCAATCCAGCTCTCTGCTATGGCCTAGGAAAGCAGTAGAAGATGGCCCAAGTCTTTGGGCCCCTGGACCCACATGGGAGACCCAGAGGAGGCTCCTGGCTCCTGGCTTCAAATTGGCATAGCTCCGACCATTGTGGCCAACTGGGGAGTGAACCAGCGGATGGAAGACCTCTCTCTCTGTCTCTGTCTCTCTCTCTCTCTCTGCCTCTCCTTCTCTGTGTGTAACTCTGACTTTCAAATAAATAAATAAATCTTTAAAAAACAAAAAAGAAAGCTGGTACTCTGGAGAATATCCTCATGCCTAACGCATCCAAATATGTGCACTTGCGCAGGGCTCCCCTTCGATTTCTGTGCCAATGTGGAAAGTCATAACATCCTACTTCTTCCCATCAATTATCCAAAACAGAGTGGCAAAGGCTATCAGATTTCTTTGCCTGGAAAGAATTTTTGTGTGACTCTCAAATGTCCTCAGATTTTTTAAAAGATTTATTTATTTATTTGAAAGACAGAGTTACAGAGAGAAGGAGAAACAGAGAAACAAAGAGAGAAAGATATCTTTCAGCCACTGGTTCGCTACCCAAATGGCCACTGACCACAGTCCAGACCAAAATCAGGAGCCAAGAACTTCTTCCAGGTCTCCCACATGGGTGGCAGAGGCCCCAGCACGTGGGCCATTCTCTGCTGCTTTTCCAGGCACACTAGCAGGGAGCTGGATCAGAAGCAGAGCAGCCAGGACTCAAAAGCAGTGCCCACTGGCCGGCACCACGGCTCACTTGGTTAATCCTCCGCCTGCAGCACCAGCACCCCAGGTTCTAGTCCTGGTTGGGGCGCCGGGTTCTAGTCCTGGTTGCTCCTCTTCCAGTCCAGCTCTCCGCTGTGGCCCGGGAAGGCAGTGGAGAATGGCCCAGGTGCTTGGGCCCTGCACCTGCATGGGAGACTAGGAGGAAGCACCTGGCTCCTGGCTTCGAATCAGTGCAGTGCACCAACTGTGGCGTCCATCTGGGGGGTGAACCAACAGAAAAGGAAGACCTTTCTCTCTGTCTCTCTCTCTCTCACTGTCTAACTCTGCCTGTCAAAAAAAAAAAAAAAGGCAGTGCCCACATGGGAGGCCGGCGTTGCAGGCAGTGGTTTTCCTCATGGCGCCATAATGCTGGCCACTCTCTTCTCACTCAAAGTCCAGAATCTGGTTTCTGCTCTCCTACACTCACAAGGTGTGTCATGGGTGAACTCCTAGGTGCCAAAGTCACATCCTCTGCTGTTGTTCTCTTTGAACCACTGGATGTATGTCACATCACTGAGCATCCACTTGAAGCTCTCCTTCGCCTCTTGTATCACAAATAATGAGAATTTTCCAGTAGTTACCACTGTCAATACCTTGTCTCTTTAATTCTTTAATTTCCCCAGCCTTGTGAAGTAGGCATTATTATGCCTGTTGTTTGAACAAAAACGCTGAGAGGTTTGCCCACATTCACAATGACTGCAAGCGATGAAATCATGTCCAGGACTAAGGTCTCCAGGCCCCAACCCCATGTTCTCTCTCCAGTGATTTTTCTCGCCTTTGATGTCACCATTTTCTGTGTAAATCCATCCAAATTCAGACACTGCCGTAAACCAGCCCTCTGACCATGAAGAAGCTATTTCCCTCTCTGAACACCTGCAGCATTGGCATAAGCAAACCTCCATGCTATCTGCTCTCACAGTGGACAAGGAACAAACTACAGAGCAAGACACAAGACATAACCGCTCACTGGTTGTCCTTTCAGCTCCCACCCAATGCCTTGATGTTCAAAGGTTTATCAATTTTAGTAAATTCTAAAATTTAGGTCATGCTTCTATATCTTGAAGCCATCTCCTCACTTCTGCTTCCGTGATACAGCAAGGAAGATATAAGTGCTTTGAGTCCAGATACAGCTGAATGTCAAATAAATTCTGGTTTTACCTCTTACTAAATGTAGCTATTTGGGCCAGGTTACTAACTTCTCTGTGTCTCAGGTTCCTCCTCTATAATATTCCCCCAGGAGCTGCTGTGTGGATGAACTCTGATAACATTCGTGTATAAACCATTAGGAGAGCAGGCCTTTGGCAGATACTAATGTCCTTGTTTCTCCTAACAGGAGGTGGACAAGAACCCTCTCTTCTAACTGCTTCTAAACTCTCTTTAGCTTGTAAGATTCTAACTAGTTAATGCCTCGCTGCTGGGCTATGGTGATAGTTATACAACATGACCAAATGACCACAAACCAAGAAAAGGCCCATTAGACAAAACATTGCAAGAAACAGTAAATAACGCAGTAAAAGATTAACTTACATCTGACCAATATCTACAAATATCAACATGGTATGGTTTCACTAGCTGAGTGCTGTGTATATATAAAATTTTCTTAATTTATCTTGAGGCATATAAAGAGTCACAATGGTATCACGGAAAAAGCTCTGGAATTCAAAGATCTACAGATTTATTCTATCTCCATTAATTAAGTGACCTTGGGGAAGTCACCCCACCTGGTTGAATCTGTTTAGTATCATATTTTTAAGATTTATTTTATTTATCTGAAAGGCACAGAGAGGGAGGGAGGGAGAGAGAGAGAGAGAGAGAGAGAGAGAGAGAGAATCGATCCTACTTGCTGGTTTACTTCCTCCATGGCCGCAACAGAAGCAGGAAGCCAGGAACTCCTATCTTGGGTCTCCCAGTGAATGGCAGGGGCCCTAGCACTTGGGCCATCCTCCACTGCCTTCTTGGGCACATTATCAAACCTGCCCTTGATATAGGATGCAGGTATCACAGGTGGCAGCTTAACCTGCTGTTCCACAGCACCAGCCTCAGTCTTCTTAATCTTAAAAGGTAAATAATACGACCTGTGGGGCCAGCATTGTGGTGTAGTGGGTAAAGCCATCACCTATGAAGTTGGCATCTCATATGGGCACCAGTTTGTGTCCTGGCTGCTCCACTTCTGATCCAGCTCCCTGCTAATGGCCTGGGAAAGCAGTGGAAGATGGCCCAAGTGTTTGGACCCCTGTCATCCACCTGAGAGACTCAGATGAAGATCTTGGCTCCCGGCTCTGGCCTGGCCCAGCCCTGGCCACTGCGGCCATCCAGAGAGTGAACCAGCAGATGCAAGATCTTCTATTTGTAACCCTGCCTTTCAAATAAATAAATAAATCTTTAAAAAAAAAAAAAACAAAACAAAACACTACCATCTTGCAGCCAGTCTGAAGTGGCAGTGGCAAGGAGAAAACGAGGCAGAGTTTGCTGCAGTACAGAATGCTAGTCAACGTGAGTTACCACCACACTTCACTGATAAAACACCAGAAAGCATGGAGGAGAAACAAAAACCTAAAAAAGTAAAACCCAGTACTTAACGGTTAAACCATTTCATGGATTGGTATCTGTTATGATAACGCAGTTCTACACAAAAGCATTGATGACACTTCATGGGAAAAAAGATCCTAGACTTTCATTGTTAAAAAGGGCATCTGGCCAGCGCCGTGGCTCAACAGGCTAATCCTCCACCTGCGGCGCTGGCACACCGGGTTCTAGTCCCAGTCGGGGCGCCGGATTCTGTCCTGGTTGCTCCTCTTCCAGTCTAGCTCTCTGCTGTGGCCCAGGAGTGCAGTGGAGGATGGCCCAAGTGCTTGGGCCTTGCACCCACATGGGAGACCAGGAGAAGCACCTGGCTCCTGCCTTCAGATCAGCGTGGTGCACTGGCCGCAGTGCGCCGGCCGCGGCGGCCATTGGAGAGTGAACCAACGGCAAAGGAAGACCTTTCTCTCTGTCTCTCTCTCTCACTGTCCCCTCTGCCTGTCAAAAAAAAAAAAAAAAAGGATCTGACTTGGGTATTTAATTCTAATGGCAAAGGCAAAGTCCCTTAGAATGTCCCCTGCAATTCCTCAGGGGAATCTTATGCAGAAATTATTTCTTCCAAGTTTTTTGCTTCTTGGAACACTTACAACTTTTTCAAGATATCAACTCCCTTGCACTTTCTGTACAGGGTCATCTTCCTCCTCCTTGTCAGCAGGCATACTGCACACCCAACCAAAGCTAGAAGCCACGCGGGTTTTGTTCTTTGCTGTTCCCATTGTAAAACAACTATCTGCTAGCATACCAAACTTCATTTTCACATTGTGTACTTTGGGATTACACAACAAGAGAAAGGTGGAATTAATAAGTGGAAGTTTGTTACAAGCATAATAACCACTATAACTTCTCTGCTAGTTTTAGAAACTTCGTGTGCAAATGGTGCCGCTTTGAGAGACACCTCTGTGGGTTTGTATTTCTTGTCTTCAGGGAACAAATCCAATAGTTACAAATTGGTATTCATTTTGCACTTTCTTGGGGAAAATTGCATTTGCTTTCCCAAGCAATCATTCTGCTTTGTCTGAAAATGACATAACTTTGATAGTTCTGTGTCATTTGAAAAATTTCAAAAATAACAATGAATAGGAGATTTAGAGACTGTCTCAGAAGTTAAAATCCAAATCTTTTATATTCATTAATTATATTTACTAATTCCCCTTTTCTTTTCCAGCTGCTTGTTCAGAAAACTTCACTCATAGACTCACTTTATCCCAGCTCAGAGACTCATATTTTCTGTTTGTCCTGGAATACTGCTAACTATTTCCACTCTAATATTATTCTAACAGAGTGTTTACCATTTTCATCTCGTATTTTACATATACATGTATTTTAAGATATTTATTTATTTGAAAGGCAGAATTAGATAGAGGGGGAGAGGCTGAGGAGAAAGATCTTCAATCCACTGGTTCACTCCCTAATCAACCGTAACAGCCAGGATTGGGCCAGGCCAAAGCCAAGAGCCTGGAACTCCTTGCAGGTCTCCCATGTAGGTGGCAGGGGCTCAAGCACTTGGGCCATCTTCCACTGCTTTCCCAGGCACATTAGCAGGGAGCTTGACTGGAAGTGGAGCAGTGACCCAGGACCCTAACACCTGTATGGGATGCCTATGCTGACCTGCTGAACCACAACACGGGCCCCTCTTATATTTTATAAACCACTTTAAAGTCATTGATTCTTTTGTTTATAAGCAACTGGGAATATAATATTAAAAGATAATAAAATTTACAAATGTAAATAATAGACAACATTTAAAAAAAAACCCAGCCAAGACAGACAATTCAGGGGAATGCACTGAATGTATGTTCTTGTAGCACAGGAACAGCCTTTATGAACACAATAATTATGAATATGAAACACACAGCATCCCATACAGGTGCTTCTTTGTGTCCTGGCTGCTTCTCTTCTAATCCAGCTCTCTGCTTATGGCCCAAGTGCTTGGGCCCTTACACCCACATGGGAGACCTGGAGGAAGCTTCTGGCTCCTGGCTTCAGATTGGGACAATGTTCATAAAGTGAGGAGAAGAGTATATTGTCATGTACATGATATAATTCAAAAAATATTTGTAACTACATAGCAAATAATATCACATCCACAGTCTTATATTCTATATGTTAACTTCCATAAATAAAAGACAATGTGATAATTATCTTTCTGGGTCTGGCTTATTTCACTTAGCATAATGATCTCCAGTTCCATTCATTTTGCTGCAAATATCAGGATTTCATTCTTTTTTATGGCTGAGTAACACTCGTGTGTGTGTGTGTGTGTGTGTATGTCCCACATTTCCTTGTATCCTGTCATCAGCTGATGGGCATCTAGATTGTTTCCATATCTTTGTTATTGTGAATTGGGCTGCTATAAATATGGGAGTGCACGTATCTCTTTCAAAATATGCTGATTTCACTTCCTTTGGATATATTCCCAGAAGTAGTATAGCTAGATCTTTTGGTAGATGCAATTTTAGGGTTTTTTTTTTTTTTTGTCTAAAGATTTATTGATTTGTTTATTTGAAAGGCACAGTGACAAAGAGGGAAAGACAGAGAGATCTTCCATCTTCTGGTTCCCCAAATGGCTGCAATAGCCAGGGCTGGACTAGGTCAAAGCCAGAGCCAGAAACTCCATCTGGGTCTCCCTATGGGTGGCAGGGCTCTGAGCACTCAGGTCACCTGCTGCTGCCTTTCTAGGTGCACTGGCAGGAAGCTGGACTGGAAGTGGTTAGCCAGGACTCGAACCAGCACTCCTATATGGAATGCCAGGTGCCCCAGGTTTTGAGGACTCTCCAAACTGTTTTCCATAATGGTTGTACTAATTTGCTTCCTATTAATGGTGTGTTAGGGTTCCCTTTTCTCCACAACATTACCAGCATTTGTTATTTTTTAAATTTTGGATAATAGTCATTCTGACTGGAGTGAGATGAAACCTCATTGGAGTTTTTATCTACATTTCTCTGGTGTTAGTGATCCTGAGCCCTTTAGCATGTGTCTGTTGTATTTCTTTCTTTGAAAAACGTCTATTCAAATCTTCGGCCAGTTTCTTAACTGGACTGTTGGATTTGCTGTTGAGTTTCTTGAGCTCCTTATATATTCTGGATATTAATCCTTTATAAGATGCACAGTTTGCAAATATTTTCTCTCAGTCTGTCGGATGTCTCTTTGTTAATTATTTCCTTTGTGGTGCAGAAGCTTCCTAGCTTGATATAATCCCCTTTCTCTATTTTTGCTTTTATTGCCTGTGATTTTGTGGTCTTACCAAAGACTTTGCCCAGGCCAGTGTCTTGCAGTTTTCCCCCTATTTTCCTCTGGTAGTTTGACAGTTTCAGGTCTTAAGTTTAGAACTTTGATCCATTTTGAGTTGATTACTATGCCATCATCTAAAAGGATATTTTCTAGGATAAAGTAATGTATATGTTCCAATTAATAATCTAAAAAGTGAAAATGTTTGATCATTCCATCTTCCTTCCTTCTGAATTATTTTTTTAAAATAAATAATTTATTTATTTGAAAGGTAGAGTTACAGAGAGAGGACAGAGAGTCAGTGAGATCGTCCATGTGCTGGTTCATTCCCCAAATGGCTGCAACAGTCAGAGCTGGGCCAGACCAAAGCCAAGAGCCTGGAATTCCATTTTGGTTTCAGGCATGGGTAGCAGGGGATGGGTAGCAGGCATGGGCAGCACTCAAGCCATCTCCTGCTGTTTTTCCAGGCACATTAGCAAGGAGCTGGATTGGAAGCCAAGCAGCGAGACTAGAACCGGCACTCATATGGGATGCCGGGTTAAGCTACCTTGCCACCATGCCAGCCCCCTTCCTCCTGAATTCTTTCTTGCTCACTTACATAATGCTCCCATCCTGCCTTGTCAGAGACCAGAATCACACACTGATTTCCTTTTCTACCTAGAGACTCCTCAGTGTTGAATGTTTAATCTAGCTTACATAACTCCTTATATGCTGCCTTAAAGTTTTCTTTAACTAAAAGAACTTTTAATCATTTTCTAAGCAGTATAATGTTTCTCCAAATTAAATCTTAACCAACAGAATGTCATATCAAAGGGATAGGGGATTGCTCTGATTGATTCAAAACTGGAAACCCAAGAGACCTGTCTCCCCCACCTCCTGGCCTCCTCCAGTTCATCTTGCACACCACATGGTCACAGCAGTCCCTCGGGGGCCTTCCAGGGAAGCCTATCTGTTCCCAGCACAGTTCAGAAACGTCCCCAGCACTGCAGTTATCCACATCTGCCTGTGCAACTGAGCCGGGCAAGCCTCAGGACAGGAAGCCAAGATTTCTATTCGCCTGGTTAGAAACATTCTTTAGAAGCATTTCTCAAAAATTACAATGCCTGAGAGTCGTCCAGGGTGCTTTTTAAAAGTTCACATTCCTGGGGCCGGTATTGGGGCATAGCGAGTAAAGCAGGGGCCTGTGACACTGGCATCCTGTATGGGCACTGGTTTGCGTCCCAGCTGCTCCACTTCGGATCCAGCTCTCTGCTAATACCTGGGAAAAGCAGCAGAAGATGGTCCAGGTGCTTGGGCCCCTGCACCCACGTGGGAGACCTGGAAGAAGCTCCTGGTTCCTGGCTTCAGCCTGGCCCAGCCCTGGCCATTGTGGCCATTTGGGTAATGAACTGGTGAATGGAAGATCTCTTTCTGTCTTCTCTTCTCTTTCTCTCTGTAACTACCTTTCAAATAAATAAAATAAATCTTTAAAAAAATTATGTATTCCTGGGTCCTGCCTCTCCCAGGTGACTATTCTAGTGGCACATGTAGTCATTACAGACTTTAGTTTCCTGATCTAGTTCAGGCAATGTCTAGCTTTTGACCCAATACTCCATGCATCAGGAGCTCCAACAGACAACAAATCTTTGGAGAGCAAAATTCATCCCTTACCCATTTATCCAACATTACATAAGGCCCTCAGATGGCTCCTTGGAGAGTATTGTTAGAGAGATGGATGGACAAATAAATTCAAAGAGACAGTCTTCAAATCAGTTTTTTTAGCCAGCGTTGTGGTGTGGAGGGTAAAGTCACTGCCTATATGATGCCAGCAACCCATATGGGCACCGGTTAGTGTCCTGGCTGCTCCACTTCTGATCCAGCTCCTGTTAATGGTCTGGGAAAATGGCCCAAGTACTTGGGTCCCTTCCACCCACGTTGGAGACCCAGACGAAGCTCCTGGCTTCTGCCTGGCCCAGCCTGGCTGTTGTGGCCATCTGAGGAGTGAACCAGTGGATGGAGGATTCCTGTTTATCTCACACCCCGTAACTTTGATTTTCAAATAAATATGTCTTTTAAGAAAATCACTTTCTCTTCCCTGTAAGTACAAATTACTCAACCATCTCACCTCCCAACAGTAAGGCATTTAGGGGCATGGACTCAGAAGCCTGACCCCTGGAGTTCATATCACAGCTCCATTACTAAGAGCTCTTTGACCTTGGACAAGAGCTTGATCCTCCGGTGTCTAGGTTTACTCCTCTCTACAATGAGGAAACAAATACTACAGGTCTTATCAGATTGTGATGAGCAAACAAGTTGAGATAGATAATTATATGTATGAATTAACATGTAGGGCTTGGATAGGGCAAGTGCTTAACTGGCACTAGTTGCCACTGGGCAGACAGCTGCTGGCTGTGAGCAGTCAGTTCCAGGAGCCAGGGCTCTCTAGGAGGGCTTGTGATATGATAAGAAGCACCGATCTGGAATTCAGAGGCTTGAGCATGAGCTCTGGCTTGCTGAGTGACCTTGGGCCACTGTTCTTTTAGAAGCTCGGAAGACTTAAAAAAATATCCTCCACTCCAAGATTCTTGTTCTATAAATAGAGAAACCCACTCCTAAATGTGCCTCACTCACATCTATGAAAGGCAATACTTTATAAGGTCAATGCAAAGATCAGATGGAATATGGGAGTAATTTGAAGGAAACGTGTGGAAGTGCTAACATTATCTTCTATGAAGTTAGAACTCTCTTAAGTACACAGAAGCTCTCTGGCCTTCTCATTCTACTGCTCTGCCAGTTGGCAAACCTAGAGGCACCTGCTTGACTCACCCACAGGTGTGCAATTCACAGTTTCTACAGCTCAGATTTTTCCTTCTATAAACTGCCCTATTTTCTACTGCCCGTGGCACAGTAGTTATATCTGCACCCTAGGCATCAAGAAATCCACCTACTTTATTCTCAAAATAGTCAATTTATAACTAGTGAATTTGTTTCACTGCTATGTAAAAAGAAAAAAAAATTTCTTACACATATCTGAAGATGGCATTTTACAGAAATATGTGTATAGTTCCATTAACTTTAATAAAGGTCATGTACCAATTCAGACCACTTAAGGACAAAGCAGTTAATTCTACTTATATTAATATTGCTGTCCTTGATGGGATAAAGGATTAGAGGGGGATAAGAAAGAACTAATAAACAATAATGCTAGAATTTTTAAGGGGATTTTGAGGTAGGCAGGAAAGACAAATCTCAACTTGTACACAGAAGAAAGTATTGTCCAGAATTTAAGAGGCACCAGGAGATCCACCTGTCCAAAATAGACTTCCTGGGGCCAGCACTGTGGCGTGGTAGGCTGAGCCTCTGCTTGTGGTGCTGGCATCCCATATAGG
Source organism: Lepus europaeus (assembly GCF_033115175.1). NCBI lineage: Eukaryota > Metazoa > Chordata > Mammalia > Lagomorpha > Leporidae > Lepus > Lepus europaeus. Next base: position 110,378,580 of record NC_084831.1, read on the forward strand.
TACCAGTTCTAGTCCCAGATGTTCCACTTCTGATGTAGCTCTCTGCTGTGGCCTGGGAAAGCAGTAGAAGATGGCCCAGGTGCAGGGGCCCAAGCACCCACATGGGAGACCCAGAAGAAGCTCCTGGCTTCGGATTGGCCCAGCTCTGGCAGTTGTGGTCATTTGGGGAGTGAACCAGTAGATGGAAGACCTTTCTGTCTCTCCCTCCCTCTGTAACTATACCTCTCAAATAAATAAATAAAATATTTTTTTAAAAAAAATAGGCTTTCTGAGAGTCTCCTTTAGGTCTGTGTCTCTGACAGATTACCAAACCTTTTTAATTTGTTAACAAAATTTCAAGAAAGCATGACTTCCTCATTTATTAAAAAAAAAAAAAAAGTATGACACATCTGTCTTCTGTTTTAAAAGGATCACTCTGGGAGAACCAACAAAATTCCCTAGTGCAGTGAAGGGGGTTTTGTTTAAAGAGAAAGAGAAGTGGAGTCAGATTGTGATATAGTGGGTAAAGCCACCACCTGCGATGCCCGCATCCCATATGGGTGCTGGTTCATGTCCTGGCTGCTCCACTTCTGATGCAGTTCCCTGCAGTGGAGGATGGCCAAGTCCCTGGGCCCCTGCGCCCATGTGGGAGACTTGGAAGAAGCTCCTGGCTCCTGGCTTCAGCATGGCCCACCCCTGGTTGCTGTGGCCATTTGGAGAGTGAACCAGCAAATGGAAGCCCTCTCTCTGTGTCTCTCTGTCTATAACTGTACTTTTCAAATAAATAAAATAAATCTTAGAGAGAGAAAGAGAAAGAAGTGTCAAGATTTTAGCTGGAGCTATAGAAAGAGAGTGCCACTCATTAGGAGAGAAAGGCTCTGGGGAGGAGGAGGTATTAAGGGACAGATAAGCAGCTTACTTTTAGACATACTGTATTTGAGAGGCCAACTGGACACCTGAGAGGAGATACAGAAGGTGTGTTAGAAACACACAAGAGGAGCTGGGTGGGGCTCTGGGCTACAGCTCTGAGCCTTCCCACACCAACATCAAGACATTTAAATCCCTGGTGCAGATGTGTCGCCCGCCTGACTGTGAATGCAGGCGGATGAGGGAAGAGCCCAAAGCTGAAGCCTCGAAGTCTCGAAGTCTCCAGTCTCCATAACAGGTTGTAGAGACAAGGAAGCTAGAGAAGAAACAGAGAAGGAACAGACAGGAAGTTAGAAAGAACCAGAATAAGGTGTCCTGAATGCAAAGTGAAGGCAGCATTTCAAGGAGGAGATCGGTTGGGTCAAAAGCTGCCGAGAGGCAGAGAAAGACATAGACTGAGCACAGACCACTGGTCTGATTAACCAGGAGGTCCAGAGGAGCTTTGTGGGTAAGAGAAGATGGGTCAGAAAGAGTAGATACAGACACCTTCCTCAAGGAGATTTTCTACAGAATGGACACGAAAAGCAAGAGGTGGTAGCTGGAGGGAAAGAAGGCACCAGGATTTTCACGAGGGCATAAACAACAGCCTACTTGCATGTTGCAGAGAATGGAGGGAATGATTTTAAGGAGACAGTGAGTAGAATCACTGGAGTGCTATTCCTGAGCATGGCGAGAGGCAGGAGGCAGGGGACCAGTGGGGGGTTTGCCCCTACATGAGAACTTAGAAATGTCACGCATTGTGATGGTAGAGAAGACAGGGCACACTGGCTCAGGTGTAGGTGGGCAGGGAGGTGTAGGCGGTGAGAGCGTGTGGATATTTGCTCGGCGCCGTCCTCGTCCAGCAAGAGACAGAGACCGAACACTTTGCACGGGGTTCCTTTATTGCTCGGCAAGCAGGAGATCCAGCTTCGATCTCTTCTGGGCAGGAACTTCCCTTACACCCGCGTAGCAAGGGTTTATATGCACAATACACGTCACAAATCAGGTGATAGGCTAGAAGCGCGGGGATAGGACAATCTCGTGGCAAGGCGGGAAGGAGCGAGCTAGAGCGGGAAATCTAAGGCGGGAAGGAGCGAGCAAGAGCGGGAACTCCCTGAGATGAGGAAGAACCCGGAAGCAGGGAGTCGGCGCCATCTTAGGGGCACGGTTCCTCCGGTCTGGTTCCCTACAGATATTCTCTTGCCTTCTTCTTTTCCTTAGAGGCACAAGAAGCAAAGCCTTCAGCTGAGGAAGGAGTCTGGAGAAAGGAGTTCGAGGGCTGATGAGAGGAAAAACAACTACGAGGAAAATGGTGGGTAAACGAACCACAGAACACCAGACTGAGGTGAGGCAAGTGGTTAAGAATTAAAAGTGCAGGACTCTGCAGGCAGGTACATTCTGCCACCACAAGGCTGTGAGTAAAGAATAAGCACAATGCGGGATTTGACCCAGGAGCAGGCTGGTCCCCTGCGCATGACCAGTCACCAAAGGAGCAAGGGAGTCAAGTGTGCCCGCAACAGACTGAGTCCAGAGAGTGGCAGCGGCATTGAGGCTGGGCAGGCTGGGCAAAGAGGGGAGGAGGGACAACGGGTCAGTGAGGGAGGGTGGAGTCAGTGCAGGAGGCAGGGGTCAGATTGGGACACTTGGCATTGAGCAATGCATTGGTAATGACACGTGCTAGTTATATCCACGGGAGACAGACAGCGTGCAGCACAAGATCATTATAGGAGAGGAGACCAAAGGCTCAGAAGTCAGGACACCAAACGGAATTTTTATTTAAATATTGCAACCACCATGAATTATGACAGCAGGGATGTCTGAAACAGTGAAAATGAGCCAGGCACTAAAATGATCAGGAAACATAGGGGGCAGGTGTTTGTTCCAGCGCTTAAGACTCTGTTTGGGACTCCTGCATCCCACACTAGAGTGCTTAGGTTTGATACTCAGTACTGGCTGGGAAGCCTATCTCTAGCTTACTGCTAATGCAGACCATGGGAGACAGGGGTGATGGCTTAAGTAGCTGGGTTCCTACCACCCATGTGAGAGACTTGGGTTGAGTTCTAGCTCCTGGTTTTGGCCATTTGGGCATTTAGGGAGTGAAACACAGGACTGGAGCACTCTTTCTCTAATAATTTGTTCACTTTTTTTTAAAAAGGGGGTATAGGCTAATCCTCCGCCTGTGGCGCCGACACCCCAGGTTCTAGTCCCAGTCAGGGTGCCGGATTCTATCCCAGTTGCCCCTCTTCCAGTCCAGCTCTCTGCTGTGGCCTGGGAAGGCAGTGGAGGATGGCCCAGGTCCTTGGGCCCTGCACCCCATGGGAGACCAGGAGAAGCACCTGGCTCCTGGCTTCGGATCAGCGCGGTGCTCCAGCCACAGCGGCCATTGGGAGGTGAACCAACGGAAAAGGAAGACCTTTCTCTCTGTGTCTCTCTCTCTCACCGTAAACTCTGCCTGTCAAAAAAAAGGGGGTGGGGGTGGGGGTATGAATACAGCAAGGGAGGGGATTTGTAAATAAGGAAACAGGAGACTAAGCTGGAAGTATCTCTGAGAAGTGAGGAAGAATCTGGACCCTATCTTCAGTTCTAGTTTAAAACAGCACAGGAGAAAAAACAATCTATCACCTGTGTGGGGAAGCGGGAACTCCAGTTTGTGAAATAACATCTATCAGGAGAACTGAGTTCTGAGCTAACTGCTGCCTACATCGCCTTCTAGAACATTCCTAGCAAGCCAACTGATGCTGTTCTCCCCGCCTCAGTCCGGCAAGAGAACTGAAAGTAGTGAGCTCCTGTGTACCGGAGAGGGCCTTCCTGCCTCTGCTGCCTCCCTGGTATCCCTGACAGCTTATGGGGGATGGGGGACGGAGGGGGAGGAAGGAGGGGAAGGAGAGTCAGGAAAAGGAGGCAGCTTCAAGTTCACCCTTGACTGCACCCATCCACCCACCTGGGAGAAGACGCAACAATGGCGGCTGCCAATCTCGAGCAGCTTCTCCTAGAGAGAATCAAAGGGAATGGAAAGGCTGGGAGCCTGGGGAGGGCCGTAGCTGCAGAACGGAGCTCGAGCAGGGTCATGGGAACTTCTTAGGTGCCTTTCTACAAGGGGCATCTGGAGGGCCGGTGCTGTGGCGCAGCGGGTTAAGCTGGCACCCGCAGTGTGGGCATCCTATATGGGCGCAGGTTCAAGACACAGCTGCTCCACTTCTGATCCAGCTCCCTGCTAATGTGCCTGAGAAAGCGGCAGAAGATGGCCCAAGTGCTTGGGCCCCTGCACCCACATGGGAGACCAGGAAGAAGCTCCTGGCCCAGCCCCAGCCATTGCGGCCATTTGGGGAGTGAACCAGCAGTTGGAAGCTCTCTCTCTCTTTCTGTTTCATCCTCTGTGTAACTTTTCTTTTTATTTTTTTTAAAGATTTATTTTATTTATTTGAAAGAGTCACAGAGAGAGGTAGAGACAGAGAGAGAGGTCTTCCATCCACTGGTTCGCTCCCCAGATGGTCACAAAGGCCAGAGCTGAGCCAATCCGAAATCAAGATCCAGGAGCTTATTCCAGGTGTCCCACGTGGGTGCAAGGTCCCAAGGACCTGGATCATCTTCTCCTGCTTTCTCAGGCCATTGCAGGGAGCTGGATTGGAAGAGGAGCAGCTGGGACCAGAACCAACACTCATATGGCATGCTGGTGCTTCAGGCCAGGGCTTTAACCCACTGTACCACAGTGCAGGCCCCATGTGTAAGTCTTTCAAATAAACAAATCTTAAGATAAAAAAAAATTAACAAGGATGGTGAAGAATGGGATGAGAAGGATTAAAACTCATTTTCTAGAATACTTTGTATGAGTTCTTTCTTTGTTGTTTTTAAGATTATTTACTTATTTGAAAGTTAGAGTTACAGAGAGAGAGAGAGAGAGAGAGAGAGAGAGAGAGACAGACAGAAATCACCCTTTCACTGGTTCATTCCCCAGAAAGCCACAATGGCTAGCACAGAATCAGGCCGAAGTCAGAAACTAGAAGCTTCTTCTGGGTCTCCCATGTGAGTGTCAGGAGCCCAAACACTTGGGCCATCTTCTGCTGCTGTTTTTAGACTATTAGCAGGGAGCTGGATCCAAAGTGGACGGCCAGGAATTGAACCGGCACCCATACGGGATGCCAATATCACAGACAGTGGCTTTACAGGCTGTCCCACAACACTGGACCCAGTGAGTTCTTGAATAAAACCTAGGAACCAACCCCAAAAGAGGAAAACCCTGACATGCGATATCTAATTATTTTGTTTCTCATAAACTATTAATTTGTATTAGTCTCTGAAGATAATTGGGAATTGAACATTTTAAGCACACCAATTTGCAGAATACTCACCAGTCACATGAAGAGAGAACCCAATGATCTCTTTAACCCTGGAGATTCAGTTTCACACTCACCTTCACCTGATGTTGAAGACAGTGAGGCCGCCTGATGACCCCCGTCTACAGAAGGTGGGAAAGCTTTTGCCTCCAAGTTTCCTCCCCAGCCCTCAACTTTCTCTTTTTGGGTTTCCCCACACATCTCTTTAAAGGGCAAAGGCTTTGGTGCGTGGAAGGTTACGTTCTTGTTCACAGCCCCAAAGACCAGTTGGCCATCACTGTCTATGAAACCCAAGAGGAGGGAACAAAGGAAACAATTGGTTAGAAAAGCAACAGCATTTTATTGACAACAAAAACCATCTTCCAAGATGCTCCTTGGAAAAAAAAAAGTTAAAATATCTGGCAGAAATTACTCATAAGTTTTTGTGCTGATAAATGACTAAGACAATAGAGCACGGAAGAACATGACCAGGTAGAGCTTACTCTGTAACAGGGAACTGGAGTGCACGGACGCAAGAAATGGGTGCGACCTCCATGGAGCGCCCACCGACTGTGCGCCATGTACTGTGCCTCATGCCGGAAACGGGGCAGCAGACAACAGAGCCACGGCTCCAGGCAGACCCTCCAGGAGGGTCTTCTGAAGACACTGAGCGGGATCTACACCACGGGGTGGGAGTGGGGGGCTTAGCAAGTGGTGCCCTGCCCCCAGGAAGTCCTGTTGATCTGACAGAATGTCACACAGTCTCTGGAGGAGGAGTTGGCCAGGTGGGAGCAGGTAAGTGGGTGGGGAGGGGAAGAGAGATGATCCTATAGGAAAAGGAAGCAGCAGCTGCAAGGTGTTCAAGGAAACAAAGTAGGACTCCAGGGCTCCAGAGAGGAGAGCAAGGGGTGGGGAAGGGTATGTGTGGGGCAGGCAGCGTGAGATGTGTGGGCTAGGCTGAGGGGCAGGGTAGGTGTGCTGAGGGTTTGAACTCCCCCAGCAGCCAGGGGAAGCCACGGAAAGGTTTTTAACAAAAGACTGGAGGCTGAAGTCGAGCTTCCGGCAAGCTGGTTCTATCTTCTGGGTGGAGCATGGCCGACAGCGGCAGGCCCTGAGGCGGGGAAGCCAGCAGTGAGGGCATCCTGGCCCAGCCAGAGCGGAGCAGCACGTGGGTGGAGGAGACCGCCAAGTGGCCAGGCTCAGGGGACGTCCCAGAGGTGAAATCAGTAGGATTCCGTGGCTGGGAGTAGGGGAGAGGAGGAGCTGATGGTGACTGACGGGTTTCTTTCTTGCTGACTGAGCAGTGTCACATACTGAGCCCAGAATCAGTGTCTGGGAAGCCAGGGAGGGGATGAGATGAAGAGCAAGGACTCAGGATGTGGTAGAGTAGTGCCTTGGAGCTTGCTCCAACCCGGTCTCACTAGCTGCCTGTTAGCATCTCTGCCCAGTTCCACTCAGGGCAGTCTGGCGGACAGCCTGTAATCCACATAGGGGACGTCAACTACACTGGAACTGATGAGGGCTTCAGATCACAGCTCCCCTGACCCCTTCACTCCAATCCAGCTGGTAAACACTTGCTAGTATCATGAGATTGGGATATTTTTGATACTCTCCAGCAATTCTAAATGCCTCTTGCTGCATATGTGACTTTCTTAAGACCAAAGAGCAGCTATTTATGGTTAAAATTAAAGAGAAATTAAGACGTGATTGAAGTTTTTGCCTAGTTGTAATCAGGGTAATTGAAAGAGCATGGGAGAAATCAAGAACATTAAAAAGACCAAGTGTTCAGTAATTTCAAATAAGCAGCAAATATCCCCTTCTTGTCTACAAGGGTACTTCAAAAAGTTCATGGTAAAGGGAATTAAAAGATAAGTTTATTTTACAGCAAAGATTCTGGAATCCATATATACTTCTGCAAGGATTTTCAGAACTCATCTCCCTGCATTAGGGAGCCTGCCCTCCAAAATGCACCTGCAGCCTTCTGCTGCTTTGCTGATCATGCACAACCCCAATGGGGTACAAGAGAAGGCAACTGAAAAATAGCATTGAATGGATGAGAGCCTACCCACAAATAATGGACGCTCCAAAATGTCTACATGATCCAGAATGGATGCATGATATGGGTAAGGAGGTGGTGAGAACAGGTATGAGAACTGTCACATGCTGACTGCATAGAGATGGCTCTGTCTTTCCCAGGGAGAAGCCATATTTCCTGGGCTTGGGATCGATAAGAAGTAAGACGACAGGAACAGAGTTGGTAGCACAGAGAGACAAGAGTAGACAAAGGGGAGACTGCAGCTCAAAAAAAAAAAAATCATAGTAATTCTGAGCTGGAGGAAGTCCTAAAAATTAGATTATTCTGGTTTCACTGGTGAAGTGATAAAGCATGAAGGAAAATGAAAGACAATTTTATCAAATGCCTACTCCCTGCTGTAGAGTCCTTTTCCACCTCTTTTGAACGCTCTTCTCCTCTATGTGCAGGTGTTGTTACTTCACAGGCAAGGAAACAGGTTCTGAGAGGCATATCAACTTGCTCAATGCCTCTCACAGGCTTATGAAAGCACAGGGAGCAGAATGCATGTTTTTCCAATTCCTTGGTCAGTGCCGCTTTCAGAACAGCATGGTCTCATCATTCATTCAGGAAATAGTCAGCAGGCATCTGTTCCACGCAGGACCCTTGAGAACAAGACAAGACCCAGTCTCTGCCTCCTTGGCACTTATTCTGCTAGGGGAGTCGGACTTTATACAAATAATTGGACACTCACCCAACTGCAGCTGTGTTAAGGGCCACTAAATGAAAGCGGGGTATCAAAAAGAACATACTCTTAGAGAACCAAGAAGGGGTTAGGGAAGGCTTCCCTGAGTTCAGAGTAAGTAGCAGTTAGTCCTACCAATAAGCTGGGGCAGGCCCCTGTCAACAGAACTAAGAAGACATTGAGACAAGGGGGACAAGTGTGAGAAAAGTCTGTGAGCTGGGCTAGACACACTGGCAGGGACCCACCCTTGCAAGGCCTGAGAATCCCAGGGGTGAGGACCCTTTTTTATTGCAAGGGCCACTTGGATATTTATAACATCATTCACAGACCCTGCTATATTATCAGCTTCAACATTATCCTGCTATAGATTTATCGAATATCAAGTCTCCCCTGTGCTTGCCTGGGAGGGCCACACCAAATGATTTCATTGTCGTTATATGGTCCGCAGGCCAGACATTCCCCACCTCTGCCAGACAAATGAAACTCTGGTCTTTGAGATAAGAAAGCCACTGAAGGGACCAGCATTGTGGCACACTGGGTTAAGCAGCTGTCTGTGACACTGCATCCCCATATGAGTGCAGGCTGCAGTCCCGGCTGCTCCACTTCCCATCCAGCTCCCTGCTAATGTGCCTGGGAAAGCAATGGGAAGTTGGCCCCGTGTATGGACTCCTGCCACCCATGTGGGAAACCTGAATGGAGTTCCTGGTTCCTGGATCAAGCTGGACCCACCCCAGGGCACTGTGGAGAGTGAGCCAGTGGATAGAAGATTGATTGATATCTCTCTGTCTCTCCCCATCTCTCCTTCTCTCTGCAACTCAGCCTTTCAAATAAATAAATAAATAAATTTTTTTTTTTGACAGGCAGAGTGGATAGTGAGAGAGAGACAGAGAGAAAGGTCTTCCTTTTTGCCGTTGGTTCACCCTCCAATGGCCGCTGCGGCCGGCGCATCGCGCTGATCCGAAGCCAGGAGCCAGGTGCTTCTCCTGGTCTCCCATGGGGTGCAGGGCCCAAGCACTTGGGCCATCCTCCACTGCACTCCCGGGCCATAGCAGAGAGCTGGCCTAGAAGAGGGGCAACCAGGATAGAATCCGGCGCCCCAACCGAGACTAGAACCCAGTGTGCTGGTGCCGCAAGGCGGAGGATTAGCCTGTTAAGCCACGGCGCCGGCTATAAATAAATGTTTTATAAAGAGAGAAAGAGAAAAACAGAGACACTGAAGAAGTGACAAAAGTAAAATTAACTCTCTTTTAAAAAAACATTTAGGGGGCCAGTACTGTGGTGTAGCAGGTAAAGCCACTGCCTGCAGTGCCAGCATCCCATATGGGCACAGGTTAGAGACCCAGTTGCTCCACTTCTGAGGCAGCTCTCTGCTATGGCTTGAAAAAGCACTAGAAAATGGCCCAAGTGCTTGGGCCCCTGCACCCATGTGGGAGACTTGGAAGAAGCCCCTGTCTCCTTGCTTTGGATAGGCCCGGCTCCAGTTGTTGTGGCCATTTGAGGAGTGAACCAGTGGATGGAAGACCTCTCTCTCTCTCTCTGCCTCTGCCTCTCTGTAACTCTGCCTTTCAAATAAATAAATAAATCTTAAAAAAAAAAAAAAACATTTAGGAGTGGGCATATAGTGTAGTGGTTAAGATGCCACTCGGGACCCCTGTATCATATCAGAGTGCTTGGTTTGAATTCTGTCTCTGTTGATTCCAATCCAGCTCCCTGCTAGTGCACGTGCTGGGAAACAGCAGATGATTGCTCAAGTACTTGGGTCCCTGTCACTCACACGGGAGACACAGACTGAGTTTCAGGCTTCTGGCTTTGGCCTGGCCCAACCCCAGCTGTTGCAGGCATTTGGGGAATGAATCAGAGGATGGAATATTTCTCACTGTTTCTGTCTCAAGTAAAATAAAAGTTAAAAAAAACTGTGAAAGCATTTTAAAATATAAATTATTTATAGACACATACATATAATTGTACATAAGTGCAAAATGATCATATATGGGTTTTGCATAGCCTTCTTATCTGAGCTTGTTTTGGCTTGGATGCCTTACAATTTTCCCCAACCCTCATAACAACCTTCAGTTCTGCAGTCTATGCTGAACTCAGAATACATCTTCTATGCTTTTATCCCTGATCACATAGTCAAATAGATACATGGATCTCACATATAATGCAAGTATATAAGGGGTTTGCCATTGTTGAATAAAAATGATCTGATACCTACTTTTCTGCATTCTGGCTTTCTCATCAATAGTATCTCATAAAAATTCCACCAACTCAACTCTAACAGCTATACTTTATTCTTTTTAATGGCTACATAACATTTCATGGTATGAACAAACCATAATTAATCCACTATCCCCCACTGGTGAACACCTCGTTTGTTCCTAACTCTTCTATTACAATAACCATCCTGTGTATTTATGCTTCTCTATTTATGGGAGAATGTCCCAGGCTGGGGGTTGCTAAATCAAAGGGTAAATGATTTTTTATTTTAATAGAAGCTGCCACATTGCTTATAAAAAAGGCTTTTGTAATTTACATTTCCACTGGAAATATCTGAGTGGCCTTTTTCTTGTACTCCTACTAGCATGAGGTGATTTTTCTGAATTTAACTACTGGACATAAAGTGACATTGCATTGTTATTTAAGTTTGTATTTTCCTGACCTTTAGAAACTTAAGTACCTATTCTGTTTGTTGATTTGGATTTCCTTTCCTGAAAACAATCTTTTCATATCCTTTGCCACTTTTTCTATTAGGTTTCTTGTCTTTTTCTTGTCAAAGTTTAAGATACATATACATAACAGACACATTTTTAACAGTATTATAATTTTTTTCAAATCTAACACTTGCCTATTTTTAAAAAAAGATTTATTTTTTTTTATTTGAAAAGCAGAGTTACAGAGAGAGTGAGGGAGAGGACAGAGAGAGATAGATCTTACATCTAGTGATTCACTACCAAATGGTCACAATGGCCAGAGCTGAACCAGGCCAAAGCTGGGAGCTAGTAGTTCCTTCCAGGTCTCTCATGTGGGTGCAGGGAGCCAAGGACCTGGGACATTTTCTGGTGCTTTCCCAGATGTATTAGCAGGGAGCTGGACCAGAAGCAGAGCAGCTGGGACTTGAACCAGCACCCATATAGGAGGCTGGCACTGCAGACAGCAGCTTAACTTGCTATGCCACAGTGCCAGCTCCAACCCTTGCCTATTTACTTTATTAAATGGGTCTCTTCCATACCAAGGCTCTAAATTTTTGCAGAATCAAAATATCTATTGCCGGCGCCTTGGCTCAACAGGCTAATCCTCCGCCTTGCGGGGCCGGAACACCAGGTTCTAGTCCCGGTTGGGGCACCAGATTCTGTCCCGGTTGCCCCTCTTCCAGGCCAGCTCTCTGCTATGGCCCAGGAGTGCAGTGGAGGATGGCCCAAGTGCTTGGGCCCTGCATCCGCATGGGAGACCAGGATAAGCACCTGGCTCCTGCCTTCGGATCAGCGCGGTGCGCTGGCCGCAGTGCGCCAGCCACGGCAGCCATTGGAGGGTGAACCAACGGCAAAGGAAGACCTTTCTCTCTGTCTCTCTCTCTCACTATCCACTCTGCCTGTCAAAAAGAAAGAAAAAAAAATATCTATTTTTCCTGGCTGTGGTGTAGAAGACTGATGGGAGGGGTAAGATCGGACCACAGAGAGCAGTCAGGAGGCCACTCAGTGGCCCAGATGGTGGCCTGGACAAGATGTGGTGGCTTGCTGCCAAAGAAAGCAGTTCCAGAGACATCTGGGAGGTGGAACTAGCAGGACAAGACGAGTGACAGCATGTAAGGAGTGGCTCTTTAAGCACTGCTTCCTCCAGGTGGTGGGAGTGTCATCCCCTAAGAGAGGGAGCGCAGTGGGAGTGTCCAGGTCTGAGCTGGAAGACCGTGCTTTCAGTGTGGGACATCCAATTGGCCATATCCACTGGCTGCTGGGTACACAGGCTGGGCTCATGGGAGGGGGCTGATCTGAGAATCATTTCATTTGCAGTTATTCTAATGAGGCCATGAGGACCATGATCACCTAGGGAGAATGTAGGAAGTAAGAACACTAGGAGGGGATGACATGACATGACTCCAAGAAAAGAAACACCACGTGGAGATTTGACTGAAGCAGCAACATTACTCAGATAACAGGAAAAAGTAAGGAGAAATCGAAATCCAAATGTAAGCAAGATTAAATACACACACACACACACACAAGGGGATTCGAGACCCAGCTGCACCACTTCCAATCCAGCTCTCTGCTATGGCCTGGGAAAGCAGTAGAAGATGGCCCAAGTCCTTGGGCTCCTGCACCTGCATGGGAGACCTAGAAGAAGCGCCTGGCTCCTGGCTTGGGATCAGTGCAGCTCCAGCTGTTGCAGTCAACTGGAGAGTGAACCAGCAGATGGAAGACCTCTCTCTCTCTCTCTGCCTCTCTCTCTCTCTGTGCGTGTAACTCTGAATTTCAAGTAAATAAATAAATCTTTAAAAAAAATATATGGACACACAATTTATTTTTTATTATGTTTCCAAAGAGCCTGCAAGGAAATATACCAGCGAATAACCTGTGGTTCTGATATGGGATAAGACCAGTAGTTATCCTATCCACCTGTCCGTCAAATAACCCCTTCCTGGGGATGTATCTCCCTTCACCTGGGACCTGACGGAGGTACCATGTAACCACTCCCCTTCCAACCTCACAAGAGAGGCCAGCAACTGGGAGGAGCTCTTGCCCTCCTGGCTGGCACTTGCTTGCCTCTCTCTCTCTCTCTCTCTCTCTCTCTGCAGAGGAGGATGAGACAGGGGCTAAGACATCTCTCTACTTCCCTCCTTATCCTTTCCCTTCCTGGTCACTTCTATTCTTGAACTCTGCCCATATTTCATGCACCATATATGTGCCAATACTTAGAAGCTTCTCTAGGTAGAAGGCAAAGACCTGAAATAGATCCCACCTCTCCCACAACAGTTCCACCTGCCAAGAATTGAAGCATGCAGGGCATCATACCAGATCCGCTTGCACCCACTAACCAAAGTAAATGACCTAAGGTGGAGATACAACTTGTTCATGGATGCTGCTTCATAGAGGCAAGCTAATCACTCTTCTGAGACTGGAGGAAAGGTTTATCTTGAGTTTTTTCTTAGGAAAGAACAATATTTAAAAAACACTCTAATATGTATTTTCAGATTCCACATTGCCTGCTTATTTTTGGCAGGTAATCTATCTTTTGGTGAAGAGGAAAAAATGTCCCCTAAAAGTTTCAGTGCCCAAATTTCTAAGTCTGGGTATTTCCCTCTGAGTGCATGTCATCACAGTGATTTACAGTTAAGGTGTCATTCAAGCCCTGTGACAGCATGGTCTTGGGACATTTTTGTTCCCAAGTAAGCAAATGGGTTTCTTCCCCCCAGGATATGGGTTTGTGACCACATCGTTGCTCCTCCCAGTCCTCCCTTGCCATATTTGCATCACAGCACCCTTGCAATTGATGTCCACCTGGAGTACCAGAATGTGAGGCAATCGGGATACAAAGTCTCCATCTGCACACAGACACAGCTGCAGGACAGACGAGTGGCCAGGCTCCTGACATGTCATGTCTAGGCTACTACCATATGAAATCATATATCATATTAAATCCATACATGTCCTCATATTCATCAGTCCCATGTCGGGGGGTAGGAATATGCTGGCCAGTATCTATCAATAATGAAAAGGAACACAGCCTTTTTACTCAAGCACATTTAATGCTGCTTGTTTTTCTTACTCTAGCTCTTAATAAGCCCAATCCAAAGTGTCTTAGGCCAGCTCAGCCTCATAATATTGAGCAGCATGACAAAATAAGCATTTACTGACGGTTTACTATGTGCCAAGCACTTGTTCCCAGGGATGGAGATATATATATATATATATATATATATATATATATATATATGGATATATATGGATATATGGATATACACACACACACACACATATATATATATAATCCTCATCTCAACTCTGTGATGTAGTTCTTATTATTCACTTATTCATTCACCAAACACTATGGCGCCCTTCCCATGTGTCAGGTACTGTAACATACAGGATACAACAGTGAACTAAATAAACAAAATTCTTGCCCTCTCAGAGTCTATGTTATGGCGGGAGAGGAACACAATCTACAAGAAGTATCGTCCATGGTGTGTAGAGCATACTATTGAGAAGAATAAAGCAAGAGCATGGGGGGGTGGTGAGTACTTATGAGGAGGGGACTGCGATTGTATCAGTCATAAGTTAGCATCTGAGCAGAGCCCAGAACAAGTCAGAGAGTGAGCCTGGGAATCTCTGGTGAAAACCACAAAGTTACAGACAAGGAAACTGGGGTTTGGAGAGGCTCAGAAGCTGACTGCCACCACCCAGCTAGCCAAGGACAGAGCTGACATCCAGAGCCTATACTGCTGACTACAGCACCAGACGTTTTGGCTGGGGCCATCCCTCACCTTCTCACGTCAAGTCCACCCTTAGCCAGCCCCAGTTGGCACCTCCTCTGTTCCCACAACTGCTGAAGGCACAAATCTACTGGTTTCAGTCACACCATGGTAGCTTCCCTGTCTCCATCTATTTCACTGAAACTCCATCCAGCTGTCTCCTAACAGGCCATGAGGCCCTGTTCTCCAAGGCCCAGAACTCCCCAGAATGCGCCCTCCATGCACTCTCAGTGGTGAACGGGCCTCCTTGAATGCCCATCTGGAATTCAACTGCTGTTCTCTACATCAACTTCCTTTTGTATTTTCCTGTCTTCTACCTCATTCAAACAAATCCCTTTTTATTTCTTGTTCTTAAACTCCTCCCATTTTCCCAAGATAGTTCCTGCTGGATCTGTGCAGTCTGATGCAGGAGCCACTGGCCACACGTGGGTAGTGAGCACAAGAAGTGTGATTCGTGTGAACTGAGATGTGTTCTAAGTGTAAAACACACACCTGACTTTGAAGACTTAGAATGGAAAGGTGGAATATAAAGTCTTGTTAATGTCTTTTATATTAACTACATGTTGAAATGAAAATATTGTGGGCACAGTAGGTTAAGTAAAGTACATTATTAAATGTCATGTCTCCTGTCCCATACTACATTTCTATTTGACAGCACCATTCCAGCTTGTCCTTTCAAGACATCCACATGCTGCTGTGCTCTTCCCATCTTTGACCAGACACAGCCAAGGTCTACCGCATGCGTAATGGAATGAGGTTCTTACTAGAGCTATTCACAGCTCTCTGAGACTTTTTAAATCTATTCTCCAAAGTCTAATTCAAGGTATTTCAATAGATTATTGATCATTCCATTAAACTTCCTTTTAAATCTCTGTTATTTTCTAGGTATTCAGTTCATAGCTTAGAAACTCAATTGGGAAAGTCTATTGTGACTAATTTATCAGAAGACAGCTTCATTAGTTTCTTGTTAATCTGGACTTATTAATTTCTGAATGTGTACACTAAATTTTTCTTCTAGCTTTTAACTGTTATACAAGGAAAATGTTCAAGAAACTGTAGGCCAGTGAGAGTGAAAACTCAGGCACTAATCTCAACATTGTGGGGAACATTATGACATGAAAGAGAAGGTTCTGAGACTAAGACTACCAAAATAATTCAGAACCCTCCAGGGGTATCTGGTTGATGGAACAGATCAAGGTCACAAAAGATAGACTTTCAAACAAATGGCCCCCACATGGGGCCAGGAATGGACACGAACTTATTTTGGTGATTCTAGGCAAGAGGCTCCCTGACGTGTCCTGGGTTGGTTTGAGCACCAGCACCACTAAGTAAAGAAATCACTAGCCCAGGAAGCAGCAGCAGCTGAAAAGAGAAAGGTCAAAAGGCACAAAAGTGGGACAGCCATTTGGCATAGCTGTGAGCATGCAACTTGGGATACCCCCATCAATAGCAGAGTGCCTGGGTTTTAGTCCTGGCTCTGCTCCTACTTCAGCTTCCCACTAAGGTGCAGCCTGGAAGGCAGCGCTGACAGCGCAAGTGTTCGGTCTCCTGCCACCCAGGTGGGAGACTTGGATAGAGTTCCAAGCTCCTGGCTTCGGTCTGGCGCAGCTCTGGCTGTTGTGAGCATTTGGGGAGTGAACCAGCAGATGGAAGATCTCTCTGTGTCTTTCTCTGTCATGCTGCATTTAAAGTAAAATAAATAACAATAAATAAAATGTTTAAAGAGAGAAAATGGGGCACAAAGGAAAGGATAAAAAAAAAAAAAAGGAGAGGCCAAAGAAGAGGATCCTGTGGCCCTAAAGTAATGAAAAGGCATGCTCTTCCGAGGCTGGCGGGCAGCACTTAAGGCTACCTCCAACAGCAAACTGCTAAAACATTTTGCTGTGCTTTTCTAGTGATGTCTTGTTATCTTACAGTCACACTACTAGTCACACCTAACCTTGTCTGAGGAAGGAAAATTTCACTTAGAGCTCTGGGATGGAAGCTTTGATTTGCGACTGCAGAATCTAAGGGGTTACAACTTCAAGTAGAAGCTTCTGGTCCCCCTTAAGTAAAGACTTCAAAAAGCCTCTGTACTTAAAAACAACCTGAGATGAAATCGAGAGGCAGAAAACTCTGCAAAGAAGGGCTGATTTATGCAAACTCTCTGCTTTTAGTCAGAGAAGCCAACAGCTACCATCAAAGCCTGTGTTTACTAAAGAAATCCTAACGTGACAAGAAGGCCAATACAACAATTTCCAAGACTTAGTTTTTAAAAAGTAGTTTTAAAAAGTAGATCTGGGGGTGAGGGTGGGAGGGTAAACCCGCCGCCTGCAGTGCTGGCATCCCATATCGGTGCCAGTTCAAGTCCCAGCTGCCCCACTTCTGATCCAGCTCTCTGCTATGGCCTGGGAAAGCAGTAGAAGATGGCCCAAGTCATTGAGCCCCTGCACCCATGTGGGAGACCCAGAAGAAGCTCCTGGCTCCTGGCTTCAGATCGGTGCAGCTCCAGCCATTGCGGCCAATTGGAAAGTGAACCAGCAGATGGAAGACTTCTCTCTTTCTCTCTGCCTCTCTTTCTCTGTTAACTCTGACCTTCAAATAAATAAATAAACCTAAAAAAAAGGAGTGTTAATTAAAAAAAAAAAAAAAGTAGTTCTGGGGTTGGCATTGTGGCGTAGCAGGTAAAGCCACCGCCTGCAGTGCCGGCTTCCCATATGGGCGCCATTGGAGTCCCAGCTCTCTGCTGTGGCCTGGGAAAGCAGTGGAGGAGGCCCAAGTCCTTAGGCTCCTGCACCCGCATGGGAGACCTAGAAGAAGCTCCTGGCTCCTGGCTTTGCATCAGCACAGCTCCGGTCACTGTGGCCATCTGGGGAGTGAACCAATGGACGGTAGACCTCTCTCTCGCTCTCTCTGCCTCTCCTCTCTGTGAAAAATAAATAAACAATATTTTTAAAAATGCAACCCTGTTTAGACTTGAATTACGTCTAACAAGAACACATATTTTCAGACTCTTGATTGCAGCAAAGTGTATGAACAAGTCTCAAACAATGTGAGATTACTTCAAATGAAGAAATGCTTGACAAATATTATTATAACCTAAAGTCTAGACCTAACAGTTTGTACTGTTAAAATCACTAAAACAAATCAACGATAGAAATTTGAAATGCATAGGTCTAATAAAGAAACTAAAGTTTAGTAATGACAGAACAAAGCAGACTCTTATACTGAAAGATCTAAGTAATAAACGGCTCCTAGTTTTGAGCTCTGGCTACTTGGTCAGCACTACCCAAGCCCTGCCACACCGCTCCACTTACACAAGCCCGTGCCAAGTCGTGCTCCACCTCCCAAACACATCCAGGTATCTCCCACTTCTCTCCACCCCCAGTCATTTCCTACCTGTGTCGCTCCTGCAGCCTCCTCACTGGGCTCCCTGCTTCTGCTTTGCTCCCCTCCACAGGCTGCTGTCCACTCAGCAGCCAGAATAATTGCTTTAAATACTCAAGTTGTCATAATCTCATTCTTATTCAAAACCCCCAGATCTTCCCAATTGACTGCAAGTGGCCAACGAAGCCTCAGCGATAGGATTCAACCCTAACAACTTTGGTTTCCTACTACTCTCCATCACAATGATCTCCCAAAAGTTCCTTAAATGCTTGAAGCCCACCTCAGAGTCTTTGTTCCAGCCATCCCCTCTACCTCCAGCGGTACTCCCCTGGGTAACCATGTGGCCTGCTCTTTCTTAAGTCTATGATCAACTATCCCCCTTATTGCAAAGAGCCTCCTTGGTCCAGCAGGTTAAGTCACTGCCTGTGACGATGCCAGTATCCCATACTGGAGCACTGTTTAAGTCCAGGCTGCTCTCTTTCTGATCCAGCTCCCTGCTAATGGGCTTGGGAAAGCAGAAGATGGTCTGAGTGCTTGGGCCTCTGCCACCCACGTGGGAAACCTGGATGGAGTGCCAGGCTCCTCACTGCAGTCTGGCCCACGTGGGATGCCGGCAATGCAGACGTCAACAGTTTAACCCGGCAACACAGTGCTGGCCTCCCTGTTACAGCTTTCTGACTGAGTACGATTCTGTGGCCTGCTGGAGGATGCTCATTTTTTCAGGAGACACATGTTGAAGTATTTAGGGGTGAGGAGTCATGGAGTTTACAACTCTCAAACGGTTCAGCAAAAAATAATGTGCACGTGGAGAGAGAGAGAGAGAACAAATGACATCTTAACTGGTGATTCAAGGAGAAAAGGATGCTCGTGTTCATTTTTTGGTAACTGTTCTAAAGATTTTAAATGTCCCAAAATGAACAGAAAATAATTCTCCAGCTTAACTTCTCTTTTCTTTGCTCTATTAATCTTCCTACTCGTACATGTTCACCACCATCTAACACCTACGCACACTGTCTGCCTCCCCCAAATAATGTAAGCCTCGCAAGGGCAGGGAGCTGTCTGTGGCTTTTGTATCCCCAGTCCCGCAAACAGTGCCTGACGCAAAGCTGACAATGAATATTCATGCCATGACCGCTGCTGACGGTTCTTCTATGAAGCAGCTACACAGGTCCTCTTATTCTTTGTCTCCGGTGGGCGGTGCTCTCTTCAATGATGAAGCTACTGAGGCAACTTGTCCAGGTTCCAAACTCAGGTGAGACAATAGCCAGGATCCAAACCCAGCCACCTGATTCTTGAGCTGAGGCCTCCCGAGGGAGGCAGCCTTGACCTTCAAAGGGCCCACCTTACACAGGGTGATGCCACTCACTCTTGTCCTCTGTTTAAGGCCGATTCCAAGCAGGTTAAAAATGCATGCTTGCCCAGTGACATGATTTCTGCATGAACCCCCACCCCCACCCCCACCTCCACCCCAAGGACTGCTGGAACAATCTTCTTTTTTTTTTTTTTTTTTTTTTTTTGACGGGCAGGGTTAGTGAGAGAGAGAGAGACAGAGAGAAAGGTCAACCTTCTGTTGTTTCACCCCCAAATGGCTGCCACGGCCGGCGCGCTGCACCGATCTGAAGCCAGGAGCCAGGTGCTTCCTCCTGGTCTCCCATGCGGATGCAGGGCCCAAGCACTTGGGCCATCCTCCACTGCACTCCTGGGCCACAGCAGAGAGCTGGACTGGAAGAGGGGCAACCGGGACAGAATCTGGTGCCCCAACCGGGACTAGAACCTGGGGTACCGGCGCCACAGGCGGAGGATTAGCCAAGTGAGCCGCAGCACCAGCCTGGAACAATCTTCTAAAGGAGGCCGGGCTCAGTGGGCAAACCAGGTTTGCAGTGGGAGAGAGAACACAGGCCCCGGCAAGGTGACCAGCCGCACGCACTCCACCTCTGTGTGCCCCTCTCTCTGCCTCCCTTCCCACAGTCGTTGCACACAAAACCACAGCTCACCAGGTCTGGGATGGCACTCTGCCCTGCACCCCTCCCCCCGGTGCCTCCTGACCGCAAGCCCTCCTCTGCACCTCTCAGGCCACAAACGGCCCTGCGTTGCTTGCAGAAGCGAATTCAAGCTCCAAGGGGGACCTGCAGGGCGCCCCAAGGGGCCTCAAGTACCTGTCAGTCACACAGGTTGCTCCTGCACACTCCGGCTCCCCGTTCTTACCTGGTCTCCTGCTCTTGGAATCTCCTCCCACACGACCCGCTCTCCTCGAAGGCCAGGTGGAATGACCTGACCTCACAGAAGGTAAGGCTTCCTCCCCTGTCCTCCCACGCTCTTCATTTTTAGCCTCTCACGCAGCCCTGCCCTCTTCACAATGCAGGCACTTGATAGCAGCCCTCAGTCCCTCTCCTACAGGCTGTCCTCCGGGAGTAGCTGCACCCCGTGCCTGTGCAATCAGTGTGGAACAATGAACAACTGATGGACCCAGTTGTGGACACTCGTTCTTCTTTCATGTTTTGAAGAAAGGAAAAGGAGCAGCCCCTAAGGGAGGCCCTGGCCTGCACAGACACACCTCTGGAGTGTCTCCCCTTGCGCTGCACCCCAATTCTGAGAGGCGCCTTGGGGAGAACTGGCCAGGTCTCCCTCCAGTGCAGCAGATGGTACGAGCTGAGAGGTGGAACCGAATGCCCAGACCCTGTTGGGGTGAGGACCCAGGCCAGGGAGGCGTAATGGACCCTCTGAAGTTCTCGGTCGCCCCCTGAAGTTCTCGGAGGAGGGGCGTGGTCAGTGGAGAAGGGAGGGGCGGCCACCGAAGGATCCCAGGGAGCACTCGTGAGGTCAGTCTCTCCTAGCCGAGCAGGCCTCAGGCGCTGCAATCCAACTGCTAGACGAGGACACCCCTGGAAAGGCTCTCGCGGGCTCACGTTCCCGCCCCCCACTCCTTCACTGTCCGCTCCCCGACCCGCAGCCGCCTCAGCCCCGGCGCGTCCACAAGGCCCCTGAGCCCAGGGGCGCCGGACAGCCCAGGCGCGGCCTCCACTCACCGAACCCAAGCCTCAGGCAGGCGGCGCTGAGGACGCCGAGGAACCGTCCCAAGCCGCTACCTGCCGCCTTCGCCCATCAGGTGCGGCGTCCACTCCAGGCCGCAGCCTCCGCGGCCCCGCCCCGTCCCGGAGAAGCCCCGCCCACCTGCGCGCCCGCCCCGCCCCCACGCGCTCGGCTCCTCCTTCCCGCGTTCCCACACACCCATAGTGTAGCTCGCTCTCTGCTGGCGAGCGGCTGAGGGCTGCCGCCCGTTCCCTTAGCGCTGTGGACGCGACGGAGCCGGCCCCACAGAGGTGGCCTGGGGACAGGTCGCCGTCCTGGAGGCAGCGCGAGGCCTGCCTTCCCGGCCGTGACTGAGCCGGGCACGACGGACAAGCCTCGGAACCTCGCTTTCCTCCAACATCAGAATGCAAGAGGCCACTTTGGACACGTGTTGGCGGGTGTGCGTCCCCGGAGGCCGGCCCCCAGCCCCTTTCTGCCTCGTCCATGAAGGGACCGCGCCCTTCCATAGCGCGGGAGCGATTTCCTGCCTTTGCTTCCTCCAACCTCCGTACCCGCTGGGGGCTCTCGCTCGGGCGGCCCGGGGATCGGATCCATGACCTCCTTCAGGACTTGGCCTCCCCGAAGCTGTGGGACCCCGACTGGCGGCGGGTCCGTCAGATCCCAGCTCAGACTGCTCTGCTCCCATCTGCAGCGGCTGGCGTCGGCCTCCCTGGCTGTCTTCTCTTGGCAGAGGAGCCCCGGAGTCGCCGCCCTGCTGAGGCACTGAGAACTCACACTGTTGTGCAAGCAGGACCTGTTCCCACGGGCAGGAGAGGAGCCCAGTCCCCTGCTCAACACCGATGCGAGATGTGCCTTCATCTCCGTCATCCTTGGCTGGGGACCCCAAAGTCACTCAAGACAGACTGCCAGCATTCAGGAATTCTCCCTTGAGTTAGCCACACAATCTTTAAAAGTCTGTCAATGAAATTTCTGGGGCCAATGTCCTGTACTATGAAGCCTGCTATCTTTTTTGCTTTTTAAAGACTTATTTATTTGAAAGAGTTACAGAGAGAGGAGAGGCAGAGGGAGACAGAGAAGTCTTCCATCCGCTGGTTCACTCCCCAAATGGCTGCAATGGCTGGAGCTGCACCAATCCGAAGCCAGGAGCCAGCAGCTTCCTCCGGGTCTCCCACGTGGGTGCAGGGGCCCAAGCACTCGGGCCATCCTCCAATGCCTTCCCAGGCCACAGCAGAGAGCTGGATGGAAGGTGGAGCAGCCAGGACACAAACCGGTATCCATATGGGATGCCGGTGCCATGCCACAGTGCCACAGCGCCGGCCCAGAAGCCTACTATCTTAAAAGACATCCGCTACTGCCCTGAGCTATTGGGAACACAGGCAGGTGCAGAGCGTAGCACAAAATGGGAGCCAATCAAGTTTCTTCTCTGCCCTAGGCTGGTAGGAGCTTGGGCCAACTTGGAAGGGTAAGATGGGGTCAGGTGTTCAGACTGTGAGCAGCCAAATGCAAGTTTTGAGCTGTGATGAACAGCAGACCCATGGAGTGCACTCACTATGAGCCACACCCTGTACTAGGGGCATTGCCTGAGTCAATTTTTTTTAATTTATTTGACAGATAAGAGATATAGACAGTGAGAGGGAGAGACAGAGAGAAAGGTCTTCCTTCCATTGGTTCACTCCCCAAATGGCTGCTACAGCTGCCATCCCTGTTTTTGCAAATGAGGAAACTGAGGCTCAGAGAAGGTAAGCCTGTCTAAGGACACAGAGCAATGAGCAGAACCACAGTCTGATCCTGGCCAAGTCCAAAGCTTCTACTCTTCCCCTTTCATAGAGGGAACAGAATACAATAAAGGGACTTTGGGACTGGCTAGTGCCTTCCCAGGAGCAGAGCTGGGTGAGTAGCCCCAGGTCATGGTCTCTACGCACTGGGCAAGGAATGATTCATGAGCCCTTTCTTGGACTTCGCTATGATCCATCAGCAGTGTCCACTCTTTGATCACGAAAGACGCCCTGCTTCCTTTGAGCATTTGGAGAAGGGCTTCCACGCCTGGTCTAGCAGACTTCACAATCAGTGGTTCAGAGAGGCTCCCTTAACTCCTGACAACGCACCTCCAAAAGGAGGGCTGGATGTATTCTGTATCCTCTGACCGGTGTGGCAAGGCCCAACTTACCTTCTTGTCTGTGTAGATAACCACGGGCGAGAAGCTGAGAGGAGGGCACCCATGAGTCTGTGCAGCAGGCTGGGCTGCTCTTCCCGAGTGTCTCTCTCCAGTGCTCTCGCTGCACTTTATGCCAAACCCTATACCACACTCCCGTGACGTTTAGGCAACCCAGAATGTAGCAAGCAAAGCACTGTCCCTAATCTTGCATAAATGCAGAAAGTCATTTTCATTGTATACCTCATGGGGAAGCATACTTCATTTACATAAACAATGAGCATACTTGCACAAAGGGGGTAGAGGGGGTAATCTTGTTCCATAATATTCTGTTTCCCTGTTGAAAATGTTTCCTGGCAGAGAAAGAGCATTTGGAAAAACTGGGCAAAAATAATATGTAAGACTTCCCATGGAACCATTGTGGGTGCCCAAGGGATAAACAGTCGCATTTTCAGCTCCTGGCCAAGCCAACAGCTGCAAGAAGTTGATAAGGACACAGCAGACGGGGCTGGGGAGCAGAGGGGAGCACACATGAAAGCCTCTGAAAGTCTTGGACTTGAACAAGGAAGAAAAAGAAAAGGATGGACTGCCCTCTGCTTTTTACTCTCCATCTGGTTCTTTTTGCAGGTTCTTCTATGAATTTTAAAGAATTACAGATGGGTTTGGACTAAATGCACATCATTGCCATGGGTTTAATCATTCTAAGGTTGTTCTCAGTGCGCAGGTGGAGAAAAGCCCTACGCATTTGAGGAGTGCAGGCAATGGAGACTGGTGTGCTGTGTCACCTCACTGAACAAGCTGGTCCAGCTCCCACTCTTGCCTCCATCCCGGACAAGGCTTATTGGACACTTCGCACTCAGGGCAGCACTATGTGGTCTGAGAAGGAAGGTGTGGTCTTGCTGCAGAGGCCCTTGTGGCCAGGGAGAAGTTTCTACCCTCCCCCACTCCCCTTCTCATCATTCTCTCATCTCGTCCTGTGCCTCTCCCCATCAAAGAAACCTGGATGGACACAGGTCAGAAGATCTACTGTCTGAGCCTGCCCAGTACGCATGGCAGTAGAGTGTCATGAGATGGACATGCATCACGTGTACAAAGTCACCACCATTTGGGCTGTGGGCGGGACATGTTCACAAAGGCTGCAACTCGTGAACCTGGAGGCCAACGCCAAGGACAGAACTCCAGGCACCTCCAGCACAGTTCCACTCCAGAAAGAGCTGATGACGGGACAGGAAAGGAACAGCAGACTCCAAGAAATGTAAACAGCCGTATTTTCAACATAATTTACTACAGGTCTCTGAAGTGTATATAAAACGTTTTAGTGCAACATCTTACAAAGAGTTTTTTCCTTAAAAAAAAACAAAACAAAACAATTCAACAGCTCTCTACATCATGCAAGGGTAGTTTTCTTACCCCATCTTTTTTTTTTTTTTTTTCCTTCAACAATTAACGCAGAGAAACTATTGTTTGAAAAGAATATGAAAACTTGCTACAGAAACACCCTGGGTCAAAGGGGGTGTGGTCATATCCATGTCTTGGAATGCGCCTAGCACAGTGTAGTTTTCCATAAATGCAACATTGTAGACGCAGGTGAGGCAAGAGGGATGCCCAAGCGTTCCTCTCCTGACAAGACTAAAGCTTCGGTAGACAATGTGCAATGAGGTCTTGCAGCCACTGGAGGGCACCATCACCATTCATCCGACGACATCACATTTCCATAGAAATGGTCAAAGAAAGAAGGTCCCGGGGTTTTTCATAGAAAGCTCCCAAAGTTCAAGCCTTGATGGTATCCCCGGCCCGTTAGAAAATAGAAAAAGCAATTCTTAGAATACTGGCTTCGGTTTCTCTCTTCCTTTCACATTTCCTGCAACTGCTTCACCTACTTAACTATGTGCAGCACCTACTTTTCCACTGCTGTGAAGCAATTCCAACTGAAAGCGGGTCGGTCCCAGCCGGCCCTCTGGCACCCTTCCACTCAGAGGGAAAGTCAGTCCTCTTCCCTCGTGACTCAGCCTGTAAAGTAGGAGTCAGCAGTTTCCCACTGAAAGCCCACACCCTTGCGAATGAAGAAATGGGCCCGGAGACCTTCTTTGTTCATGTTGGGGCCCATGCTGTACCTCCAAGGCGTGGATGCAGCATTGTAAACGAGCATCAGTTTGGCTAGCAAACATGGGATGCAGGTGGCACTGCCTACCTGCGGTCTCCTAGGAAGGTCTATCTGCGGGACAGGCAGGCCAGCACCAGCCTGTCCGTCACCCGCTTCCCCTCAGCTGCAGCTTGACACAGCATCCATGGGCCAGCCCACACCCCCCGCAGACTCCTGCTGAGGACTCGCACCCTCATGGTCACCTGCCCTGGCGTCTGTTCATGTTTGGAACATTTGGGCTCCACAGGAACCTCTTGTTGCCTTTTAGTCCTAGAATCCCTGGTAGCTTTTCCCTCTTGGGATTCAAGACGCAAGGTCCTAGAGGAAAGAGAGCTGAATACGGGGAAGCGTGAGCACAAGACATCTTCACAGAGTGAACAACTGGGAGGAGGAAGCCCAGCACCTGGCCCAGTAGTGTAAACAACAGTGGGACACTGGCCCAGAATCCCGGGTGTTAAATTAAAAACGATTGTAACAATGAACAACCAAGTAACCCAAAGCCACACAGAAAGAACCAAGGGAAGAGAGAAACTCCCATAGACAGCGCCTGGCATTCCTCTCTGCTGAGACAGGTGCACTGGAAGAGCTGCACGGGGCCAGGCTGGTGTCCCCTGGGGCTGATGCTCTAATGGCGATGAGAAGGAGCAAGCGGCAAATGGCACAGGAGGAAGACATCAGTGTCTCTGAGGCAGAGGAATGGTCTCATCTGCACATCTCTGCATTCTTCTGTGTCCTCCAGCGCCAGGTCCCGGCATGCCCGCTCTCATCCCCATGTCTTGCTCTTGTGTCCCTGGCCTGGCGCCCACCACATGTTCCTACGGTGGCTGCGTTGGCCCCTGTGCTCGGCTCAGGGCTGTCCCCCTTCCAGCCTTACCCAACACGTCCCCTTCAGAGTCTGGTAAAGCACCTGCAGACAAAAGCCACCAGCTCCCAGCTGTCAGTCAGAGACTGCGCTTGCACAGAACCGGTCAAGCCAGCAACCAGCCTTGTCTTCTCTTCCTTCTCTAAGCATTGGCTTTGGTCAAGCTCAAAGTCAGTCACTGCTGGCAGCAGCCCTCTGCCCTCTTTAGCTCAAAAAGTCTGCACTGCAGGGGGCTTTGACCCATGCTCCCTCCAGGATGGCGTTCTGACTCTCTGGCAGTGATGGGGTGAAGCCGTTGTGCTGCGTAACAGCCAGGCTGGCTGGGCACCGTCTACTCCTAACGGACTTCTGCGGGACTCCTCCTGTACGTCCACAGTTCTTGGAAGCAAAATGTAATGCTTTCATCTTCATTGCAAAGTGGTTCAACCACCCCAGCTGAGGGGAAAGATAAGCTACAGATTGGGCCCACGCTACACACAATGTTCAAGTCTTGGTAAGAAAGGGAAAAAAACTGTTGGAGTATATTTTGGTTCATGGGTGGCATTTTTAAATGCATAAACACAGGAAGTCTTGGAAGATACTCCTTGCCACCGTCACGTCGGCCTTCTTTTGCCATCAGTGAGAAATTTGTTCAAACCCTTATGAGTCCAAAAGGGGTGAAGGGAAGGGTTTTAAAAAGAGTCCATGACAAAACAGAACAACCCCCATCTCTATCTGAGAATACGAGATAAATCAGTGAGTAGATGTGGCACCTGGAGCTACTCACTACATTACCGAAGACAGAAACAAGAAACCCAAGACGATGGCAGGGTCACAACATGTAGGTGCAAGTAGCTAACCAACCAAGACTGCCCCCTGGAGGCGGTCTGTCCCTGTGAACACTTGTCAAGTCTGAGGATCTTCTGCCCCAGCACCGGAGTGTGGGTGCTGTCGACTGAACCATCACAGAGCGAGAGGCGGTGAGGCAGAGCTCGGCTCCTCCACAGCTGACGTCCGCTGGGCCGGCCCCCTTTAGTCTATGGCTCCCGGGTGGATGCTGAGCACGGGGGGCTCCAGGCACGTAGGGGAGTAGTTGAGGTGCGGCTCTTTGATCCACAGCAGGGGCACCCCGTTCTTGCCCTCGGAGTTCTTGCTCGAGTGGCGGCTTTTGAAGCGCACCAGCAGGATGGTGATGACGAGGATTCCGAAGATGGGGAAGGGGTAGAAGAAGACGAAGTAAAAGAGTGCGTCGTTGGAGCAGATCAGAGACTGGAGGCTGGAACCTGAAGAGGATGGCGAGGGAGACGAGACAGTGAGGGCAGCGAGCCTGGACTGCCGGCGCCGTGCCCACCCTGCCCCCACCAACCAGCCCCCACCACAGACGGGGAGACCACCCTTGTGTTTGCTTTCCCGCAGCAATGCCTCTTCCAGTTCTTGGCTGCACCGTCAAAGCAATGCTCCCATTGTCCGTGGAGATCCCTTATTTCTGCTTGGAAGGCCATAGACTATCACATAGCTTGTTGATCGTAAACTCGGCTGCATCTAGGACACTACGGACGCCGTCTCCAGGTCCGTCTGAACCCCCTATGCGGTTCTAGTTCTTGTGTCCCCTGGCATGTAGTTCTGCTGCAAACCTACCCCACCCCCAACCCCTTCCTTTGGGAACCTAACACACTCTCTTCCTTCGAGCTTCCGAGAGCAGAAATGATGCCTGCTTGATTAATACCATTGATTAGAATGTCACCGTGGGCCATGTACAGCTAGCCACAGTGTGTCCAGGACTGCTCAGAACACAGCGTTAGCAATTGCTGGCTACGGAAGAGGATGAAGCCAGGCAGCCTGCGACCCAGGTCCAGGGCTGCTCTGCCACTTGACCGGCCTCGGCGGGAGCCTGGCCTCTGGAAGCCCCTGCTTTCCTGTAACGTAAGGCTGCCTGATGGCCTCTGCCCCTTGACGCTTGCTAACTACGGATGTGCACACAGGCCGGCAAACTGCGGCCTGAGCGGACTCCTCTTATGTCCAGACAGGCATAGTCTGCAGATTGTCAGGTGGTCTAGGTACAAGGTAGGGCTTTTTCTGCTTTTCCTTCCACTGCAGTCATTGCTCAGCAGTGTTAGGAACACATAACATATACTTACACTTCCTAATGTCCAAGACATACAGAATGGCTGATAGTTGTGTTGACCCACAAAAGATCACTTGCATGCGACCCTATCTAATGCCTGGTTAACAGGAGGGGGGTCAAGGAAAAGAAATAGCTGACAAAACTCAAAAACAAATTTAAGATGATGTGGTCAAAATTTTGACTGAAAAGAAGTTGAAAATTCTAGCAAACTAGGCTAAAGCTACTGTAACAAATATCATTTTCAGTCTGAAACAATCCACGTTTTGGCAGAAGGCCAATCAAAACAGTGCCTTGTTGAGACATATAATTCAGGCCACAGGTATGAGAGTACTTTAAAAAGTTCATGGAATATGGACTTAGAAGATAAGTTTATTTTGATGCAAAAAGGTTTTGAAATCATGCGTGGTTTCCTTCATAATACACAATGTCCATGAACTTTTTAAAGACCTCTTGCATGCATGGATCTCAAATTTTTTGTACAAATTTCTTTGCATCATAACAAATTCTCTTTTAATTCTATTTTCTGGCCAGCGCCATGGCTTAACAGGCTAATCCTCTGCCTTGCGGCGCCGGCACACCGGGTTCTAGTCCCGGTTGGGGCGCTGGATCTATCCCGGTTGCCCCTCTTCCAGGCCAGCTCTCTGCTATGGCCCGGGAAGGCAGTGGAGGATGGCCCAAGTCCTTCGGCCCTGCACCCGCTTGGGAGACCAGGAGAAGCACCTGGCTCCTGGCTTCGGATCAGCGAGATGTGCCGGCCGCAGCTGCCATTGGAGGGTGAACCAACGGCAAAAAGGAAGACCTTTCTCTCTGTCTCTCTCTCTCTCACTATCCACTCTGCCTGTCAAAAAAAAAAAAAAAAAATCTATTTTCCCTACAAACTTTTTGAAGTACCTCATACATCAAATCCTACCATATCTCAAACCTTACTAATAAATGCCCACAGCAGTTGAGAATACTTATTGGGGCCAGTGTTGTGGCACAGCAAGTTGAATGGCCTCCTGTGATGCCAGCATCCCATATGGGCACCAGTTTGAGTCCTGGCTGCTCTATTTTCGATCTAGCTCCCTGCAGTGTGCCTGCAGAAGCAGCAGAAATTGGTCTTTGCACTCATGTGGGAGACCCAGATGAAGCTCTTGCCTGGCCCCAGCCATTGTGGCCATTTGGGGAGTGAACAAGTGGATGGAAAATCTTTCTCTCTGTCTCTCACTCTCCTTGTAATTCTGCTTCTCAAATAAAATAAATAAATCTTTTAAAAAACAGACACACATAAGAAAGAAAGAAAAACTGCTTATTGACCCATGAACAAACTCCAGATTTATCTTCCCGGCAGAGTTGGAGCCAACAGGGGTATCCTTCCTCAGTCTCGGGGGAACTTACCTGTATCCAGAACACGGATGCCGATGGGGGCAGACTCCTCCTCTGTCAGCCGATACCATTCCTTCTGGGGGCTGGGCAGCCACTCCTCCACGTGGCAGGAGTAGTTGCCTGTGTCGTGGGGGCTGGCCTGCAGCACCGTGAGCCGGTAGAGCAGCGGAGAGAGCCTCTGGAAGCGAAGCCTGCCCTCCCAGGGGCTGCCCTCTGGGCCAAAGACGGCATCTGGGCCCACACTCAGCAGGACCACGCGTTCTGTCGGGCTCTCCTCGTTGTCCTCGCCGTGCTCCTCGTCGTCGTCCTCCTCCTCTTCTCTTTCCTCCTCCTGTTCTTCCAGACCTGGGCTTCCCTTTTTCCCGGCAGCTTTAGTCCTTAGGGAATACCAGGCCACAGCAAAGCGGGAGTCCTGGCTGGAGCGGGACACGATGCTACAGTCCAGCTGGAAGGCGGCCTTCTCAGACACCGTGGCGTTGGGCACCACCGTGTCCACCTGCAGGGCGGCATCTGGGAACACACAAGGGACAAGGAAGGGACAACAGGCTGCTTTAATTTATTTGTTTAAAACAAACTCAATGTCCATGACTACTGTAATAATATCCATGCCATAGAATGCTTTGCACCTATTGAAAAGACATCCAGGTGGTGCTACAGTCAGGACTGTGGAAGCAGACCCAAGACAAACTGCTACATAGCACCATGCACTCTGTATATCAAGTTGTGCAGAAAAAAAAAAGACTTTTTTGACATATTGTTTATATTTGTATAAAGTATCTGTGGAAGAATTCACAACAGGCTGGCGATGTGGCTGCTGTGGACTCCAGGCAGGGAGGGACACTTATTGCCACTGTAACCCCTTACAGTGGTTGAACAGTGTCCTCCCAGAATCCATGTCTACCTGGAATCTCACAGTGTGACCTTAGGGGCAGCAGGTGTTGTGTCACAGCTCAGGGTGCCCACAGCCCATACTGGAGTGCTTCCGATCCAGCTAATATGCTAATGTGCCTAGGAGGCAACAGAAGATGACCCAAGTACTTGGGTTCCTGCCACCCACGTGGGAGTCATGGATGAAGTTCCTGGCTCTTAGCTTTGGCCTGGCCCAAGCCCCAGCTATTGTTAGGTACTTTGAGGGAGTGAAACAGTGGATGGAAGCATTCTCTCTCTGCCATTTTTTTTTTTTTTTAAGATTTATTTATTTAGAAAGCTGGAGTTACAGAGGAAGAGACAGAAACAGAGAGTGGGGAGATCTTCCATTCACTGGTTCACTTCCAGATAGCTGCAACAGCCAGCATGGGCCAGACTGAAGCCAGGAGCTAGGAGCTTCTTCTGGGTTTCCCACTTGGGTAGCAGGGCTCCGGACATCTGGGCCATCTTCTGCTGCTTTTCCCAGGTGCATCAGCAGGGATCTGGACATCAAGAAGAGCAGCCAGGAACCGAACCAGCACCGATACGGAATGCCGGCATTGCAGGTGGCAACTTTACCTGCTCCACCACAATGCCAGCCCCTGCCCTCCGTTCTGCCTTGCAAATAAGTATACAAATATGAAAACAAAACAAGACAAAAGGAATGTGACCTTATTTAGAAACAGGTCCTTTGGAAACAGGTCCTTTGCAGATGTAGCTGGCTAAGATGAGATCATACTGAATTAGGGTGGACCGTTAAGCAAATAACTAGTGCTATGGATTGAAATCCCCTCAAACTTCATATGGTGATATCCTGACCCCAGTGTGACTATTTAGAGACCGAGCCTTTAGGAGGTTATAAGGGTGGGCCCTCGATCCAATCGGACTGGTTATTTTAGAAGAAGAAGAAGAGAAATAATCTTTCTGTCTCTCTTTAGGTGTGTACACATCAAGGAAAGCCTACCTGAGGACACGGTAAAAAAGCAGCCATTTGCAAGCCAAACAGAGCTCCCTTACCAGAACCAGCCTGAGCCAGCAACCAACCGCAGAGTCCAGAACAGTGAGAAAAAAAACTTCTGCTGCGTAAGCCACCACCCTGTAGCACTGTGTCTGGCAGCCAAGCTGACCAGGACAACGGGCGTCCTTGTTGGAACGAGAGGGAGTATGTGGGGGAGGAGAAAGCCACAGGACACACAGCGTGGGCTGCACTGATGCAGCCGCCAGCCAAGGGCACTGGGAGCTCCCAGCAGCTGGACGAGGCAGGAAGGGTTCCTCCCTGGACCTGTCCGTCACAGGGAGCATGGCTGCAGGGACACCTGGCATTAGAACTTTTGGCCTCCAGAACTGTGAGAGAGTAAGAGCTGTTGAGTTGGCAGCCTTAGGAAGCCAGCACATCTATTCAGTAATTTTTGGGTTTCAACTCTGTGTAGGTAGCTGACTGCTGAAGCCATAGTGAGCCCAACACGGTAAATATTCTCTCCAAGCATTGATGCCTCAGACAGCTGGCAGAGCTGAGGGGGCCACTCCCTCTGCACAACAGCCTTTTGGGAGAGTGCACACAGACTAGGGAGGCCCAGACAAGCCAGAGAGAGGTACCGAGGCAGGTGAGTCACAGCACAGACACAGCCAGACAGGCTCCAAGCTGTTTCTTTTGTTGCCCTTCTTTTCTTTTTCTGGCTCATTGTAGTTGGTTCTGAACTATTCATTCACTCCCTAGCTCCTAAAAGTCCTCCCTTAAGCTCTGTTTATGAAATGTTCATGAAAGATACCAGGTTAACATCAATAAAAGTAAAGAGACCAAATCAGATTCTAGGTGGAGGAAGATCAAGCAGAAGCTATTTCCCAGGTATTGCCCTGGGTTTGAATGAATTGGCTTAATGTTGCTCGCAGGTGAAAACAAAGGGGTTCCTACTGCTTCTGTGGGTCTGGCAGCCCCTTCCCTCTGGCCACATCACTCCCAGCTCACACTGCTGGCTCGTGAAGGCTTGGTAACTGGTCACAGGAGGTGGGCACAGTGCCTGAGCTCAGCTCTCACAGGCAGGAGATGCCCGAGGGCATAGAATGGCAGGATGGAGAATGTTCAGTCAGCTCCCAGACCCCTCTGCTGACCCTGCCAGAGAACACACTGGTATGCTACCCCAAAGTCATGGGAGAGCTGTACCCCACACCAGCCTCTGACGTCGTCTGGTCTGGCCCTTCCAAGACAACTGCAGGCAGGACTCAAAATTCAGGCAGTCTATAGCAGGCTGATTTTTAAGTTGACAATTGTATGGCCCACAAATGATGTTATATAAATAACCACATGGCCCTTGGCAGAAAAAAAGTTCCCCACCCCTGCCCCCAGACCAACGGGGGGCTATGGTGCTTTTTTTCCATCCCAAAGTCCCTAGTGACTGGCTAGCATATCAAGGTGGTGCTGGATGTCAGGTGTGTCAGGTGGTGCTGGTGTGTCAGGTGGTGCTGGGTGATACCCAGTGGAATCCATCACGTGTGACACATGGCCACACAGAGAGCATTAGGCATTCAATTCCTCCAGAAGCTGCCCCTCTGTCTGCTCTCCCTTTGCTTCCTTCTCCTCTAACTGCCTGCTGTGTTTCTTGGCCACTTCCAGTGCCTTGTCTGAATCCAGGACTCAAGTTTTGTGAATGGAATTCATTTCCACCTCCCTACAACCTCCCTGGCCTTAACATGTTTCTCTACCGCCAGGTTGGTTCCCGGTGTGCATCGCCTTCTAGAACAGGCCAAGAAAGTGGATGCCGCCCTCCGGTGCAGGTTAGTGGCCTGTGGCTGTTAGTCTGATGGCTGCTTCCTGGTCACTCTCTGATGAACTTGGTCCTCTCTCCCTGTTTTGTGAGCCACACACAATATTCATTTGCTTCAGCACAACCTGACTGAGGGTACAAGCCCTTCATTGCGTGCTTTATGCTGTAGTGAATGGCCAACTCTAAGCACTGGAAGCTGATTCTTTTTTTTTTTTTTTTTTTTAAGGTTTTTATTTATTTGAAAGGCAGAGTGACAGAGAGGAAGAGACAGCAAGATCTCCATCCACTGGTTCCCTGTCCAGATGGCTGCAACAGCTGATGCTGGGCCAGACCAAAGCCGGGAATCTGCAGCTCCATCTGAGCCTCTTGCATGGGTGACAGGAACCCAAGTGCTTGGGCCATTATCCGCTGCCTTCCTAGGTGCACGAGCAGGATGCTGAGTAGGAAGCAGAGGATCTGGGACTAGAACTCACACTCCGACACTGGGTACAGGTGTCCCAAGCAGTGTACCACAACACCCACACCAATGATTATTATCTCACACGACTCTTAAAGAGTTATGCTATGGGGCCGGTGTGTGGCATAGTGGATCAAGCCTCCACCTGCAGTGCTGGCATCCCATATGGGCACTGGCTCATGTCCCAGCTGCTCCACTTCTGATCCAGCTCCCTGCTAATGGCTTGGGAAAAGCAGTGGAAGATGGGTTCCACTGTGCTTGGGCCCCTGCTACTCATGTGAGAGACCCAGCTCCTGGCTTAGGCCTGGCCTGGTCCCAGCTATTGCGGCCATCGGGAGTGGACCAGCACATGGAGGATATTTCTCTCTCTCTGTCTCTCCCTCTCTCTCTAACTCTTTCAAACAAATAAATCATTTTTAAAAATGTATATTATTTTGAGTTTTCTACTCATATTATGTTCAATTATATCTCAGAAGTAAGTTTTTTAAATACATCCTCACAACAAATGTTACACAACCAGTAAAGACAGTGATGCTGAAATGCTCTCGATGACACACAGAAATAATCACATATAAAGGTGACTGGGGGAATACAACTAAGACAGTAAGATGCTGACTGTGTTTACAGAGAGAGGCAAGACAATATGAAGGGGCCGGCACTGTGGCGTAGCAGGTAAAGCCGCGGCCTGCAGTGCCGACATCCCATGTGGGCATCGGTTCGAGTCCCCGCTGCTCCACCTTCAATTCAGCTCCCTGATATGGCCTGGAAAAGCAGTAGAAGATGGCCCAAGTCCTTGGCTCCTGCACCCATGTGGGAGACCTGGAAGAACCTCCTGGCTCCTGGCTTTGGATCAGCACAGCTCCGGCTGTTGCAGCCATTTGGGGAGTGAACCAGTGGATGGAAGACCTCTCTCTTTCTCTCTTCCTCTCCTTCTCTTTTTGTGTAACTCTGACTTTCAAATAAATAAATAAATCTTTAAAGAAAAAAAAAAAAAAAAAAGATGGGGCCGACACCATGGCGCAGTAGATTAATCCTCTGCCTGAGGTGCCAGCATCCATATGGGCACCAGTTCTAGTCCTGGCTGCTCCTCTTCCAATCCAGCTCTCTGCTATGGCCTGGGAAAGCAGTAGAGGATGGTCCAAGTGCTTGGGAGACCAGGAGGAAGCACCTGGCTCCTGGCTGCATCAGCACAGCTCTGGCCGTTGCGACCATCTGGGGAGTGAACCAATGGAAGGAAGACCTTTCTCTCTGTCTCTCCCTCTCACTGTCTGTAACTCTACCGCTCGAATAAATAAAATCTTTAAAAAAAAAACAAAAAACAAAAACGGAATATGAAGACACAAGGAAAGACCAAAGAGCCTATGCCACACAACAGTAGCAATGTGGGCAGCGGGGTTATGCATAACCTTTCTTTTCAGAGTCATACTTTTCTTCCCAACGCTTTGTAATCAGCACAACTTAATCAGGGACAAACAGATGGAGAGGAGCACGAAAGGTCGCGCCAGCTCTCCCAGTGGAACGGGAGACAGACACAGGTTCCTGGGGCCATGTTGGGAGCACACAGAGTGGCAGGAGGGACACTGGAGTGACTCCTCCACCTGCTCGTCCTCACGGCCTCACAATCCTCTGTGGCATTCAGTTAGCCTTGTTCATACAATCTACCACGCAGGGTGGCTGGGAAGCCAGAAGGCAAATCTAACGGTGGCAGGGGGCAGCTGGTACTCTGTCAGTGTCTGTCTCTTCCCACTCCCCCGGGGGACCTCACCGTGCTGATCTGCAGCAAATGGGTGGGAGTTGTAAGAGGAGGGCATTCAGCTGCCCCTCGCTGCAGTTTCACCTTCAAGAAAAGATAAGCAGCAGTTTCTAGGCAGAGTGGAAAGCAGAAAATACATAAATAAGTCAAAGCTCACGGGAAAATATGAGTAACTCAAAGTGGAGGTGTTTTCCCCCCCAGCTCGGGCAAGACACAGGAGGGCGTGAGACAATGTCCTTTTCCTGTACAATGGGTGCATTCGGCTCCCCAACATGTGCTCCGTGACGTATGGGGCCCAGCACAACCCTGAAGTTCCTGTGTCCCATGGACAAAACAAGATGCTCCAGGCACATGTGAAAACACGACACGAACTACCAGTGGCGCCAAAGACCATAGACGTGGAGGTCCACGTGCTGAGAACAGCAGCAAGACAGCATGTGCAGGCTGACGAAGTCACAAGCTCGTCTCTGCCTATGTCCCTACAAGGACTGTGGACTTCTTACTGTCATCTGGGATGAGGACGTGACGTGGCAAAGAACGCAGGTGATCCTGCACATCCTAGCACTCATCACATGTGTTGAAATGTGTAGCAACAATTATACCTTGCAATTACATGCCCTCAGGTACTTCAGAAATAGCAATAAAGCCAAGAAAAGCCAAAGGCCACCAGAACAGACATGCCTACCAAGAAAGTTACTAGGCAGCGAGAGCACAGGCTGCAGGCCGTACGTGGCTTGCTATTTAGAGCACATGAATCAATTCTTTTCCACTGAAAACCCAGAAGCCTCATTTTTTTCAACCACAGCCCTTATTTCAAGATTTCTGTCATATCCACACTTGTCCAAATCTGAGTGCATTCTATGAAAGCATTCTATTAGCAGGAATAACTAATTGCCAGCTTTTATTCTAATTAAGAAATCAAATCACCTCAGGCCACAGCCAGATGTGCAATTTTCCATTCCAAAGAAAAAAAATTAAGACAACTTTGCAAATGCATAATGTAAACACGCATAGAGTTAACCGCCAGTATATATGTGGCGAATAAGCAACTTGTATCCAGGGCATAAAATACGAGGGGAGCCTCGGCGCGTGGAGGCTGGGGAGATGAGCCCTCACCTGGTCGCATGACTGTGACCGTTGTCTGTCCAGCAGTATCCTCGGCCCGTTTATACCACATGCCGCTGGGGCTGGGCAGCCACTCCTCCACGCGGCAACTGTACGTCCCGCTGTCCTGCACGGCCACGTTCTGGATGAAGAGCCGGTACACGCCGGAGGATGGACTCTCCAGATGCAGCCGGCCCTGCAGCTGGTTCTTGGCCGCCTGCTCGCCGTAGTGGAAGGTGGCCTCGCGGCTCAGGCGGGCCACGGTCTCCCGCTCTGGGTGGTTGGGCTTCCACACAAACCACTCCACCACGAGTTGGGAGGCTGCGCTGGTGCGGTTCAAGACCACAC
The DNA here is from genome assembly GCF_033115175.1 of Lepus europaeus. Lineage (NCBI taxonomy): Eukaryota > Metazoa > Chordata > Mammalia > Lagomorpha > Leporidae > Lepus > Lepus europaeus. The sequence continues at coordinate 110,415,349 of NC_084831.1, forward strand.
ACTCCAGCTGCACCTGCCGGGTCTCCAGAATGGACAGGTTCCCCTGGGCTTGGCTGAGCTTCAGGCGGCTGTCTGGAACAAAGAAGACAAGGAAGTCAGCGCCAAGACAGCAGAAGCAATCCACAGGCACCCTTCCCAACAGCAGGTGAGAAGGCACCTTCCAGACGCAGGACAGCAGCACCAACCCAGCAAACACATGTCAGACATGGCGGCCCAGACAGCACGAGTTCCCTGATCGTGTGTCCTGGGTGCCAGGGAGTTCAGTGTTGCAGGAACAGCAACCCTCTGCACACAACCCGCACGGAGTCAGGTGCCTGGGGGAGGGATGACGCAGCTGTAGAAGGCTATGCACGCAAGGACAGAGGATTGCAGAGCCTGGGGACGACTGATGGAGTGGCAGTGAAAGGACAGGGAGGGGCAAAGCAACCAGCAACTGTTTTTTTTTTTTTTTTTAAATTTTATTTGCAAGACAAAGACCAACTGATGTATCTTTCATCTGATGCTTCATTCTCTAAATGTCTGCAACAGCTGGGGCTGGGCAAGGCCAAAGCCGGGAGCCCAGGACTCAACGCAGACCTCCCGTGGGGGGGGGGGGGGGGGGGCAAGGACCCAAGCACTTAGCCGTCACCTGCTTCCTCCTGGCGTGTGCATCAGTATAAAACTGGGAGCAGAGACAGGACTCGAACTCAGGCACTCTGATAAGGGGTGCGGGTGTCTTAACCACTGCACCAAATGCTGATCAACAGTCAACCTCGAACACTCACCCCTGACAGCTAGAATGTGCTGGGCTGTCAACCACAAAAGAACGGAGAGGAAACTCAGCATAACGTGTTTCCGCGTTGGCCCTGACAACTGCTCTGACCTCAGCAGACACAAAGGAGCCACTGACATACCCAGGCGGTCTGCAATTCAGCCAGCGAGATCTTCCTGCAGGGAAAATATGCTCACTGGTGAGCCCAGATGGCGGGCCCGGAACCTCAGCGAGAGCCCCCACGCCCTCTGCACCAGGGAGAACCGAGAGCTATGGAGACGCCAATGCACCGCAGCTCTTGCGTGACCCCTGGGGTGGGGCAGGGGGTTGGGGACCTCTGCCCTTCAGCACTGTCTACAGGTCCTATGGTGCTCATGTGGCTTCTGGAATCAGAGGGTCACAGGGCCAGCGATTGCAGGACACATGATGTAAACGGCCCAGCTCCCCAGAAAACGCACAGAACACGTGAACTCGATTGTCTCAACATGGAAAGATGAGCTTCTTTGTTGTGGGCTTTTGTTTTCATATTTTGCTAAGGCTCTCTAAGTACATGCATTCTCATTAGGAAGAAATGAGAAGAAAGGAAGGAACTAGAGACAGGACGGAGAGGACAGCGAAAGACAGAAGTCCAGACTCAGCACCGCAGGGGGCCAGCAGTCACACGTGGCCCATGAGTCTTGTGTGGGTCGTGTGAAGTCCCACTGTCCCAGGTCCCACCGTCCCAGCGATGTCCACACACGTTTCAGCAGGTCCTAGCACTGTGTTGGCCAGCACAGCTGCGAGGGCTCAGAGGGGACATCCCCCGGTACACTGAGGCTCCCCCAGAACCAAACGAGGAAAGGGAACGGACGGTGCTGCCTGGAGAAGCAGCTCAGCGGCGGGCCCAGCTTCTGCCACTGAGAACAGCTCTGTGTCTGGGTCACCGGAAACATTCACTGAGCTCTCCCGGGAGACGGGCAATGGGGAGAAAACCCAGTGCCCGCTCACTACGGGAGCTCCTGTTCTCGTGGGAGAGGCGGACAGCCAATACATGCGTAGGCACAGACGTGCCTGAACAACGGAGTATGTCTACAGGGAATACACAGTGGCTGGCAAGAGGGTTTTAGATTTCAGCATGGATAAGTGCTCCATTTCAACTTCTACAGGACCAGGTAACTGGGCAGAACGCTGGGTGCTGGGATGTGCTGTGTGGGGATGGGGGCCTGGGTGCTGCCTAAGGCAAGAAGGAGCCAGGGACGTCTCTCAGAGGCAGAGCTGTCAACCACACATACCTATGGCCAACATAGTGTAGGCTGAGAGAACAGCCAGTGCAAAAGCCCTGCGGTGCTCAAGGACAACAACTGCTCAATGCAGCCATTATTTCCTAGGGATACCATGGCAGTGGCTGAAAATACAAAGACACTGCCTTACCCTCACAGTGCTCACAGGGAAATGCAGAAGAAATTCCATGATCATGACATTATGTATTTTCCATGGGAGCCTCGTGACACAGGAGAAATCAGGGTAGGCTTCCTGATGGTGGTGCTGAGTGAAGTCTTAGGTATGGAGGTGAAGACGGACGAAGCAGCAGGAGAAGCACATTGCAGTCAGAGAGGGTGGCAGAAGCAAAGGCATGGAAGTGGGACTCAGGTGGCAACACCTGCACGACCCCCAGGAAGGACAGGCAAGTGGATGGGGAGACAGGGACAGCATTTAAGGCCGTGCCTTATACCAGAGAGGTTCAACGAAGAGAAAGGGAGTCTGCAAGGCAGGGCCTGCACACAGGGAAGATTTGAAATCACCCAGACTTGCTGAGGGCTGTCCCAGAGGCAGACCTAAAACCCCAGGAGGAAGGTGGCAAGGTAGACTGGTCAGCGATTTGTGCTGCCCCCAGAGCAGAGCCGAGGCTGGCAGAGGTGGTCAGCAGAGGCTGGACACCAGCTGTCCCAGAGCAGACCGAGGGCCACCCCCTCGGAGGGGGCTGGGCGGGGGCTGAGGAAGGGGCAGTTCAGTTTGAAGGGCTTGTGTGGCTGGGTTGGGGGGTAAGGAAGAAGGCGAAGCAGAGGAAACCTGGAAAACACCTTCTAGGGAGGAATCCCGGCCGTGGGACCCGGCTGTGAACCCCAAACCCAAAACAGCTCCCAGAGCTGACACAGACTCCGCTGGCAACTAACTGGCCAGCACAGCTGCCTTCTCAGCAGCGCCTGGGTGAAGGTGGAGCGTCCAGGACCTCTCCACTGGTTGGCATTGGCATCTGGCCCAGCTGCAGGTCAAGTGCACTGGTGTGCACCTGCCGGCAGCCTCAGCACCTGGGCCCCATAGAGCCCCGCCCACCCCATTGCGCCCTTACCTGGCTGCTTCACGGTGACTTCAGTGCGCCCTGAAACCTCCTCCGCCAGCTTGTACCACGCATAGTTGGGGCTCAGCAGCCACTCCTCCACGTGGCAGTAGTAGCTGCCGCTGTCGCTGACCTCGGCCCTCTGGACGGTGAGGCTGAACAGGCCGCCCGATGCATGCCTCTCGAACTGCAGCCTGGGCCGCAGGCCCTCCTCCTCGGCGTAGGTGCCGTACTCAAAGGCGGAGCTGTGGGTGGTTTTGAGGATGAGCTTGCCGTCGGCGTCCGAGGGCTTGTGCACGTACCACAGCACGGCGAAGTGGGAGTTCTGGCTTGTCTGAGACTTCACCGAGCAGTTCAGCTGAATGGGCCTGTTCTCCACCAGGGTGAGGGTCCTCTTGGATTTGCTCACCTGCAGCTTCGTCACTGCGGAGGGAAGGGGCACAGTTCAGAACGATGACCAAGCTCACACCGGCCTGGAGGCCCCAACACTGACCTGCTTCCTCCAAGACAGCTCGGCGTGACAAAGCAGCATGGGGCAGGTGTTACCCCCAGACACCCCTCCGTGTGCTCCCTGCCTGCCACGCCCCTGGGCTGGGGCCCTCACCGACTCGCTCCGCGTGCCCTACCCATGGTCCCTGCCATCCAGGGTGACCCTGATCCAGCTAAGACACAAAGCACAAGGCAGGCCTCTGGCACAGCAGTTAAGACCCCGCTTGAGATGCCCGCACTCCACCCTGGAACGCTGGGTTCAAGCCCTGGCCCTACTCCCAATGCACTCCCAGGAGGCAGCAGGTGATGGCGCCAGTCGTTGGAGCCCTCTCACCCACATGGGAGATCCAGCCTGCGCTCTAGACTCCTGGCTTCAGCCAGACCCAGCTCTGGCTGCTGCAGGCATTTGGGGAGCAAACCCCCAGATGGTAGATCTCCGTCTCTTATTCTTTCAAATAAATAAATAAAGCCTTTTAGAAAACTAAAACCTGCCCCAACACATCCCTATTTAAAAGTGTAGTGGTTCCCAACAGCCCATAGGACGATAAAACTTCCTTTATCCAGCACAGGGTCCCTCCAGGATCGGTGCTGCCTTGTCTCCCATTACGCACCCCCAGGACCCCCATCCCCGCCAGGCAGTGTCTCCCTGACTCTGCTCTTTGCCCTGCTGTGCCTTCTGCCTGTCTCCTCGCCTCCTCCCGTCCCCACCCTTCTCTCCACCCACTCTAGTCCCCTCTCATCCTCGGGCCCGGTGCCCGTCCTCAGCACCCTGTTTACCTCCAGGCTCTTTCCCTTGCATCTGTCTCCCACCTAGCCCATGGCTCCCAGGGGTGGGGCTCGAGCTCTTTCCGTTCAATCAGCCAGTATTCACAAGTGCCCACTCTGTCCCCTACACGCTGCCCTGGAGCTGACTGCACTCAGCCCAGGGCCTGGGCATCACCAAGCACCCGTCAGAGTTTGCTGAAATGCGTGCATGAGTGGGAGAGAGAAGGAGTGCGATGGAGAAATAGGCAGCAGGGGAGGAGAGGGTGCTGGGGTGGCTCCTCCCAGGCAGGGAAAAAGGCGGAGGGCTGAGAAGACGTTGAGTAATGGGACAAAGGGAGCCACTCAAGATACCCTTCCCCCACTCTCCTACTCCCAAAACAGCAAGGGAGGGCAGGCCCCAGAGTGCGGCCCTGGCTGCGACGATCGCCGATGTTCACCTCCATGGCAGAAAGCCAAGGTCTAATGTCACCTATCTCGTGGCGGTAACTTGAGTTCTTCCCCACCCCCCTGTCAATTCAGCTGGCTCTGCCTTCTCCTGCTTTCCCTCCTCCCTGCTACTACAAAGCAGCACAGGAGAGAGCAACGATTTTGATTCTTAAGTCCTCTTAGGAACTGTGCATAGTAAAAATACCATTGCACTCCCACTCCTCTCTCTGCACTTACATTTCACCTGCCAGCTGAGCAAGAGACCTGGCACAGCGCGCACGCGCGCACACACACACACACACCTGACAGGGAGAGCCAGCAGGGCTTCCTATAATTGGGTGGCAGTGAGGCAGCTTTGCCCCTGCTGGTGTCCAGCGCCCTGCAGGGCAGGCGGTCACGACCCTGGCGTTGCTGCCGGCCTTGGCCGGACAGCTCACTCAGAGCTTGGCATGCAAGACAGCACCAAGGAGGAGTCCCACACATCAAGGAATGGCAACTTTCGGAAACCACAGCCTGCACTGGGAGCCCCTGGATTCAGCAAGCTGAGGGGTGGCAGCAGCCCACACCCAACACCATTACTGCCAAAGCAACCCCGAAGCCACAGCTCCCGGCAGTACGCCAGCATGTGCCCCAGGGGCTGCTGAGCCTACACCTTGCACACCTCCAGACTTCTCAGGCCAGCCAGAACACAGCAAGCACCAGCGTGAGAGAAACCCCATCTCCCCTGCCCCCACTCCGGCTTCTTTTCTGCTAACAAGCTCTGTCTTCTGCCTTCTCCCTTCTTCAAACACGGACAGTCCTCCAGGGCGCCCGAGGAACTCAGGGCAGGGTTTACCATTAAGCTCCTGGGTGGAGGAGACTGGATTCCTATTAGCTTGCCGGCCGCTGCACTTTTCAGAATGGATCCCTACCATACCGGAAACAACCGGCTCACTTTGTATTCCTTTCCAACCCAATTCACCACATGCAAATGATATCTCTATCAGTACAAATGACACCACCTGAATTATCTGGTTCTTGGCCAAAAAAACCGGGTTGTTCAATGTAGAGTAGAAAGAGCTTTAAAATGTATTATTAATTGGGGCCGGATTATTTTTGCAACTGTTACTAAGGAAACCTCAATTGCTATAGTAACTGCATATGTTAAACTGGAGTCCTATGACTAAACTTCAATCTGGTCACATGGCCTGAGGACGAGCACCCAAGGAAGAGAAGGGTTTCAAAGCATTTCGATTTTTTTTTCTCCTTCCCCATGTCAAAATATTGTGAAGTGTTGAGAAGCTTGAAAGAGCAGCATTTTGAGATTCGGTGCTTGCCTGACAGGTGCACAAGGGGTCAGCTGTGGATTTTCTGCCACTTCTCAAGGGCACAGAGGACTCTGCTGAAGCCCAGGAGAGACCGGAGGCTCCACATCTAATTAGCAAGCACCCCCTTGTCCTGCCTCAGCACTGCCCTGGGGTGGGAGGCTGGTGTCGTCTGCACAGCCCCCCTTCCTCCAGTTAGGACAGCCTAGCCCCCTTTAGGAACAATAATGCTTCTGCCTGCAAAGCGAGAAATAGGAGCACGGTGCAGATTAAAAGCAATAGTCTGGCCGGCGCCGTGGCTTAACAGGCTAATCCTCCGCCTTGCGGCGCCAGCACACTGGGTTCTAGTCCCGGTTGGGGCGCTGGATTCTGTCCCGGCTGCTCCTCTTCCAGGCCAGCTCTCTGCTATGGCCCGGGAAGGCAGTGGAGGACGGCCCAAGTCCTTCGGCCCTGCACCCGCATGGGAGACCAGGAGAAGCACCTGGCTCCTGGCTTCGGATCAGCGAGATGCACCGGCTGCAGCTGCCATTGGAGGGTGAACCAACAGCAAAAAGGAAGACCTTTCTCTCTGTCTCTCTCTCTCACTATCCACTCTGCCTGTCAAAAAAAAAAAAAAAAAAAAAAGCAATAGTCTACAGAAAGAGCTTAGCACAGAGCCTGGTAGGTACTAAACACTCAGTGAATGTTTGCTATTCCCATTCCGACTGGGCCGGTGGGCCTGGCTGGGCCCGAGTCTAGAGCTCCATAGGTTAGAAACTGTAACACGAGTGGCAATCACCCTGGCGTGGACCAGCAGCATGGGCATCACCTGGGAGCTTGTGAGGAATGCAGACTCTCAGGCCCCACCCGGACTCAACGAACCAGAATCTGCATTTTCCCAAGATCCCCAGGTGACTCAGAGGTGCCCCAGAGCCCAGGAAGCCCTGGGTGTGGCTTGCAGGTGAATGAAACTTAGAGGCAATAAATGCAGAGGAGAAAGGTAGAATGCAGAAGACTGAGTTCTGATTAATCCCCCATGGTGAATCAGCAGGAGCAATCGAAGGATCCAGGAGGAGGCAGGAAGGAGGTGAGAGCCCCACCCATGAGAGCAGGGTCCAGGGCACTCCGCACCTCCACGCCAGCTCCCAGTCTGCAATCCCAACCGCTTCCTTCCCAGGCCCCAGATCGAACCTTGGAGAGTCTGTTATAGAAGAGGCTGTGGCAGCACGGGACAGACTTCAGCAAGAAGAGGGACTTGGCAGCCAGAGCGGCAGCAGCTGCCCCAGCAGCCAACCCGCCCACCCTGCAGGTTCGGCAACCCCCACTGAGTTCATCCCGAAGGGATTCCCTGGAACTCCAATACTGCTCTGCCACAGGCTGCCTGGCATTGACGGCGTCGTTCTGCCTCTCAGATTCTTTTTTTTTTTTTTTTTTAATCAAAGAAGAAAAAAAAAAGAGGTTAACTTTTAAAGCTTTTTTCTTGGCTACAAATTTCTATACATCTGACTCAGTCATTGCAAAACAAATCCACAAAGGGCTACTTGAATAAACAGGTGATTAATCTTTTAAAGGAAGGGCCACTCATTGATTGTGACAGGGGAAGGACACCTTTCAAACAAAGCACCCGTCTTCTGAGCTAGGCCCTGAGAGATGAATGCAGAGGGGCAGGCGAAAGGGCACCCTGGAAAGAGGGGACCGAGAGCAAAGATGATGACCTCTCTGTGCACAGACCACCAGGGGCCAGGAGCTTGTACTTGACCCTGACCACCTGTGCTCTCCATGGCCCTGCAGCCCCACCTGGGAACTCATCAGAAGCTAGTGATTTAGAAACGCTATAGGCGGGGGGAGCAACCTACGGTTTCCTGAGCCTCCAGGTGACTGGGGCACACTCCAGCTTGAGAAGCCACAGGTGAGCCTGGGGATGGCCGTGAATGAGCAGAAGCCAGAGGGTGGCAGGTAAGGAGAGATGGCTGGCTGTTCTTCCTACACCTGCCAGTGATGCCAGATTTAGCCAGGGGCTGCCAAAGGAGAGATTTTTTTTTTTTTTTTTTTTTAATGGAAAGAAGCACTTAAGACTCTAGGCTGGAGGAGAATAAGAGGGAGCTGCTGGGGATGCTGGCCCCATTGTTGGGAGAGCAGGCAGCGAAGGCACCTGCCAGTCACAGTGGCCACTGTGGACTTGCCTATGTCCCCAACACCCCTTGGCTCCCTGCTCTTCTCTCTCCCCACAGCCATGCCCCTGGTAATCTCTTTCTCAGATGGTTGTAGGGGGCCTGTGTGTGAGTCTCCCCACCTCCAGCCCTGGACACAGCCAGGCAGATCTTCCTAAATGGCAGGTGGGAACATGTCGCTCCCCAGTTCTGCCCTCCACTCCCTGCCACACAGCCCATGACACAGTTCTCAACCGGGCAGCCGCGGAAAAGTGAGGCAGGTGTTTGCTTGCCTCACTGACGTTGGGGAGTGTGTGTGTGGGGGGGGGGGGTCTATTCAATGGGCTAAAGCCAATAATAGATATAAAACCACATCTGGGACAAGTTCACGCAGCCTCTGCCTTGGGTCCTATGAGACCTTCAATGACTTTCACAGGCATGAACTTTGCATCTCTGAACCTAGAACCCACTGTCACTTTGCTACAAGACCTTTTGTGGGGCAGGCTTTGGGACCAGCTTAATCAAAACAGGGTTCTCCTTTGTTCCGTTCAGATTGTAGCCAGAGAGTTGCTTGGGACCTCAGAAACCAGGTCCCGGAGGGCGGGGCTGCTTGGGGTGGGAGCCCCTGGCAGGGGCCGTGGAGCTGCCGGCTTCTGTGCCTCCTGCTATCACTGTCCAGCAGCAGTGACGTGATGAGACACGTTATTTTACTGTCAGCTAAAACAGCTCCTCCTCTACCCCACGGTGGGGACACTCTAACGATGCAGAAAGATCAGGGCTGTTCGTGAACTTCAGGGCAGTAAGGGGAAGGCTGTATGAGTAGGATCGTTAGTGCTAACACGTCACTTTAGGATGCCCTTATTTATTTAACAAACTTTCCTGCGGTCCTTTCTCTGGGCTCTGTACGAACCCAGGCACTCTAAAACATCAGCTATGTGGCCCTCAGCCGTCCTGAGATAGTCTATCCCCTAGTTCACGCAGACACCTGCTCAAGGTCACACAGGCGGTTCAGTGACAGCGCTGGAACGCAGACCCAGGCTATGCTTTAAAGCACAAGTTGGGACGCTCCACTCCGCAGTGTAGAAGAGGGTCCCCTGCTTCCTGCCACCCTGGCCTGGGCTGAAACCCTCCCAGAGCCCATGTTCAGTCACAAACGAGCTGGCTGCTTCTCCCCAGCGGCCCTCCCCATTCTCTCTCTTGTCTGGGCCTGACATGCCGCGCTCCTTCTGCCCCCTCCCACCCTCACCGCATTCCCTGTGCTGGCTCTGCCTCCACACCTGTACCGTTCTATCCCACTTCTCTGTTCCCTGCCGCCTCCCCTAGGCAGGGGCTGTGACGTGTCCATCCCCTCAGCCTCGGCAGGTAGGCAGGGTCACTGGCACACAGTAGGTGTTCAAATGTGCTTGCAGAGGGATATTGGGGGTGGGGGGTTCCGAGGGGAAGGCAGCAAGAGACTGGAGGTGCAAACTGCTGATCAGGCGTAAGCCAGGCACGCCCTCTCCTGCCTCACCTGTCTGCAGAAGGAGCAGGGACCTTGCTCACTGACTCCAGAAACAGGTGCCCGTGGTGTCACCAGGACACTGAGGTGTGGGGCACAGAGGGAGAGCTGGGGACGACTCCCCTTAGGGCTCCGGTACTCATCCTCACACCATCTCGGCACAGATAATAGGCAGAAGCCACGTGGGATGGAAGAAGGAGAACCCCAGGCTCCCCAGAAAGGAAGCCGAGGCCACTCCTCTGCAGGATGGGACAGCCAGGCCCCTGCCAGACTGTGACAAGTACAGCCAGTGTGCACGTGCCCCGGACTCATAAAGTCCAAGAAGAAGCGCTCAGCTATCCCAGTCTGCCAGGTCAGCAGCAAGAAATAGAAGAAAACGGATTTGGCAACATCGAGGGTATTAAATATTCATCCCGACTGCCCATCAGCAGTCCCCGCAGAGCGGGTCGGCGACGAGCCGGTTTTCCACCACTGTGGGCTGTCCTCTTGGAAGCTTGTTTATTGCCCTGTCGATGTTAATGTGCAATATTTAATAGCCTGCCCAAGATACGGCCGTAAACATTTGGAAAACGAGTGCTGACATTTCCCTTATTGCTTCTGTATTTAGGAATGTGTAATCAGTGGGTGTTCTTGGAGCTTAAGAAAAGCAGGAGGAGGCAAGGGGATGCCTCGCGACTACAAGAACGGTGAGGAACGAAGAACGGGCTACAGGTCCTTGCACCGGCTACAAGTCTCGTCTGTCCACCTCTGCTGGGGGTCGCCCTGTGTGATCAATGAGGAGTAAGATGCAGCGAAATCTATGAGCAAATGGGAGTGCTGGCATTCCCAGAAGATCTCCTCGGGGACTGTGGATGGGAGCGGAAGCATATGTGGGGGAGGGCCAACCACAGAGCCCCAAGGAGGAGACCGTGCCGTCCAACCAGTGATGCCGATGAGTGCAATGCCCATGGCGTGGTCAGGATCTGCCAATGGCCCTGGCAGGGAGAGCCCGTGGCACAGACCACACACAGCCTTGCTGGGGGAGATGACGTCACTGCAGTAGACGGCTGGTGCTAAATGCACCAGTGTGAGTCAGTGGCAGTCCCCAGCTTTCTACTTGATTCTGCTAGACTATGACAAAACAGTCTCTCAAAGGGGGTGGCAGGGGACACTCCTAGGAAAGAGCAGGGGAGGAATCCATGTTTTGAGGGACAAGGGAGGCAGGGAGAACAGAAGGAAAGGAGCCAGATGCTGGTGTCGCCACCTTGTGGCAGAAGTCGGAAGAAACGGGGAAGTTTAATGTGGCAGAAATTAAACTTCAACACCATTAGCAAACTGTGTCTAGTGATCCTGACTTCTAGAAAACAAATCTAAGGATTCGGTAAAAGGGATCAGGAAATCAGGGAAGGTAAACCACAGAGACAGGGCACAGCCGATAAAAGTGCACGGTACCAAAGGACTCCCGGGAAAAACCAACCAGGGGCTGCCAAATACTGCAACATCACAAATCCGAGAGCTTGTGCTCCGGAGTAAGATGGCCTGCCTGGATCTGAACGCTGGCTCTGCACTGATTCTGGACCCATCGGCAATCCATCCAAGCCGTGTGTCAGGAGCCTCATCTGTGAAATGGGAGAGACAGTACCCCTTGCGCCACTTCGTGGGTGATGTGAGAAAGAACTAAGTAAGCACATGCCAAGCACTCGGATGGTGCTCGGTGAACATCAGCGGCTACTCTAGAGCTTGCTCTATATCCGTGACCTGCCGGAAGCCTCTTCCTCAAGCGACACACTGACCGAATCCAGAAAGGATAACTGCTGATTATAGCACCATAAAAATAAATAAATAAATAAAAGTCAACCTCTTCCCTTCCAACTGCTTTTTAATCAGGCACACCTGGGCTCCCCACGCGCTGTCTGACTCGGACCAGCGAGAACCTCTCCGGGCCTCTGTGACTTCATTTAGAAAATGGCAAAGCAATAGCTTCCTCCCAGGGCTGCAGCGGCGATGCAGTGACCTAACACACACACAGCCAAGTCCAATACCGCCGCTAGCACGTGACCAGTCCTCTTGGATGGTCCCGCTTCTGTTTCCCCAACCGGAGTGTGCGGGAGGGGTAAGACGAGGGCAAACATGAGGCTCTCTGGAAAGTATTAAGTGCCAAAGGCATAAATATTTAATGGCAGGCAGGCAGTAACACTTAAGGGGATGCACTTTGTCTGAGGCCTCGGCCAGCTTCTGGGAGTCACCCATGGCCTCAGGCACCCACCTCTGCTCTTTGCAGCCTCCCGGGGGCCATAAAAGCACATCACCGTGCGTCTTTAAATAGAGCCCTCCTCCCAGCCCAAGTACAACGATGCTTCTAAGTCTCCCAGGCCGGCCACCACGCACTCACGCTTTATGGTGAAAACATCAACCAAAACCAACTCAAAGTGCGCATGACACAAGACCTAAGCTGACCCCCAGAGCAGGTGCAGGGTCTTGTCACTCTCCAGTGACTTCTTCTACCCAGAAAACAATAATACCTGCAACAGAAATGCACACATATGGAGCACAGAGAGGTGCGGGCTCCACGTGCCATTCAAATCTCTGTTTTGTCATGAAACTAGATGGTCTGCCTACAGCGAGGCCTCCAACAACGGTGAGCCTTGGTTTTCTCATGAGCAAAACTGGGACCCGAGCAACTCCATCATTAGGTTGTCGAATGACTTTTTTTAAAGAAAACAAATAAGCTACAAAGCCTGGCACAGAAGAGGTCCTGCTCAGGTCTTCATCCCACCACGAATGAATCAGAATCCAAATAGTCAGACCCTTCAATGAACTAACTCCAGATGCTTCCCCGGGGCACTCCAGTCTGGGATTCCAAGTTGTAGCAGAAGCAGAGATTAGGGATGGACTCACAGAAGCAAGGCCAGGGAAGGCCTCGGGTCAGCAGCCCCTCCACTCTCTACGGCTTGCAGAAAGAACCACGGGATGGGCGCTGTCACTCAGAACACTGACCCTGAGGGCCACAGGAGCTGACAAAAGGGCCAATTAGGATCCTAATGTCCTACTCAGTAAGGCAGCCAAGTGGGTACCCCAGCATTTTCCACCACAAGGGTTCACGTAAAATGGGCTCTCTGCTTAACCCGCCATTAACCTGAAAATCCACTTAAGCAGAACAGCCTTCTGCCCGAGCACCGTGTCAGGCTGTGCTGAGGCTCTAATTGGCCATGGAACGGTCTCTTCCTTCATACGACTTGTTTGTTCCAAATCGGGCACAGCCCGGGACTCGGTTGTGGGGTCAGCAGAGGCGAAGGATAAACTCAGCCATTACCATTACTCAACCTCACGTCACTGACAGCACTGTGGCCCAGGTTGGGCGCTAATCACAGCAGCGAGCAGACAGCCCCCTTTGTTCTGGGTGTTCAAACTGGCTTCACCAAGCAGCTGGGTCAAACAGAGATGCGTTGGCCAGGCCCCACCCTCACCACGCAGCATGTGGGTGACTGACCTGTCCCGTCCCCAGGAGGTGCAGGGGCCTACAGAACAAGCTCCCGCCTCTACCAGCTTCCAACCTCGGGAGCCGCTCCCAGGGACAGATGCAGAGCGAAGCCTGAAGGGTACGGTCTGCAGGGAGCCCCACCGACTACCACTCCCCAGATGCACGCACCCTGATCAGTACTTAGAGAGCCCTGGCCTCTACAAGAGAGGCACTCCTGCTCGGCACTGCGGGACAGGCCCCGGGTGGAGGAAACTGTGTGGGAGCAGATGACAGGGCGTCAGGTCCTGGCGGCGCAGTCTCAGGAGCTCCCAGAGCAGGCGTTCGGCAGGCGACCTTGTCTCCCTCTGCCCTCCGCCCCCACGCTGTCCGAGCTTCCTGGTCTGCACGCAGCGCACAGTGATCCCTCTCCCACGTAGCCGCCGCGAGGACTAGAGCGAGGAGGTTCCGTGAAAAGACAGAGCTCTCTGCACACTTTGTAAATGTCAGCGTCTTCACACACACACACACACAGCCCGGGGCGCTTCTGCAGCCTACAGGAGTCTAGCGAGACTGGACCACTAAGTGTGATAGGAGGTCCCTGACCAGACACTGGCTTGTATGGAGGAAAAAAAAAAAAAAAAATATATATATATATATATATATATACACACACACACACACATACACACACATATATATTATATATGTATATTTATATATGTATATATACACACATGTATATTTTAGATATGTGTATTTATATGTGTGTGTGTGTGTGTGTATATATATACACATACACATACATATATATAAAAGGCATTACGAGGACAATTGGAGAGATGCTGGTAACAGAACCACACAGACGTTAAATGTCCAGACTATGATGATGGTACCCTGGTAGCTTAGGACAGCATCCTCAAATATTTAGGGAGAAACACCCTGATGCTCAAAACTCACTCTCAGATGATTCAAAAGCAACAAGTCCCATCAAGGAAAGGGAACCTGGCACGCATCTCTGTATCATTGGAACCGTCTCCAACTCGAGGGTCTGGGAAATGAAGAAGCCATGCCACAGCACTGAGACACATCTCCTTCCCTCCTCCTCCTCCTCCTCCTGTGAACGCACAGCATTGCACACCGCGCCGCGATGGTACAACACGGGGCCCTGAAGCCGGCAGCACTCACCTGGCTGCAGCACCCGGATCTCCAGCAGGTTGGAGGTCCTCTCCGCCAGCCGCGTCCACGTGTTGTTGTAGTTCCTCCGCCACAGCTCTGCCACACACTGGTACTTGCCCGCCTCCGTGTCACTGGCCCTGCTGATGCTCAGCCGGACGTTGTTGCTGGATTCGGCTTTCTCGATGGCAGTCCGAGTGCGGAAGCTGGAGGACCTGTCCCCCCACTGGACCCCTCCGTCCCGCGTGAAGGTCACCAGGTCGTGGAACTCAACGGTGCCCACGGGCTGGAAGCGCCAAGTCACCGACACGGGCACCCGGGCTGGGTAGTGGGGTTTGATGATGCATTGCAAGTCAAAGGAGTCGCTGTAGGTCACCCCCGGGGTGCGGGAGATGGCTGTGACCGCAAAGCCCATCTCTGGAGAGAGAACAGAGAGATTCAATTAAAGGGGCACATGGCTCGGGGCAGCTCGACACCAGCAAGGGCGCTACTGGTAAGGGCAGTGGCACACAGCGGTGGCCTGCGGGCCTCTCTCGTGAGCCCTCACTCCTCACACCCAGGCTCAAGTTTCTTTAGGTACCACGTCCGGGCACAGTCCCAACAGCCCATGGCCATCCTGCCGGGCAGCACGAGCCCTATTCCTTTCCAATGAGACGCTCGTGTGGACCTTTGTGTTCGATCCTCCCCTGGAATTAGACATCACTGCCCACTCAGGAGCTAAGGCCATGCCTAGAACTCGGAATTTCACACAGGGACCGCCGCTGTGGTACAGCCAGTTAAGCCACCACTGGCGACAACCACATCCCACATCGAAGCGCCAGTTCCAGTCCCGGCTGCTCGCCTTCCTATCCAGCTCCCTGCTGATGCGCCTGCGAAAGCAACCTAAGATGGCCCCTGCCCTGGGCCCCTGCCGCCCATGTGGGAGACCCTGATGGAGTTCTAGGCTCCTGGCTTCACCCTGGCTGTTGCAGCCATTTGGGAAGTGGACCAGCAGATGGAAGATCTGTGTCTTTCTCTCTGACACTGTGCCTTTCAAGTAAATAAGTGTTTTTTTTAAAAGTCAATTCCAAAAACTGGAGAAGCAAGCCCTGAAGCCAACGTCCTTGACTGCACACAGGTGGATGCAGCCCCAGCTTCGGCCGCTAGCTCCAGGGGGCAGCAGGGGGAGGAGCCTCCAAGTCCTTCACTTCCTTCAGGAAATCCAGGGTACAGAGGCAGCCACGGGCCACAGCGGGAGGGACCGCTCTCCAGCAGGTGGGGGCAATGGCTCTGAGCCCAGGGTTCTGCAGTCCTAGTGCACTGAGCCTTGCCACTGACTGGCAGTGCTAACCCTAAGCACTCAGGAGGAACACCTGGGAGCTGCGCCAGCCGGCAGAGACCACTCCACACCAACACGTCGATTACAATCACAAAGCGGCAGCCTGTGGGATTGACCACGATTGAAGCTGCCAGGCGTGCTGCCAACTGCTTTGTTCTCAGCAAGCATGCATGGAAAAACAATCGTGTGCTCAGCCCACTTCGCAGATGGGTAAACGGAGGCCAGAGAGGTTAAATGAAGGACTCGGTGCCAAGCTGCTAGGGAATGGCAGTCAGGCTGCAAACCTCCAGGGACCCGATGCCAGCGGCTGGCATTTCACCAGCGCGGCAGTGAGGACGGCAAAGACTCGAGACGGCTGCCCAGCTCGGCCACTTCCTAGCTGTGAGAGAAGCAAGTTATCCAACTTCTCTCTCTGCTTCTCCATCTACAGAATGGGTGCTCCTGAAGATTAAATGAATTAGCATTTGTAGCACACTTGCAAGCATCCCTGGCACATGAAACAGAGCAGACACAAAGGAAAGCACTTTAGACTCGAAAGGAAAAAGGCAGGGTCCAGAATCAATCTATGGGGAGGCAGACGGTGAACAGGTAGGCACGGTGTGCTGAAACCTCTGGCTCTTTGACTTGGATTTCTTAAGCTATCTTTATGCAGCCTTCAGAAAGGATGCCTTAAGTCAAAAAGACTGTTTTGAAGTCTTCTAAGACACAGAGGCCCATGCATAAACATGAGGTGGCCGTGACGGGCACTGGGCGCTTGTGTGCAGTGCGTGTCGCCAGGAGACCTCGGGGGACAGGATTTGTGCCAGGCATCTCTGCCTCACCGCTGACGGAGAGGGGGCTGCTCCACAGAGACTACCCTGCCCGGGCCTGGCAGGGGCACATGAGCTGCCCTGCCTCAACGTTCCTGCTCAGTGTCTCACCCACACACCTTGTCACTGTCACCTCCCTGAGATGGGATCTGCACTTAACTGCACCAACATGAAAATGCATTTAAACTGAAAAGCCAGGCTTAGTACAGGATGCCATCCCAGCCCCACCCCAACTCTTCCCTGGTCCACTCTCTGATTGCAGCTTTAGCCTGTGCTCCAGGCTGGGAGGAGGCACAAGATCCCAGAGCAGCGCTCCCTGGCTGTGGGAACTGCCAGACACAGAGCGTCACCGATCACCTGCCAAACTGCTTGTGGAGAAACACCCCTGCCTAGCTCTAGCTACTCACACTGGCTGCCCACAGCTCTCCACCCATTCCTTCTCCCTGGGGCTACCCGGGGCTACACTGGGGCACAGCTCCAGGAGAAACCCCATCCCTGCAGGAAGTCCCCCTGCCCACCCACCCACTCACACCTGTGAGGAAGGGGGGGCATGTTCTGGGGAGCAGGATGTGAAGCTGCTAAGGACCATCACCAGGAAATGCAGCTCCCTGGAGGCCATGTCTGCTGATAAGCAGGGAGAGCCGACTGGGTGAGCTCCCTTCTCAGCCAAGTAGCAGCCTGGCCTTTTAAATGGAGCAGACTGATTCTATTAGGCAGATAAAAGTCGACAGAAGCCTGTTGAACTACCTCATGAGAAGCAAATCGAATATTCTTTAGTCTTAGCAAATCTCAATTTCATGCTAATGAGGAAGTGGCTTTCTTAAGTAGGGGCCTTAGAGAGGAGGAGAAAAAAAACTAAGATAGAGTGCCAGATTCCTGGGTTCAGACTGCGGCTTGGTCGCTGAAAACCTGAAGCCTTGGGCAAATTATTTAGCCTGTTTCACTCTGTCACCCCCAGCAGGTGAGGATGCAATGGGACAATTCAGTTTAAATGGTTAGATTGAGCCAGGAACATAGTACATGCTATGCAAATGGCAAAGGGGGTTTCCTGGGCCCTTGCCTGAGATGCCAACAATGCCACATGAGCACTGGGTTTGAGTCTCGGCTGCTCCTCTTTGGGTCCAGCTTCCTGCTAGTGTGCCTAAGACAGCAGCGGAAGACGGCCCAAAACCTTGGACCCCTTCACCCACAGGGAAGACTTGGATGGAGTTCCAGGCTCCTGCCTTTGGCCTGGCTCAGCCCTGACTACTGTGGCCATTTGGGGAGTGAGACAGTAGATGGAAGATCTCTCTCTTCTGTCTCTCCTTCTTCTGTAACTTTGTCTTTCAAATAAATAAATAAGAAAATCTTTTTAAAAAAAAAAAATGTGTGTGTGGGGGGGGGAGGGGGTTCCTACCCTCTCTGGCCTGTTCTGCCCATTTGAGGAGGGCTGGGGCCCTGGGCAAGAGACAAGCCATAGCTTGTCTTCAAGGCCAGTCTTGGCAGTCAACATGTCCCTGCCGGGTGGATGCAGTAACAGCTCCAGCAGTCGTTGGCCCGGGTTTCACCTCACCTTCCATCCCCCAAACAACTGCTAGTCCCTTCCACCCATCAGAAAGTCCACCCGTTTCTGGCCAGACCTCTGGCTGACTGCTGAAAGTCAGGGCAAGGTGCCCGACACAGGAGCAGAGCCCACGAAGGTTCCACCTGTCACTTACCAAGTGCCGTGATGGAGACCAGGGTGCTGGCCCGGCGCTCCCCTACGATCTGCCACTCGCCGTCCACTGCCCGCACCCACTCAGTCACGTGGCACTCGTACTGGCCCTCGTCCTCCTTCCTGCTGTCGAAGATGCCCAAGCTGAACGAGTTGGGCTGCACCTGCTCCATCTGGACGCCCCCAAAGCTGCTGCGCTCCCAGTAGGACGCGCCCGGCTGCACGGTGCCGTCCCGGTCTAGCCACATGATGTTGCTGCGCCGGTTCTGCCGGTCCACGAGCTGCCAGATGACGGAGAAGCGGCCCTGCGGCCTGCCCGCTGTGCGGATGCTGCAGAGGAAGCGCAGGTCCTCGCCCTCGAGGATGACACTGGCGTTGCTGGCCACCTCCACGGAGATGCTGCTCTCTGGGGGGGGGAGGGAGAGAGGGCCACATTGGGGGCTTTCTGGTCTCCATGGCGCCTGCCTCACAGGTACACAGGAGGATGGGTGTAAATGGAGTGTGTCCAGGTACAGCGAGCCTCAGAGGATCAAGAACACCCTGACGCTTGCCGCTGCAAGCCCTGGCTGGTTCTGGACATTGCCACCTGGGATTTTAGATCTGCTGACCTAGGATGCTCTTTCCTGCGTGCAGAGGTTCTAAGACCTGGGACCAAATCAGAACCAAGGAAACATAACACAAGGACATGACACTTAGGGCATGAAGCAACTGATTAGGTTAACCTGCTCAGGGCTTTTCAGCTTGGATGTTCAGCAAGACATTGAACTCCAAAATCCTGCTTCACCTCCGTCCTCCCACCGTCCAAGGCTGCAGCCGTCCAGCAAAGCTGCACAGCCGCAGCATGCCATCCTTGTCCTCCAGGACAACAGCAGGAGGGAGGACAAACAGCCAGGGAGAATTTGGAAGATCACAGGTGCTGGAATGTGGGTGACAACGGAGCACAGTGGTGTAGTGTCAAAGTGCTTGGGGGAGGAACATTCCTACCTTCAGTAGCAGAGCAATAAACCAAAGCTAGTGGTTTGCACTCACCAGTCTCCGGCCCGTCCACACTCAGCCCTGGGGTTCCTTTGCCCTCTACCTTGAGACTTTCTGCCAATCAAAGCTGGGGTAAGGCTTTTGCTCCCGTTCCTGCCTCAGTCCAGTCTCTGCTACTCAGCTAGCTGAACTCACTCGATCCAATTATTTAAACTCTACCTGCCTCAGTTTCTTCTATAAGATAGGTAGAGTGCTACCTTCTTTACATGTATTTTAAAGACTGAAGAGTATAGGCTGGCACTGTGGCGTAGAAGGTTCAGCCTCTGCCTGCAGTGCTGGCCTCCCATATGGGCACTGGTTCGTGTCCCGGCTGCTCCTCTTCTGATCCCTGCTAATGGTCTGGGAAAGCAGTGGAAGATGGCCCAAATGCTTGGGCCCCTGCACTCATGAGGGAGACCCAGGAGAAGCTCCTGGCTTCTGGCTTCAGATAGGCTCAGCTCTGGCATTGTGGCCATTTGGGGAGAGAACCAGCAGATGGAAGACCTCTCTCTTTCTCTGTTAACTCTGACTTTCAAATAAATAAATAAATCTTTTTTTAAAAAAGAAAAAAAAAAAAAAAAACCTGAGAAATAAACAAGGCAACATAGACCGCCTGACACTAAGTAGGTTTTCAAGAACCGAGCAGCAGGATCACGATGCATTTTCCTATTCCCAGTCTGCGTTTTTATAAACTCCCTACACAGCCCGATCTACCTTCATTATGCATATACTATTCTGCAGAATTACCTGTGTTGAGTTCAAAAGGCCTGTAAACATTGAAGAACACAAAGCACCATAACAAAATTTGACCCCAATTCTCTGGGCACCATCCACATGAAACACGTCCAATAATCTCAAGCCAATCAATTAAATCAAACCCCAGATTAAGAGGCACACCTGATTACCGAGGGGAACCCCCATATGCACGACAAGGCGTTCCAATCAGCTTGCCTCCCCTTTATTTCCCCCACAGGCGACACAGAGGAAGTTGAGCACGGGGGCCTCAGCTTTAAGCTCTTGTCACAGTGAGGACGCCAGCTGCCCATTCTGGAGCTGCTTTACTTCACAGTAAATAAAATTTAATTTAAAAAGGCCTGGACTGGGCGAGGGGGAAGACAGCACTGGTCCAGAAGCTGCTCCCCGAGAAGCGCTACCTGTGTCCTGAGCAGCCATCTCTTACAGCACTACTGCTCAGAGGCCAGGATCTGGAGAGGCGCAGACCTGGGCTCCGGGTCCCCGCCTGCCCGTCCCTAGCTCTGCGACCTGTGCTTGTGCCCTAACCCACCCAACCTCCACTTTCTCCAGGGCACAGGGGAAGACACAAGCAGCGTCTCCTGCTCAAGAGTCAGGACACTACAAGGATTAAATGAGGCAGTTATTTTTCATCCACATGAATGTCAGCAATACTCCTCTTTAGTTTGGTAAAGATTCATCCCCACTGTAACCAACTCAAGGTAAGAGATTAAAAGGGCCACTCGGACATCAAGGGAGAAAACCCTTTTGCTTATCTTAGGCAGAAAAATGACTTACAGTAAGTCCCTGCTAGTCCTTACTGGCACCCCAACGGGCTCTAACACAAGCCCTGGCTTGCTGGCTATAAGGGCTGCTGTTTGGGGCCCTGTTGCTTGAGCAAGTCTGGAAAAACCCCACAGTTAGAATGTGGAGCTACGAGAAGAAAACCCAACGTGGCAGCCAAGGCAAAGACAAACACAGACCTGCTGCAGCGCCCACTGAGACTACGTGACAAGGGTTTCCGGGCCTGAGAAAAGGCTGCCCGCCATTGAAAAAAACTCTCTGGATTAAGTGAAAACCAGGACAGAACTAATGAGAATCTGAACGCATGTTCAGAAATGGAATTTCCCATCAGGAGGTGGATGGCGTAGCACAGGCTAAGCGCAGAGCGGTGGGGTCTGGAGTTAGAAGCGAATGTTTCTGATGCAGTGCAAGCTGTGCCACTAACTGAACAGCCAGCCGGGCCCCCTCCCTGGGTGAGGCTCTGCCTTCCTCATCCCCAGGCTGGGCATAGAGTTTCCTCTGCAGGGACTGGGGAGGCGGGAGCAGAAAAGGAGGTGACATTTGCAGAAGCACCTTGGGCTCTCGGGAGGAAAAGCGCCACTCCAATTCAAGGCATCATCACCATTCCCAATGTCATTGTCATTGTCGGTGTTCTCTGGCAGACTTACCCACGTGGCCTTGGGGCAGGATCTGGTGGTGCTGGGGGACTTTAACTACCCAGTTATCTGCTGGAAAAGCAATACAGCAGGCCACAAATCATCAAACACATTCTTGGCAGGGGCTGGGGATGCTATCTCTTAGTACACACGACACAGAGAGTCACAGTGTGGCTGCCCTTCGCGGCATCCTGACACAACACGGAGGAATTAGTGGCAGATTTGAAAGGAGACAGTCCGTGATGGAGGCAAGCGCAGGCCAACAGGGAGACAGTACAGAGTGGCATTCCATTCAACGCTATCGATCGCACAAATACTCAGCGAGCACCTACTCTATGCAAGGCACCATGCTAGGCAGTGCAGGAGAATAAAAAAGGTCTAGGGAACAAAAGAACTTCGAGGTGATTAGGTGTGCGAGTGTCTGTGGTTTTCAAAATTAATAATAAGCGGGACAGAAAATAATCCTGTTGATGAAGAGGAAAAGAGCGGGCAAGATCTCTGTGTCTACTTTTGATTTCACACTGGGAGAAAAATTTTTGCAAATACGTCCAAGTGTGAGTAAAGTGAAGGAAGTCATTCCAAGGCTAAAAGGAAGAACAGTGAGAGCAGCTGAGAGGAAGTGAATGGTTAGTTTTCAAAATTTCATCATCTTGCTTAAAATCAGAGCATTGTAAGTTGCTATTGTCTTCACTAAGAACAGAACCAGGAGAGAAAGGAGATTAGTAGGAACACCCTGATTTCTACGGATGCTAACCACAACACGAGGGAACCCCCAGCCATGGACACAACCCACCCTGCCAGCGCTCCTTCTGTGGTGGCGGGGAGCCCACCGATGCAGCCTGGGCCACCGGCCACGCCTCCTGCGGGAAGACGCGAGGGACCCCACCACCGAGTTTCGAAAACCCAAATTGCGGCAGGGAAGAGACAACTGGGGACCGGCCCACCTTCGCACCCGGGAAAACTGACGGCGAATCCTTCTTCTTGAAGACAACCCTCCCGAAAGAGAGCCGCTCTGCTCAAGTGGGATTTCACGACTGGCATGTACCCACCTCTCCCGGGGCTCAGTCCCCACACAGGAGCAAACAGCCTTGCTGGATGCCTGGTTTCCCTCCATGCTGAGCTGGCTCTGCGGGCCCTGACAGAGCTCCTGGAGCTGGGAGCAGCTAGCCCCAGGGTGGGGAAGGGGTGGAGTCTGCCTACCTGGGGTGAGGGTGGGAGGTGCAGGAGGCAGCCAGGCTCTGCTCATCACCCACCGCAGCCATTCTCGGCTGGCTACTGACCAGGGCCCGCAGGAGGAAGCGTGAGGGGCACGTCGGCCTACTTACTGAGGGGGAGGACGATGATGGGTATGTTCTTGGGGCGCTTGCTCTCCTTGTCGATGAACTCCCCAGTGACAGTCTTCTCCCGCTCGGTCACCCGGCAGTTGTACTTCCCGCTGTCCTCCTGCCGCAGGTGGTAGATCTTCAGCACAAAGACGCTGTCGCTCTCTTTGGCCACCTTCAGCTGTCCCCTGGCTTCCCGGTGGGCGAACTCGCTGTTGAGGACCGGCACGGCGTTGGGCCCCATGCTGGCGATGAGCGAGCTGTTGAAGGCCCAGGAGACCGCAAAGTACCGGTCTGGGATGTTCTGGGCCTCCAGGATGCACCTGAACTCCACGGGCTCGCCCACCGTGTGCAGCCGCTTGTCCGTTTCCAGGCGGACGGTGAAATCTTTGTCTGAGGAAACAAACACCGTGGCACATGCGTTCTGGGTGAAGGAGGACCCAGGCGAGCCAGACCGTGCCAGCCAATCGCGGCTGCCCCCCCACCCACCCTCCCACGGCTAAGTGCACACAGCTTCACCCAACCCAGCCCCAGAGACACCTTGGGGGTACCCAAGAGCATCTCACCAGCCCCCAAGTCTGGGCAACTTTCAATTCCAGTGGAGACCAACAGGGCTCTGCTGAAGCTTACTCTGCCCCAGGTTGGGTGCCCAGGGGGCAGGTGTAGCCTTCAAATACACACCCAGGACCCCACTTAAGCCCACTGAGGTCTGTGAGACAAAATTACAGGGCGGTCCATATACTGATGCTAATTCTGCTAAATAGAAAGATGAACACGTGGAAATGCTCTACTTGCCCTCATGTGAATCCTGGAAATAAGTCAGGATGAGACAAACCCTAGCAACCACACAGGAGACAGGAAAACTAACGTCTGTTCCCTAGCTTTGTCACATCAAATCTTTAGGCAGAAGGAGTGGGAAGGTACCCACTTCCACTGAAGGCCAGACCACCACTGACATCGTCAAGTGCCGGAGCACCTTTCAAAGCGCTGGCTGTTTAATCAGGTACCATGGGTGATCAGAGAAGGGCTTGTCGCCACGGACAGCATCACAGCACGCTGTGTACAGCACCAGTGGCCATCAATCCCCTGAGACAGTTCTCAGATCTCCCAGGCACCCACGGAAGAAGTAGGGGCTGAGAAAAAGGAGTCAGCGTTGGAAGAAACTTTAGGTCCCAGGAAGCAGAATCACAGCACCCCGGCTAGTGGAGGCTGTGGCTGTGGCCGCTGCCCAAACCCCTGCTCTCCCTCCAGTCCCCTCCAGAGAACACTGAGAGGAAATTCACAGTACAAGGAGGGCCTTGGAGACGCATTAGCTCCAGCCTCGGCTGCCTTCCCTGTGTGGCACTGCCTTCCCATCTCGCAGATGAGAGCCAACACTGCTGCCCTGAGAAAACACGGGGACCACGAGAGGCTGCCCTCGCACTCCTCCTCCCCGCCAGCTGGGCTGTGCGACCCCTGGTTCTCCAGCATCCCGGCTCCTTCCCCATCCTGCAAACCACATTCGACCCCTCCAGGGATCACCTCCCAGGTGTCACCAGCTGCAGCAGCTTCCCCCCTCCAAGACCCCAGTCCCAGGAGATGGGATTGGAAGATGCAGGTTTCAGCCTAACGCCCTCCATATAGGTGACCGTACCTCGTGGTATTTGCTTGACACTGGCCGTGTGGTCAAGCAAAGTAATTACGAGCAGACCTCAATGCCAGAAAAATACTCCTTGTGCCTGAATGCCACCGAGGCTGTGCAAGGTGGACGAGGGACCTTGGAGCTTTCCACGGGCTCCGGGTGAGGCTGCGCACCTGCGGGCAGGTTGCTTCTTTTGGCAGTGTGAGGCTCTTCTTATCCCATCTGGCATCTCCCCAGGGGCTTTGGTGAAGGCTCGGCACTCCCAGGCTGAAGGCACCAGATTTACAGCCCACCACTCCCCTTCCTGCAGAGCAATCTGCTTTTGGATATGCCCAGTCAATTAATTCTCTAGAAATTGATTTAGGCTTTTTCCAATACGCTTCACTCGCTAGCTCCCTGAAATGTGGCTTCCTGCCCTTCCCAAACACCCCCCACTGAACCAAGCAATGCCACCAGTGGTCCACGCTGCCTCCCCCACAGCCGAGGGCTCCTCTCAAGCAGGCTTCAGCCTCTGGACCCCTCCGTCGCCCAACCGTGTGTTCCCTCCTCGTGCTTGCCTGGCTGTGCTGCCCCTCCCTCCACTCCCCTGACCACATCTTACTGCTGTGCTGCCCTGGGACCATTCCTATTTCCACCCCAGGGGCTTTGCTGGGCCTTCATCACTCCACGATCAGTCTCTAGCCCAGCTCCGTTTCCAGAAGTCCGACTGCCCACTGGGTGTTTCCCACCTGAGCATCTCTGTAAGCTGGCTTGCAGGATGCAGCCTTGACTCACAATCACAAAAACCAAAGAAAAGATGGTAGGCATGGGTTCCAGTGGAGAGGTAGACTTCCAAGCAGGGCTCGGCACGTCCTTAGGACCGTTCAAGGAGCCACAGGAGCCCTGGGCCCAGGGCTTCCAGCCAATGTGCCTCCCTCCATCCATCCCTTCACTGCCTCTTCCCAGGGCACTGCCCCAGCCCTGCTCCTGCCAACCTTGTCTCTTGACTTCACACACAACCTGCTGACTCAATCTCCAGGTGGCCTCCCTGGCTTTTTCCTTTTAAAACGCTGATCTGATTGTGTCACCCCCTGACAGTCCCCAGCCCACTTCTCCCATCCCCACCTTGTCTGCAGCAAGGGTTTTCAAAATTCACTGGGAAGTGGAGGAGGAGGAGGAGGTCATCCCCTCTTCTTACAAAATCCTCAGCTGTCTCACGTAGGAAACATTTGGCTGAAGTAAGTAAGAGGGGAACACTCAGGCCCCCACAGGCCTTCCCACACACCCTTATCACGCAAGTATGTGTATGAACACACGCACACACACACACACCTGTGTGCACCTCCTGGGCCCCTCCAAGAAATTCCTAAGGTTCCAACCAGAAGAACTTGAAAGCTGTGAGTCCAGAGTCAAGTTCAAGCTCCGTGCCAGAGCATTTGAGGCTTCGGGCTACCTTTCCTTCCTCCTCGCCTCACTTCCTATCAGACCCATCATCGTGCCACACGACTTCTCTCTACTCACCACTCTGTCCTTTATGCTTTTCCCCCTGCGGTCCCCTTAAGCGTCAAGACCCAGCCCACGTCACCAAATGCCCTGCTTTTCCTGGGTGTGCCTTCACAGTGTCATCTAGTGGACACTGAACACTAGCTGCAAGAACACGTCACACTTCCTGTGTTTCCAGAAGGCTCTCCACAGACACTGTCACAGCACGCGGCACATTCTGCTGGG
The DNA here is from genome assembly GCF_033115175.1 of Lepus europaeus. Classification (NCBI taxonomy): domain Eukaryota; kingdom Metazoa; phylum Chordata; class Mammalia; order Lagomorpha; family Leporidae; genus Lepus; species Lepus europaeus. The sequence goes on from NC_084831.1 coordinate 110,441,295, forward strand.
CCCTGGTTCTCAGGTCTGTAAGTACCCCAAAGGCAAGGACCAGCGTTCACCTGCAAAGCCCCTAATGCCTATGGCCATGATGCTAGGGGAGACGGTGGAGCGTTTATTGGCGTGGACTGGGAGAAGGGCAGAGTTGGAGCTGTAGTCACTGAGCCTGAAGAACTCACAGAGCTTCACAGAGTGACGTCATCGACATTTTGTTTTTCCTTTAGTTTTCCCCTGATTGGCTTAGTCTGCATACATTTGCCGGGCAAATTCCAAAAGTCCTAATTCCAAATTGGTAAGATTAAAATAAAGAAGATTAACTGACGCAGCCTAATCTAAAAGTGAGGAGACTCAAAACTTGGTCCAGACGTTTGAAGCTGATTTTAGGGAAGGGAGAGGATAAATAAGACAGGCCCTTTGACAGAATCCTTAACGTTGGCAGATCCGGAGGCCGTGGAACGCTCTGGGTCCTACAGGGCAGATCAGGGGCACCCTCTGGCTACAGCCCTCCCATCCACCAGAGAACCACTCTGCCCCAGTCCCTCTGTAACTGTGGAGATGAAGTAGGGACAGCGGAAGGGTTGCCTGGGCACTGCACTGGGAACACAGCTTCCCTGGTCCACTCCGGGACTTGGGCTTTGTGACCTCTGGGTACTGTTAGGTGAGGCCGAAGCACTCACTGGTCTAGCGTGACAGAACTAAGCCCACAACAGCTGACTGTAGGCAACAGTGCATAGGGATCCACAGGGGACTCCACCTGCACCACTACAAACTCACTTCCACTCCCCCACCAGGACCCCCACAGCCCTCACCTGACGTGAACATCAACACGAGGGAAGACCGAAGCCCACCCACCACAACCCAGTGACGGCAGCCCCAGGCAGAGCCGGGGGCACGGAGGCTAGCTGGGAACCTGCCCTCGCCTGCCAGAGCAGCCCACACAGTTGTCAGCTCCCAGCTGGAGTCTGGGTTCTGACCCAGTGTCTGGTGGGCTCGGCAGCCTGGAGGGTGGGGTCTGTGACGGAGGGCTACACTGGGAGTGCCAGGGAGGATTTCAGCTCATCCTGCCACCACTAGCTGCCCCAGCGCTGAACGCTCAGCCTTCTCCGGGACCCCTTCCAGCTCTTCCCGAGAAAACAGCCATGGTGGAACACAGCGGCCCCTACACCATCCTCATCAACACGTTCCGTGACCCTTCCTGGGGCCCCAACACAGAGCTCTTTTTGTACTCAGCACCTTCACCTATAAAATGGGGTCGGCGCTATAAAGCCATATGGGCGCCGGTTCGAAACTTAGCTGCTCCACTTCCAATCCAGCTCTCTGTTGTGGCCCGGGAAGCAGGAGAAGATGTCACCAAAGAAGGTGTCCCCGTGTCTGACAACCCACCACGCCAAGAACAGGGACAAGCGGCTCAGGGAGACTGACCAGTGGGCTGGACGTTGACCACGGCGCCCTCGGAGCGCTTCCGGGTCATGGCATACCACGACCCGTCGGGATCCTGGATCCACTCGGCAGCCTCGCAGTAGAACTCGCCCTGGTCGGAAGGCTGCAGGTGGAAGATGGTGAGGCGGAAGGTGGTCGGGCCCAGCTTGTCCAGCCGCACCTCGCCCAGGCTCTGTCGCTGGGCGTACTCGCTGCTGGAGTGCAGCACGAAGTCCCGGCTCAGCGCGATGACCTCCACGGGCTTCTCGCCGCCTCGCTGCCGGAGCCAGGCCACAGACAAGTGGCTGTGCTGGAACGTGTCCGTGGCCACCTCACAGCTGAGCTCCAGCGGGTCCTGCTCCACCTTGTGCAGGGTCTGGGGCACGGCGGTGGCCTGCAGGGAGTCGGGGATCACTGCAACACACAGAAAGGAACCGGAGCGTCAGACCACAGAGCCACAGACTCTCAGACCCCACAGGGAGGGGGGACGGGAGTGGGGCCGAGCTCCCCCTCCCTGGCGCGGCTTTGGCTTGGAAATAGAATGCATTTTGGGGGCACTGCTATTCACCCATTTGACATAAAACCTGGGTTGTAAGAGTATTTCATTTTGCATATGAAATGAACCCCCTGAAAATACAGCGATGAGCTGTCAAACCAGGTACTGCTCTGAGAGACTTCCGTGCACGTCCGACTCACGTTGGACAGAAAAGGCTCCTGGAGTCTGCGTTTTACAGCTCCCCATGACTTGCTGCTCACTTTCTCCCTGCACTCCCCCACCCCAACCATTCCTCATCCTTACTGCAGCAAGGCATAGCCCTCGCAAGGCTCCTTAAAAAACAGAATTGGTGGAGAAATCCATCGTCACCCTCTCCTTTCGGGAAGTTCGATGTTCGCATCATGAATGGATCCAAGTGGTCCACACGGAAGGGGACCATGGCATGGGCATGACTTGGGCAAATCGATCGCTTTCCCCTGTGCCTCCTGGATGAGACTCTGACCTTGACCTTCACATCCTGCTGAGGACTGCACACCCCCAGCTCCCTTTCTGGTGAGGGCACCCCCAACCCCAACAAGTATGTGTCTTCTCCTGTGGCCATCCCAGGATTGGGTCTTAAAGGCCTCCCATTGGGACACAACTTAGGAAAGCAAAACAGAAGACAGCTTGGGAGGGTTAATAAAAGAATTGTCAGCCCTACGGCCAGTGTTATCCACACCGAGACCTGCCCACCCCTCCATCGTTCGAGGGGCACCGAGACGGCCAGTGTGCCGCTCCTTCTCTTGGAGCTAGAGGACCTGCAGGGCACCCAACTCAAGCTCTGAGCAAGGACCCACGGCCACATTCACTCGCCGACTCAGCAGCACCCACGTGTCTCAAAGCCTGATGCAAAGCTCATCAGTTCTCAGGGCGAGGGAGGGAAACACGGAGCCGTGGCGTGCTATTTCAAGTCAAATGTCCATGGACGGCAGCAAATGCTTGATGCTCCCTGACCTGCCCCAAGACCAGAGGCCAGGGAAGAAAACAGTGCCCTTTGGCCCTCCCCGGAGTTTGCATTTACCAGACTCCTATCTGTAGAAAGGCCACACCTTGCCAGACTGCCACAAGCTATTGTCCGGCTGCCACACCCCACTCCACTCCCGAAGAGAATCATTCACTCACTATTGTCTTAGGGCTGGGCCTATACATTCACTTACAACTCCTTCAAAACTGCCTCACTCCTCCTGTCCCCGACCCCTGCGAACAGAGTCCATGAGCACCCGGACTCACTGGGTCCCCTGGGACTGTGCCTGCTGCTGATAACCATGTGTTATCTTTTCCCCTACTACTCTGTCACCTGTCCCTTTGTTCCAGCAAATCTTCCCAGGGCACAGACTGAGAAACCCCTCTTTCGGGGATGATGTCATACACTTTGTCCTCCCTGTCATCACTTCTGGTCCACCGCCAGTCCTCCTGGCCTTGTACCTTCACATCCCTCTCCCCCAGTGAGGGGGCGACTTAGCCCTCTGAAATCAGACATTTGCACTAGATCTTGGTAACGTTTCAGCCTCCAACTTCTATTGTGCACGAGCGCACAGACATTTTACTTGTTTCTGCTGCTCATCCCTAAAATGTTCAGGGCGTTTGGTGATTTTTTTTTTAATAAGTCAAATGCATGATATAAAACCAAGCTGCGCTGTCAGAGCAGCAGCACGGGCCAGCCAGCAGCCACGTGAAGACAGCGTCCGCTTACCCACAAGGTTCATCTTCGCGCTGTAACTCCCAAAGTACCGCTCATCCGTGTTGGGCGTGTGGCACTCGTACTCCCCAGCATCCCGGGCCTGGAGATCCGTGATGTGCAACAAAGCCGCGTTGCCCTGGACTCGCTCCACGTAGATCTTCCCGCCCCGGACGCGCTGGGTGTAGATGGCGTAAGGGAAGGAGGAGTCCACGGTGCTGACGATCTGCACCTCTCGCTCTGGGGCAGAGGGCAGGTAAATGGACCACTGGAAATTCTGTTCAGCAGGTCCCTGGTAGCCACTCACGTTGCACCAGATGGTGATGTGGGAGCCCTCCGTGCGGTACAGGGGCCCCTCCTGGACGGTGACCTGGCGCTGTGCAGCCACCACACCTACAGAGGACAGAGACACACACAACACGTCCGCTTACTTCTCAGACCAAAATGCAAAACAGGCAGCAATCTCCAAAGGGTTTCTTATCGTGTGACATGATAAAAATAGACATAGCATACCGACCCTTCCAGGGGCGCTCTGTGATTTATAAATATTAATTAAAACACTCTGCGGTAAAGCGCTGTCCCTAATTTGCATATATGGCAATTGGATCCTGCAAGGACATGGCTTTTTTTGGTATCTGCCCAACGGCTGGCCCTTGTGAATTTCAGAGAGCCCCTCTGTTTGCCATCTATGTGGCGGGTTTACATCTATTTATTAATGTTGTTTATAAAGTTTTTAATAAAATGAGCGGGAGAAGTTGAATCCTTGGCACCGACTCAGACAAAAACAAATAAAAGCGCAATCCGGCTCAAATTAAATGTTCCCTCCTTGAGGAGAGGGCTGGAGAGGAGAGGGCTGGCGGGGAGCGGACTGGGGCCCTCTTTGGGGGCTGTGCTCTTCAGTTTCAAGTGTAGCGGACTCCCTGACACATCCCAAGGCACATTCCTGAGGCCCTTTCCCTCCATAAATGGAGGCAGAGCTGAGCGGCAGGCGGCTGCCGGGTAGCCTGAGCAGACCCAAGCGGGAGTGTACGGGAAGTGTGGTCAGATTCCCTCCAACCAACATGGGAGGAACAGTGGGGCTGCCCAAGCATTCTCAGCTCTGATGCACCCATGGACCCCTGCCTTCTGCCGGAGATGTGGCTCTCCAAGTCACCTCTTCTGCTGCCATGTTCTTCTTAAAGTGGCACCACCTGGCGGGAGAGGCCAAGAGTAAAGAACTAGGGGCCGGCGCTGTGGTGGAGCGGGTAAAGCTGCTGTCTGGGCGCCGGTTCGAGTCCCGGCTGTTCTACTTCCCATCCAGCTCCCTGCTGATGCTCCTAGGAAAGCAGTGAAAGATGACCCAAGTGCTTGGGCCCCTATACCCACAAGGGAGACACAGAAGAAACTCCTGGCTCCGGGCTTCAGACCGGCCCAGATCTGGCCATGGAGGCCATTTGAGTAATAAACCAGCAGATCGAAGATCTCTGGCTCCGTCTTTCCCTCTCTCTCTGTAACTCTGACTTTCAGATAAATAAATAAATCCTTTAAAAAAATTGTAAAGAGCTTGGTTCCTCCTTCCGTGCCAACGCAACACTGAGGGTGCCTGAACCACATGGCAGGTGGCAGGGGGCGCGTCCCTCCGTGCCCGCCTCCACGGCAGCCAGGCATGGCAGACAGTGCAGCAGAAAGAACACGCAAGTTCCTGCCACGGCTGTGTCTGCGTTGGAGGCCAGGTCATCATCTGGGACACGCTGCTTGTCCTCTGTAGCAAGTGTACCATGCTGGCTTGGTTACTGATGGGCTGTCACCTCTCCAAGCCTCAGTTTCCTTATCTGTAAGATGGGCACAAAAGCGTGTGCTCACAGAGTTGCTGAAGAGGCTGTCTAAGGGCTGAAGCCACAGTCAAAGGGCCCACCCCACAGTGCCACTGCCGAGACTCCTTCAACCGGAACATTCTGCCGCTCTGGTCCCATGGAGAGCCGGTCATGACTGCTGAGGGCTCAAGGACACTTCAATGGCCTCTCAACAATGACACCACATCCAGGCCGCCCACCCCCATGACCGCTTCCCCACCCCAAAATGGCAATGGCAGCTGCACCCACGTGCACACATGTCCAGTGGACCCCGCTGGGGAACAGCCTGAACGGCTCAAGTACAGGGGGTACGCAGCTCGCAGCCCACCCCCGGAGGAGGTGTGCCTCAAAGACCACTAACGCAACCCACGGGAGAACAGACCTGAGAAAGGCTACGCACACGCAGGTGCACCATACACAACTTCTTCTCCCAAACCAAACCTTATGCAGAATCCCATGGTGGCTTCAGTGGACGCTGGAAAAATTACACATGGGCCGGGGAGGAGATAAATCCACAGGATAAAGTGGTCTGGGACCCCGATACACTCTGGTTGGTGACCTTCGCTCCTAGGTTTAAAGTCTCCGAGATGAGCCTCGTTAGTTATTTCCAGGACATTACATTCTGGCATACAGCAGACCATAATACACAACCTGCAGTGCACAACCCCCCCCACACATACACACACGGTGACACATGGTCAAGTGCATACAGCACTAGAACACAGGACTCAGAACAGCTGAGGTACGCTCACCGCATTTAGGACTCCTTGCATCTTGCAGTTCTGCCACAGAAGAGTGACAGCTACTCCCCAGTGGCACACAAGGCTGCAGGTGGGTGGCTCAGAGCGTGCCAGCATCTCCCTTTAAGAATGACCTCTCAATCTTCAGCCCACGTGGGGTCTCCTGGGAGCTTTAAAAACTAACAGTGTCAGACCCCACCCAGCGTAACTGGTCTGGGTTGCAGTCTGGCATTAGATTTTTTTTTTTTTAATCTGCCCCTAGGGCCAGTGCTATGGCATAGTGGGTTAAGCCACCGCCTGCGGATGCTGGTGTCCCATATGAGCACCAGTTCAAGTGCTGGCCTCTCCACTTCCTATCCAGCTCCCTGCTAAAAGCCTGGGGAAGCAGTGGAAAATGGCCCAAGTACTTGTACCCCTGCACCCACTTGGGAGACCCAAATGAAGCTCCTGGCTTCTAGCTTCAGCCTGTTCCAGCCCCAGTCCTGTGGCCATTTGGGGAGTGAACCAACAGATCAAAAATCTCTCTCTGCCTCTCTCTGTAACTCTGCCTTGCAAATAAATAAATCTTTAAGAAAAAAATTTTTTAGAATATTCCCAGATAACTCTTTTTCTTTAAAAACAAACAAACATTTATTTATTTGCAAGGCAGAGCAATAGAGAGAGGCAAAGAGAGAGAGAGCTCTTCCATCCGCAGGTTCACTCCCTAAATGTGCACAATAGCTAGGTCTGGGCCAGGCCAAAGCCAGGGGCCAGGAGCTTCACTCGGGTCTGCCATGTGGGTGGTAGGCAGCATCTCCGCAGTCCAGCCAGGTGAGCCAGGGCCAGGAGCTGCTGCTTGGAGGTGTCGCCATGTCCGTGGTGCCCAGAAGAAGGGGGCCTCACAGCTGTAAGCTCCTCCCTCCCGCAGTTTTGCTCTTTTCGGGTCTCTGCCAGAGACAGCAGCTGAGACCCATCGACAGGGCTGGCTGGCCTCTGTGTGCAGGCATAGGTTTCACTGGAGCGCATTCTATTTGCAGAGCTGACAAAAGCACTTGATCAGCAGATCCTGAGTCTCCCCTCCCCACAAAAGGTAAACAATGTTAAGTGGCCTCAATGAGCCAGGGCGGCAGGGTCAAAACAACTTGTCCAGGCCGGAAGCAGGTTATAAACAGCACTGACAAAAAAATAAATGCAGGATTGTACTTTAACCACACACAATCAGTTGCACCTGCTTATTAAATAGCACCTGAGTTTCCCTCCAGCCCCTTCACAAAAGGCCTTTGACTCCTGGAAATAAGGCTGCTCCCAGGAAGAGGATCTAACAGAGGAGGAGGAATGACCTTCTCTTCCCAGCAGCTGACTCCCCTTCCACGCCGTCCCCTCCCGGTCTCCTTCTGCCCTTGCTGTGCAAGCTCCACTGCCTTCACACAAACCCAGGTCCGCAGCCTCCGACCTCCCTGGCCCAGGCATCTCCCACTTGGCCCACAACAGAAGGCTCCCCCCACGCAATGAACACATCAAAAATAACTTCATGCATTCTGATCTCTTTGGACTACTTTGCAATAAGCACATGTCACTTCTGTCATGAGAAAAGAAAGGTCCAAGTGTTACATATGACTGTGTACAAAGGACCAGGAAGAAAACACTGATGGGATGGCGAGTGATTCTTTGTATTTTACTGTCTCCCAGTGAGCAGGTTCTAGTTTTATAACTTGAAAAATATTTCACCAATGGCCAGTGCTGTGGCAGAGTAGGCTAAGTCTCCGCCTGTGGCGCTGCCATCCCATTTGGTGCCGGTTGGTGTCCTGGCTGCTCCTCTTCAGATCCAGATCTCTGCCTACTGCTTGGGAAAGCAGTAGAAGATGGCCCAAGAGCTTGGGCCCCTGCACCCACATGGGAGACCTGGAAGAAGCTCCTGGCTTCTGGCTTCAGATTGACCCATCTCCAGCTGTTGCAGCCATTTGGGGTGTGAACCAGTGAATGGAAGATCTCTTTGTCTCTCCCTCTCTCTGTCTGTAACTCTACCTCTCAGATAAATAAATAAATCTTTAGGAAAAAAAATATTTTACCCAAAAACAAAAATAATGAATCCCAGCCTCTTGTTAATGCAGATTCTGGGAGGGGAAGTGACCGCTCAAGCAGCTGGGTCCCTGCCACCCACGTGGCAAACCTGGATTGAGTTCCAGCTCCCAGCTCATGCCTGTCTATATGGATCTTACAGGCATCTGGGAAGGGAACCAGCTAATGGGAGATCTTTGTCTCCCTATATGTCTCTCATATAAATAAATAGCTTTTTAAAAAATCATTTTTAATAAAATCAAGTTTTTAAATCCTGTACCTGGGGCTGGCACTGTAGTGCCACAGTCATATGTAGTAGGTTAAGCCTCTGCCTGCAGTGCCAGCATCCTATATGGGCGCCGGTTCGAGTCCTGACTGCTCCACTTCCTATCCGGCACCCTGCTAATGTACCTGGGAAAGCAGTAGAAGATGATCCAAGTGCCTGGGCCCCTGCACCCACTTGGGAGACCCTGATGAAGCTCCTGGCTCCCAGATTTGGCCTGGCCCACCCCCAACTGTTGCAACCATCTAGAGAGTGAACCAGCGGATGGAAGATTCTCTCTCGCTCGCTTGCTTTTTCTCTCTCTCCTTCTCTCTCTGTATCTCTGCCTTTCAAATAAATAAATAGACCTTTAGAAAAAAGTTAAATCCTGTACCTCGAAAAGTGTCCAAAGCATTAATGACATTGGGGTGAAGTGCTAAGTGGTAGGAACCTGGGCAGCTCCCCTTCTCCTGCTACAGTATCCACTGTTCTATATTTTCCCATTCTTTAAGGAAGCACTGGCACCAGTATAGGATGCCAGCATCAAAGGTGACGGTTTTACCTGCTATGCCACAATGCTGACCTCTATTTGCTACATTACTACTTACATTGCTACTTACTTCCATGGGGCCAGCAGTGTGGCACAATGGGTTAAAGCCCTGGCCTGAAGCGCTGGCATCCCATATGGGTGCTGGTTCAAGTCCCAGCTGCTCCACTTCTGACCCAGCTCTCTGCCATGGCCTGGGAAAGCAGAAGATGGCCCAAGTCCTTGGGCCCCTGCACCCATGTGGGAGACCCGGAGGAAGCTCCTGGCTCCTGGTTTTGGACTGGCACAGCTCCGGCCATTGCAGCCATCTGAGGAGTGAACTATCAGATGAAAGACTTCTCTCTCTCTCTGTCTCTACCTCTCTCTGTAACTCTTTCAAATAAATAAATAAATCTTTAAAAAAAAAATGACCTCCTGGCACATAATAAGTGCTCAATAAACGGTAAGCCATTAGCTGCATTAGTAGCATGGTAGTAAGTGAAGCTAGCTCCAGCTGTGGATCTAGCTTCTCCCACATACTGTGCCAGGCTATATTTTCCAAACGTGGCAGTAACCTTATCTCCCAACCCCCAATCTTTTCTGCAATGTGACCAACCCACCCGCCCTTCAGGAGCTAGAGTTAATGCACTGCTTTTTGGGTCTGGGAAGCTTAAAATGTGTCCAAGGCGAGGTCATAGGTTGTGAAAAGCAATGTGGCCTCTGTTTCGCTGGGGGGTGGGGAGGGTGCTGAGGCCCCATGTGAGAAGTGCAACAGGGCAGGGGCTGCCCTGCTGGGAGGGCACCCACAGTAAGATGGCAAGACCAGGGCAGGTGTCCCTGTCCACAGCAGAGCTCGCTGGTGACAGCAGGCAGCACCCTCCCGCAGCTCCCAGGGAGCTGCTCCTGCATGAACAAGCCTCCACAGGGAGTCACCTCCCCACCTTGGGAGCCTCCCAGCAGAGGCCCCAGCCATGCCTGCTGTGCCCCACCCAAATTCCTGACTCACAGATCACGTGGGCACAGCAAACCGGCTGTCCTAAGTCACTGAGCTCTGGGAAATTCGTTACACAGCAAAGCTAGCTGGTACATACAGAAAATGCAGTGGCATTTTCTCAGGGCCTGCTTGTTAGACAACAGAGACTGTGGAGGAGGGGAGACTACAACACAGCCCTATCCCACGGTCTTGCCAAGCCTTGTCACTCTCTGCGGGTAACGCCCAAGGACGGAGACCTTGCCCACAGCTCCGTCAGCAGCAGCGGCACCTCCCCCACACCCCTTGCCCCCTAACCCTAACCCTCAGAAGAAACACACTTAAGTAACTGCTATTATGCAACGGGATCCCACGGGATCCAACGGTGGTGTGGCGCATGGTGCAAGGTGCAGCCCTCTCAGGAGGAGAAAGTGGATCTTTCACAAGAGCAGTGACATCTGCACTGAGTTTTCAGGGACGCGGGGGAAGACCTTTGCACACGAAAACACAGCAGCGTGCGCTAGGGTCAGCAAAGAGGCTGCTGGGGTGTCTTCTGCCGTGTTCTAGAAGGCACACAGAGGCCTGGTGGGAAAGGCCACACGAACAGAGTCAGACCCCTCCCCCGGGACAGGGAAAAGTGACAGAGGCTGAAGGACGTGAATGAGAAGACACGGAGGAGGCCGGCGCCGTGGCTCAACAGGCTAATCCTCTGCCTTGCGGCGCTGGCACACCGGGTTCTAGTCCCGGTTGGGGTGCCGGATTCTATCCCGGTTGCCCCTCTTCCAGGCCAGCTCTCTGCTATGGCCCAGGAAGGCAGTGAAGGATGGCCCAAGTGCTTGGGCCCTGCACCCCATGGGAGACCAGGAGAAGCACCTGGCTCCTGGCTTCGGATCAGCACAATGCGCCGGCCGCAGCGGCCATTGGAGGGTGAACCAACGGCAAAAAGGAAGACCTTTCTCTCTGTCTCTCTCTCTCACTATCCACTCTGCCTGTCAAAAATAAAAAAATAGACACAGAGGATTCTTTTTCGAGTCACGACCCTGGTGGCAGGTGGAGGACAGAGCAGAGGGAGACTGGGGACCCAATTAACAGTCCGGTGAGACAAGGGGAGGGTTGGGCCTGGCTTTATGTGCAAGGGCAGAAACATCATCAAATCCTTCTTTCATTCTCTTTTATCTGGAACCCCCACGGTACCTAAAATAGAGCCAGTCTAAAGAGGATTAATACAGTCAATGATTGATGCCATTTCCAAGGTGCGGCTGCCAGCAAGGGAACCCGGCAAGAGGAATGCACCCCCACGACCAACTTCACTCGGATCTGTTCTCTCTGACATCTGCGCGGCCGAGCCACCAGCCAGCCAGGCTGTCCAAGATCCAAGCCTGTCGCTGCGGTGCCCCGGGGCTAGGGCCCTGCCTCTGAGCTGTTGCCCAGTGTCCTCACTCCTCAATGCTGGAGCTGCCTCCCTTCTGCACCACTGAACCATGACTTCAAAACATTTTAAACCACAGAATGCTTACTTAGGTTAAGAATATCAAGCTTAGTCAGGAAGCCTGGAACTCCATCCTGGCCTCCCACGTGGGTGGCAGGGACCCAAACACTTAAGCCATCACCTGCTGCCTCCCAGGGTACACATAAGCAGGAAGCTAGAATCAGGAGCAGAGCCGGGACTTGAACCCAGGTACTCTGATACGGAATGCAAGCTTCCCAAATGGCATCTTAACCACTGTGCCGATGCCCAACCCTACTTAAAATTTTGTAAAAAGTCAAATACTACCATCCTTCCAGCTCCTCTGACTGCCAGTACCACTAACCCCAACCCCCACCTCATTCACCCCATGTTACCTGTCAGCTTTTGAGAACTCTAACAAGATCATGAAGACAGGCCAACTTCAGAAGGAAAAGAAGTGTATCGTGGCCCACAGCTCTGGAGGTCCCAAGTCCAAACAGTACGGTACCTGCTCTTGCAAGGACCCCCTTACTCCCACACATCATAGCAGGAGCCCGCCTGTCTGCCAGCGTCTGTGTGTCTCTCCCCCCATAGGATGCCACCAGGAGCCAACCCTCACCACCCCCATCATGATCTAACCTGATCCAAGGGCCCTGCCTCTATACACGAAGGTACCCTCCTAACACCATTAATGTAAGGCGTTGGCAATTATACTTAAATCACGTTTGAACCTCAGCGCCCAGTGGCACTGCTATGACTCAGGGATGAATTTCTCCAGGCATTTTTTAACGACTTTTACATACAGATACATATAACTATCTTTACTTACCATACTGCTCATCACGTTTTACATAAACTTGATCATCCCTTATACTCACATGCCTTGATTTTCTCTCTCAGTGTTTTCGAAACTGAATATAATGGAGGCCTTTCCTTTTAGACAGCTGTAGAGTATTCCACCAGGGCGTTCCACTCTCTTGATGGATATTTAAGCTACGTCCACCTGTTTTCCATAGCAAGCCCATGTCTTTGTACATCCCTCCTACCTCTTGCCCTCTGCTCATCTAAATGTACACAATTCTCCAGCATCTCTCTCCGTGACTATTTACATCGCAGGGAAGAGACACAAAAATATCTCAGTGCACCAGGAGGTGAGAATGAGTCCCAGTAAGACAAGCATCGCTCAGAGCTGGCAGATGCTGAGGTCTCTCTCGCACCATCACTTCCGGGATGTCCCCAGATTTCACCCCACGGCCTGTCTGGCCCCAGGATGGCCCAAAACACCCCAGCTCGTGCCATTCTCTGCCCCTCCTCTCCTGGGACAGTGCACCCGCGTCCTCCCCATCCCAATGTTCCTCCTCCCCTGTACACGCTCCCTCACTGCCATGCTGAGGATGGCAGCAGCATGTGGCAGGAAAGGTGGCAAGGCCCCACGCCAGCCACGCCCACAAGGCCACACCCAATCAAAACGCTATGAGTCCTATATTTGTCTTCTGTTTTCTAGAGGGGAAAAAAAAATGGAAAGACGGGCTCAGATTACTGAGTTGCTGTAAATGCTGCCCCTGTAATTACCCTCACCACTCTTCCTTTCCATCCGGCTTCAAAGACAGCGGAAATGGGCTGAGTGGCGAGCCGCCTTTTAGGAGGGCAGCCTCGTGGCACCATGGCCCGGGCTCGGTCCCGTGACTTCGTGAGCCACAAGCCAGGAGTTCCAGTAAAAGGTCGGCACCTCAGACACAGCCGCCACCGCCCTCCAGTTCCTCCTCACGCCACCCGGTTCCTAACGGCCACTGCTGCCACTACTTTAGGCTTCGCTTCTGGAGCTGGGCTACCCCAGATTCGCCATATGCTGGACTGCACCACAGCCCAGAATAACTCCTGCTCAGCTCTGGTCCTCCTGGAAGCTGGCAGGCTCCATCTGTGCACCCCTCAATGCTCCCACGTCCTCCCCGGGACTTCCTGAAAACACACCAGAGCGGCCCCCGCAGGCAGCTCACCCAGGGAGCAGAGGGAGGCGGGGGCCCCGAGGGGTGTCCCACGTGGCATTGGGACTATCCTGGATATGACGGGGTGGCCACAGCTTCAGGAAGCTCACAAGGAGTCTGCTGTGTCTTTCAACACAGTGGCCCTGCAGTCTTATCTCCCAACACCCAGGCCGTGGACAGCAAAGCGAGAAAGCAAGGGCTGCCAGGAACACGGGCTGTGACCCAGGGTCTGCAGGGGAGCCTCAGGGCAGGTTCCGACTCACAGGGTGGCCCCTCCAGCTCCCACCATCCCCAGAAAGCTTTCTTCTCCTAGTGCCACTGAGGCGCCCCAGGGCAGAGCCTTCCCTGCCTCCCGGGGGCGCTGCTGTGATGCCCTTGCAGAGCTGAGCCAGTAGGAGGTGCTGTTAGGTGCTGGCTGGATAAGCACAGGAAGCAGAGCCCATCAACCAGCATGAGAGGCGGCGATGGGAGGGTGTAGAAGGGCGGCCAGGGGAACGCATCACAACACAGCGAGGTCTCTGAAGACCAGAACTGGTGACGTCAGCCTCCTCCGCACAGCTCCCGCAGCTGCCCAGGGACACGCTTCCTTCACGTGGCCATAGTTTCTGCCTTCCAAACACACAGCTCACAAACGCCTATTGTTGCTACTCTCACCCCTGCAGCTCCCAGTGCAAAGGATCCAGACAGCAATCCCATTGGCTGAGCAACTTGTTTTTTTCTTTTTTTCACCCACATCAACGAGGCTGAAGACTTGGGAGGGGAGGGCGCTTGTAATAGGCATTTCACCCCAGCCAGGTCCAGCTGCAATGGGCCAGATGGGCATCTGTATTGCATTACCTAATACACAGCGACTCTGGGGGAAACAGGGACTTGCAGGAGCCACTGTGGGTGGCCAGACGCCCTGCAATATGTCTAGCAGCCTCATGCAGCATGCATCCTGCACTCAGCTGAGAACAAAGAGCTGAAAGCATGGACACTGCTCCTGGGAATCTTCCCACGCACCTGTCATGTCTGCTAACGCGTGGCCATTCCTTCCCCCTCAGCTTGACTTTCGTTGTTGGTCGTTGGTGGTTCCCTCTTTGTGCTTCGCCCTTGTCTGTGGTTACACATTTCCCAACTGAATTCAAGGAGCATGCTTTCAGCATGACGACTGCGAACAGGAAGTGAGCACTGACCCAGAAGTCAGCATCACAGATCCACAAAGCAAAGCCCTGCAGGTGGAGATCCATTCACAGCACCCAGAGAACTGGGGAGCACTACCCGATCGTGTAGGTCCATGTTTGGGGATTTCCCAAAGGACAGAGAAGATCGTGGGGCGGTCACAAAACCAGTAAGAGATCTACATGGAGCCAACTGCAGTGACATTTGATGTAGCCATTAAAAATCACAAAGGCGGCACAGGAATTTGGTGCAGCAGCTAAGTTGTTGCTTGGGATGCCAGCACCTCAAATCAGAGCACCTGGTTTGAGTCCCAGCTTCTGATCCTGTTTCCTCCTAATGGGTACCCTGGGAGCAGCAGAAGATGGTCCATGTACTTGGCTCCATCACCAATGTGGGAGACCCAGATGGAGTTTTGTGCTCCTGGCTTCAGCCTGACCCAGCCCTGGCAGTTGCAGGCATTTGGAGAGTGAACCATCAGCTGGAAGATCTATCTCTCTGCCTTTCAAGTAAAATGACTTAAAAAAAAAAATCACAGAGAAAAATACTTGTGAACACCTAAAATTCTGAAAGCACATAGGAAAAGGGGGGAGGGCTACAAAAGGGTTTGGAAGTATCTTTGTAAAGAAAAACACCCCTAGACTCACACAGAGCTCTCTGCGTGCGTGGGAACAATACCAGCTAATGTGTCCGAAAATCCTAAAGGGCGCTAGGTGATGAGGACGGTAGTTGCGCTGCCCGTGGTGCGCTCACTGGAGTGCCTGCACTCTCAGGACAAGTGGTCAGAAAAGCTTTGTCCAGACAGCCTGCCTCAGAGAACCTACAAAACGGGTCCAAAGGGGGTGACTATTTCCATGCTGTGACTCTGAGGTTGCGAACAAGGACAAGAAGAGGTGGCTGATGGACCTGAGGCGGAGTGGGTGGGGAAGCTCACGTGAAATAGGGAGGAGCAAATGATGGCCCCATGGGACGACCACCTTCCTCGCCCTCCCTTTGGGCTCCTTTGCTGCTCAGGGGCCTGGCTGAACAGGCTTGACCTCGTCTACTCGGTTTTCTAAACTGTTTAGTTGCTCTCCTAAACACTTCTTATTTCCGCTGTTATTAAGCTTTGAAAGTTCCACGTTGGATCCATTCCAAGCCCCCTGACGCACCTCGCTTGCGAAGCGGATGCCTCGGTGGGCAGTGACACATACCACGCCCCTGGACCAATGCCACCCTTCGGAAAGACACACGGAAGGCACCCGAGCGGCAGGCGGTTTGAGGAATCCGCGGAAAGCAAAGGCTGAGGCATTAGCATGCAGGCTGCCGCTGACTCAGGCAGGGCCACGGACGTGACAGGCAGCACAGGGCCGTTTCTAAATCCCCGTCAAGAGCGAGGGCCCTGCAGGAACAGGGATTGCAGGATCTGGCTTTGAAAGTCTGCTGCCTAGTCTGACAAAACAGCTGGGTTCAAAGCTCCTGCCTCCTGGGGCAAACCCAGCCCAGGCGCTCTAAGAGGCTCCCCAGGCACACCCTCCTAATTAGGGGGCAAGACTCGGAAGCCCTTTTAGGAAGGAAACAAAAGACACCAGGAGATGCGCTCTCCTCAAGTAGTAGCTTTCCCTGGCTAGCATCGGAACAGGGAAATAAGGGCTGAACACCTGCTAGATGCCAGGAACCATCCAAACCTACACGATACTACTCGCTTTGCCACCAGCGTCTCCTCTAATGTCACAACCATCTAACGAGAGAAGTGCACAGGCCTGGATGAGATGAGCAACCTGAGGCTTAGACACGGGCACAGTGGGACGCACAGTCCACAGTCTCTGACCCCCAAGCTCCTTTTCCATTCATCCCACAAACACATCCACTGCTTGTTCTTGGCTGGACACTGTGCTAGGCTGGTGAGCTGCAAGTCCCCTGTTCTCACAGCCCAGGGGTGGGGAGGCAGATGTGCAATGGTGGTGCCACACAGAGGACACAGAGCAAGGGGTCCCTTCCCGCCAGGGAGTGAGGCTTCCCGGAAGAGAGGTCTCTGGTGCCAGGTTCTGGTTCGGACGAGTGAGCCCTTCTGCTTGCCGTTGGCAGGGCACAAGATCTCAGCAGGAAGCAGGGTGAGGACATGCAGAGCCTCAGGGGTGGCTGGAGCGCCGCAGGAGTGTCGCCGTGTTCAGTGTAGACACTGATGGGTAGCAGGTGCACGCGGGGGTAAAGAAGACCAAGGTGAGGCTGTAGAAAGGGGCCAGATGCGGGGGTGCTCAGTGCCATGCTAAAGAGTAGGGGCTCAGCCCTTGGGCAGTGCAGAGCCACTGATGGGGTGTGAGTGTGTCTTGGAAAGACAATTCTGGCAGGAGTGTCAAGAAAGGGGCCCTGGCAGAAAACCTGCAGTGATCCAGGTGGTGAGGGCTGCCATTGGAACAGGTCCCTGGGGATGGAGGCGGCTCTCTGGCAAGACAGATGTTACAGACATGCAATCAAGAGGCACGAGCACATGGCAAAGTCAGAGAGCTGTCCAGGATGATTCCCAGGTCTTGGGCGACCGTCAGGTAGAAGCTGATCAGGTCCTAACTGGACAGATAATCTATCCTAAAAAAAGCATTTCCCTAGACAGCTCCCCTGGGAATGGGGGGTGGGAGGATCTTAGCGGGGTGGGGAGGCATGGACAGAGACTGAGAGCCACACAGCAAGCATTCAGATGGGAGGTGCCTGCACTGGCCCGGGTCACCCAGCGATCGATCTGAGAAAGATGCCAGGAGGTTTATTCAAGGCCACTTAAAAATACCTGGCATTCAATCCTCCATCTCTACCAGCTGCAGACCCAGTAATGCCCAATGAGCCTCACTCACCACAAAGGCCAAGATGCAGCACAAGTCACCAAGGGCAGGGCCCATTCCTGGAAAGTAACAGACTCAGCTTACCCAGCGCCACCAGCAAAGGGAAGAGGGCGCAGGGTTTACTGAGGAAGGGCCGGGACGAACACGAGGTCGGAATCAGAAAACAAGCTTGCAGGTCCTGACGCCAGGTGGGAAGGTTACCACCCTGCTTGGGCTGCGCACTGAACACGCTTAGAAGGCAAGCAAAGCTCGAAAAGGCTTGGGCAGCCCCAAAGGCCTCCCACCCTATCCCGTTATCAGCTGCCTTTTGTGTACCACAGATGAGATACGCATCTGGCGGGGGGTGTGCCTGCCTCTCACCAGGATGACACACTCTCCGGGATTTCAGCGGCATCTCAGAAACCGCTTTCAAGATAACTGCGGAATAACTCAGGGCACAGCATACGCAATGAGCGGCCCTCAAAGGCGAAAGGAGAAAAGCAAGAAACGGCCGGTGCACGCCGCGGGAGTAGCTTGGAATTCTTCTCAGGCATCCTTCTGCAGGCCTGTGTATTTCTGTCTCCCCAAACTCGGGAAGAGCACTAAAGGAAACCCCTGCTCCAGGGAGGAAAAGAGAGATTGCAGTACTCATTCACTCGCAGCTGACCTTGTCCGGCAGGATTAACTCGCCATACCTGTACAGCCACTGCGTACCGCCAACTCCAGAAAGAGAAAAAGCTGCAGTGAGGAGCAAGCAGGCGACAGACAGAAAGGAGCTTTGAAAGCGTGCTCGGTGCCGGCGGCGAGGGACGGCGACATGAGTGTGCTCACCGAGCATCCGATTTACTTGCAAAGACAGAACTTCAGAAGTAAGAGGCACTAGCACCCGAGTGGCTAGTCTCCTTGCTGCAGCCATCCCTGCCAGGCTCATTGCAAAGTAATGAATTTTGTGGACACTCACAGCGAAAAAAATGGCTTCAAACGCCTCCGATCGATGCTGCGCGCTGCAGAGACACAGCCTTCGGGATGTACAAGCCGTGTCTGAGTACCACACGGAGTTCAGCTGCAATCTGTTCCTTTGAACACCAGCTAGGAAGGCATCAGCCCTGGGCCTGGGCATGGCACTGGCCGCCTCGCGTTCTACCCACTGGGAGTAGCCTGGGTTTAGCATTCCTGCTCCCCACCTCCGGCTTCAAGGAGACAGGGTCTCGGCAGGTCACCATCCACCCCAGAAAGTACAGCAGAGTTGGTTCTGGTTTGGGGGTGATTTGGGAGGTGCTGGGTGAGACTTTGAATAATCTTTGCATTTCCTCCACACAAAATTTTTTTTTAAAAAAAAGGGAAAACAGGAGCCGCCGCTGTGGTGTAGCAGGTAACGCCGCTGCCTGCGGTGCCAGCATCCCTAATGGGAACCGGTTCAAGTCCCAGCTGCTCCACTTCTGATCCAGCTCCCTGCTAATGTGCCTGGGAAAGCAGCCGAGGATGGCCCAAGTCCTTGGGCCCCTGCACCCATGTGGGAGACATGGAAGAAGCTCCTGGTTCCTGGCTTCAGCCTGGCTCAGCCCCAGCCACTGCAGCCATTTGGAGAGCGAACCAGCAGATGGAAGATCTGTCTCTCCTCTCTCTGCAACTCTGCCT
This sequence comes from Lepus europaeus, assembly GCF_033115175.1. Taxonomy (NCBI): domain Eukaryota; kingdom Metazoa; phylum Chordata; class Mammalia; order Lagomorpha; family Leporidae; genus Lepus; species Lepus europaeus. The sequence goes on from NC_084831.1 coordinate 110,460,302, forward strand.
TTCAAGCAAATAAATCTTAAAAATCTATGCCAGGGAAAGGTACATGCTAGTGATAAAAAGTTCAGAAGCATGATCTTTGGGTTAAGAGAACACTTAGATTGCACAATATAACACAATGCAAGAACCAAGAACCGCTGTGGAATGAATCTGGCTTGAATTAGAAACAGGGTGTAAAATTACAGATTCAGGAAAGGCTTGCTCGGGATCCAGGGCCAAGGTTAGCCCTGGAGCTGCAGGCTGTGCCTTCTCGGGAAGGTGGGAGGACTGACCAGGACATGGAAAGGGTTCTACGCCACCAAGGCTGAAGCCACGGGTCAAAGAGCAGGAGCAAATCCATCCTGCCGGAGCACACCATCAGCACCGACGAGGCAGGGGTGGGCGAGAGCAGTGTCTGCGGATGCACCTGCACCTACGGTCGGCCGCTGTCACTTCACTGTCTACGTCCCTGGGTGGCCTTTTCAATTAAACACACGGACACGCAATCGCTATCCAAATGAAAATACGTGCTGCACCCAAACTAAACAGGAAGACAATGAAAGCAGGCCATTGTACGTTTCTTCTAATGAAATGCTGGGGAGTGGAAAAAACAAGAGCAGAACAAGAGTCAGGTGCCCCTGGCCCGAGCCGCCCCTGCCCTGAGCTCACCCGTTCACATCTGCCTCGGAGCACCCACAGCAGGCCTGGCATCACGCCCGGAACACCTCCCGGCTTCCCTCCTCCCCCCCTGCACGCCTCTCCTCCCTCATCTGCAGCCTCCACGCCCACCTCCGGCCCATTTCTCGGGGAGAGGGGACCCACCCAGGCTGAGGCAGTGCCCTCCACTCTCCTCCACCCACAGCCACCCGTCCAGCCCACTCCCGCTGTGCCTACCAGGACTCTGGCACTCCTCTTGTGCTGGACGTGCTGTGGCTCTGGCAGAAGTGACACTCTGTGACTGTAAGGCCATAAAGGGTAAGGGGGCTGCTGCCGGCTTGCTGGGACACTGGCTTGGAGCCCTCAGCTCTCAGGTGAGCCAGCCGATTGCTCAGAGGCCACCGCACCATGAAGTAGCCCGAGCCGGTCCACGTGACCACATGAGGCGATGTGTAGGTCCACAGCACTGGTGCTCCCTGGGGTCCCAGCCCCCTTGTGTCTCTCTACACTCTCTGCGATTGCATGAGCCAGAACGACCACCAAGCCACCCCCGAATCTCTGCACCTACAGAATTCACGAGCGAGAACGAGACGACTTCGGTTTTCAGCCGCACAGATCGGGGCTGACTTGTAAGGCAGCTTCGTTGACCGCAACGCTAGTCTCTCAACAGCGTGCTGCCGGTTGCCTGCGCCCCATCTCTCCAACTCACCCCACATTCTTGTTTCTCACTGCTTTGTGAACGTACTGAGCCTGACCAAGCCCTCCAATCTCCAATCTCAGATATTTGCTTAAATAAAGGCACTGTCAGGCCGCCCGGCCTACTCCTCCAAAGCAAACCCCGGTCTCTCCTTCCTCCACTTCTTCATCTCACCCTCGCTCATGGAGCCGTCCCTGGGTTCTCACAGCATCTCGTGGCCCTGTCCCCTGCCTCCCTCCTGCAGCCTCGCTTCGTCCACTTCTCCAGGCCTTTGCACCTGGGGCCGCCTCAGCTGCTTCCCAGCGCCTCGTCCCTGCCAACTCCCCACACGACAGAGCAGAAAGGACTATTTTTTGTTTCCCACCCACGATGTTCCAGAAAAGACTTGAGGCAGCTTAAGCACAAAGAAGTCTCATCCCCAAACCCTATGGTGTCTTTTTCGGGTCGTCGTCTTTTTTGGGTCTCCAGCCCCCAGCATCCCAAGAGTCAGATAAGCAGCTGGGTCCAGGGTCTCTGGCCTGCACCTGCAACAGGTAGGCCAACCCCTGGGACAAGCAAAGCCCTCACCAGACTTCAACGGCGGCCTGTCCTTTGTCATATTGCCTGGGAAGTCCTCCTCAGCACCCCAGGCGGGCAGTCATTCTCTCCTGTGTGTGTGCCTGCCCTGTCTCCACTCCCCCGACCCCAACACACACATGCCTTTGTGTGGCCCTCTGCAGTTCAAACAGTAGGAGCCCAATAAATGTTTGTGTGATGACTCAACCAGCTCCTCCCCCGACTCCCCTCTCCCAGGATAACAACGCTCCTGCTCACAGGTGCCTTGCCCCACCACCACGCCGACTCACCACGTCTGCCTTCCCTTCAGTGAGCCGAGCTGTGTCTATGAGCACCTGTCTGCTACCCAAGTCCCCATGGCTTGGGTTCCAGTCCCGCTGAATCCTCTCTCTTTCCCCTTCTAGGACTCAACACATCAAGAAGAGGACTGGTGATGACTCTGCCCACGCAGCCCAGCCTTCATGAGTGTGGTCCTTACGCCTGAAAGAACTGCTGCTCTCGGGCTGGCGCTGTGGCACAGCTGGTAGAGTTACCACCTGTGACGTCAGCACCGGTTCAAGTCCCGGCTGCTCCACTTCTGACCCAACTCCCTGCTAATGTGCCTGGGAAAGCAGTGGAGGACGGCCCAAGTGCTTATGCCCCCATAACCATGTGGGAGATCCCAATGGAGTTCCAGTCCCGGTTGTTGCGGCCATTTGGTGAGTGAACCAGAGGATGGAAGATCTCTCTCTGTCTCTTCTTCTCCCCGTGTAACTCTTTCAAATAAATAAATAAATCTTTAAAAAAAAAAAAAGTGTTGCTTGCCCATAACATTATGAAATAGAAAATTATATTCTTGTACCATAGGTCTTAAAAAAGAATCTTGGCTCTGCTGGAGCCCCAGCTCCTAGAATGCTGTGTGATACCTAATAAGAAGCTCAAAATATTCGCTGAATGAATGGTGAGAAGGCGAATGGTCACTGGCCCAGCCCCTGACTGGGAGGAGCTGAGTTTTGCCAAGCTCCCTCTACACCAGGCACTGAGGCCTGAAGGTCCTAAGCCTCACCCAAGGTCACCAGCAAGCCAGGGAGGGGGGACTGGAAGCCCCATCTCTTGTCTCGCAGCACAGGGCGCTCCTTCTGTCCAACCCGGGCTGCGTCACCGCCCGCGCCTTCCACGTTCCAGAGATGGCACCTCCACGAAAAGTGCTGGACAGCAGCCAGGAGTATGTTTCTTCCTGGCTTCACAACGAATTGTGACAAATGGCTGGGCCGTGGAGCTGAGCAGATGGGACTGCAATTCACACCATTAACTTAAATCCTAGTCGATGCTGTTTCAAATTAGGGCATGTTATCTAGAAATTATAGAAAGCACTGTTTGGGATGGGGGCGCACTGGTGAGTAAGGTTGCCAGCAGGTCCATTTACAAACCCACTAGCTCCTGGCCATGCTCACTGACCACAGATTTTCACCCTGTCTCCTTTACCGTGCCCCACCAAGAAGTCCTGGCCATCCGGAAAACGATGGATTCTTGGGGCCACTAAGCTTGTCTCTCCTGCACCTGCAGACACCTCCCTGTGGACGAGCTGACGGCAGCCCAGGCGGGTGGCTCTATTAGAAAGCGCTTCTTTACTCTGAACTGAAATTGGACTCAGGGGTCCTGGACCCAGGACAAGCCCAATTTTGTATTGATCTTATTTACGCCACACACAGCGCAGGTCGCTGAAGCAGGCACAGAAATGAGAGAGCTGTGCAGGAACAAGACTCTCGAGAAGCCTGTGCCCTGGGTTCAGTTCCTTCCCTTGTGTCTTCACACAGGCTGCCGTTTGTTTCTGTGCCCCAGGGAGTGTTGCCCAAAACTGGTCCGACCAGGACATAGCAAGCAGCCCACTATCTCCATGGCTATTCTAGACAAGACAGCTTTGCCTGGTGGCCACATCACACAGCTGATGCCTGCCAGCTAAAAGCCGCCACACTTCTCATAGCCTCCCCCTCCTGCGCTGGTGCCGCTGGATTCCAAACCTTGTATTTATCCCTGCCCTGTCCTAACAGGACCCAGGCCATCAGCCAATCTCATCAAGATCAGTTTGGATCTTACTTGCAACCTATCCACTTGCTGTCCCTTCTTGCTGTAAAGTCATAAAGATGACTTTCAATGACAGATAAGAATGATCTCTGCCTTCATTACATTCAACTTTAAAAAAAATAAAATAAAAAAGGCAGAGAAAGGCCAAGGACAGAATCCCGCAACATCCCAGAGCAGCCAGAGAACTGTGAAGACAATGCCTGGGCACAGTGTTTCCTGGCCTATACAGATGCACTGCTCCTGTCTTGCCGGGAGTGCGTCAGCTCCCAGTCCTTGCTGGCATCCACGGCAGGTGGATTCCACAGGCCAATTTTGATGCCAAACCCTAAGCCACCCCATGTATATTAAAGATGACCCTTGCTACCCTCACTTCTGAGGTCCCCAGCAGACTAACACGCCCGGGGACAACTCCCTCCTCTGTCCCTTCTCTGGTGAGCCTGCTGCTCTCTCGCCACTCTCTCCTGTTTCACTGCCACTGCTACCGGCCTAATCCCTCTGCTCTTCAACACCACAGGTCTCTGGCATATTTTAAAACTTGTCTTCCAGCTCTCTGCTAATCCATTCAGTAAGCCAGCGGCAGCAGGTGCCTCACAGCAGTTTGTCACCAGTGACCAATGGTTGGAGGCTCCTCTGCCAGTCATATCACGCATCCTCTTGGGAGTCAAGGCTTCTCAACTCTAGCCCCATGGTGCTTATCAATGTGACTGCCACCAGGTCCTCCAAAGCCCCCATGTGGCCCGCGCAATTGCTGCCATGTCCCCCACGTCCACCAGTGGTCACTCACACCTGTACATTTTTTGCTTACACTGCATGCCACCTGCTCTGAGTTGGTGAGCTGAAAACAAGAGGAAGGAAAGAAGAAGAGGAAGAGGGGACATGAAAGAGAGGAGGGGGTGAAGGGAAGAAACAGGGAGAACCACAACACCAGCACCAGCCAAGTCTCACCAACACCCCCTCCACAGACATGCATGCCTGATACACATGGCAACATCTGAGCCCACAGCAGCGGTACCAAGTGGGCACCATGCTCTTATCCACTTGCAGGTGAGTGTGCCGCTGAGAGCCTGAGGTACCTGCTCAGGGTCGGCACCCTGAACACTGCCACCTGCTTTGTCCCACAGGAAAAGTCACCGGTAGAGAGACAGGAATACAATGAGGGACACAGGCAGATACGGTGTTAAGACAAGGATGGGAGGGAGGGATCGGCCTGGGGAGCCAGGGCAGGTGTCACACACCAGACACCTTGCCCAGAGTCTGCAAGGTAAGCAGAAGGATGGCAGGCAGGCCAGGAAGAGGAACCCACTCCAGCCCACATGAGAGGTCAGGGCACGGGCAGAGCCGAGGTCCGAGGACCAAGGTGAACTCACCAAGAAGGCTAGTGTGGGTTCTGGCCAGAAGGGGAGAGTGAACAGCGGTGGGGAGTAGCAGAAGTGAAAGCAGGAGGGCAGGAGCCAGGCCTGAAAGGGTTTGTGTCTTGCTGAAGGTGGGCTCTCAATTCTGCAGCCACCCCTTGTCATTGTCTAAATTCTACTGCTCCCCGCCTGGCTCAGCACAAGCTTTGTCTCCTCCCCAGACCACCCCTTTCACTCGCGTGCAAACCACAGGTGTGGAGACAGGTGTTAACCAACCACAGTTGACAGCAGGGACCCTGCACCCACACAGCGGCAGGCAGGAACACACCCCTCTCTGCCTTTCTCCCTGCACGCTGTGCACCGACCTTACCTTCCCCAAAAGGAAAAATAGAAAGCGCAGGGCCACCACGTCTTGCCCAAGCTTGCTGCGTCAAATCATTAGGGCTTCATTACCTGGCTTTCTCCAGCTATTAATGTAAGTGTCAAGACGCCACTTAGAGTCCCGGGCCTCTAGGAATCCATTAAGAGTAGGCTGATCCATGACCCATTGTCATTTGGCGATAAGAAAAATAGGCATTTTCTTAGGAATGGATAAAAAACAATGCCAGATTTCTTGGCCTTGGTTAACAGTGGCCATCTCAAGCTCTTCAGAAGATAAAGAATGATTACCCATTTCTTAGTCTGATTTTTGAATAAGGAAACACTTAAAACATACAGAAAAGTATACATAAGAAATACCTACATGAGGCTGGCGCTGTGGCGTAGCGGGTAAAGCCGCCGCCTGCAGTGCTGGCATCCCATATGGGTGCTAGTTCAAGTCCCGGCTGCTCCACTTCCCATCCAGCACCCTGCTAATGTGCCTGGGAAAACAGCAGAAGATAGCCCAAGTGCTTGGGCCCCTGCACCCATGTGGGAGTCCCAATGAAGCTCCTGGCCCCCAGCTTTGGCTGGTCCAGCCCTGGCTCAGCGCTGGCTGTTGTGGTCATCTGGGTAGTGAACCAGCAGATGGAAGATCTCTGTCTCTCCCCTTTTCTCTGAAACTCTCACTTTCAAATACATAAATAAATCTTTAAAAAAAAAGGGGGGGGGGGTGCACTGTGGCTCACTTGGTTAATCCTCAGCCTGCAGTGCCAGCATCCCATATGGGCACCAGGTTCTAGTCCCGGTTGCTCCTCTTCCAGTACAGCTCTCTGCTGTGGCCCGGGAAGGCAGTGGAAAATGGCCTAAGTGCTTGGGCCCTGCACCCGCATGGGAGACCAAGAGGAAGCACCTGGCTCCTGGCTTCGGATCAGTACAGCGCCGGCCGTAGCAGCCATTTGGGAAGTGAACCAACAGATTGAAGACCTTTCTCTCTGTCTCTCTCTCTGTCTATAACTCTGTCAAATAAATAAATAAATAAAAAAATACCTATGCACATTCAAGATTTGTCAAATCTTAACATTTTGTCACACTTGCTTTTTTCTCAAGAAAGCAAGCAAGCTGTAGGCTTTGCTCAAGTCCCTGTCTCACCCAGTCCCCATGCTCTCACCCCCACCAGAAATGACCAAATGGAGCACTGATCACTCACACCTACTTCTACATTTTTCCTGCATATGTGCATAGCCATTAGTAATACAGAGAGTATCTGTGTGTTTTTAAACTGTTTAAAATGAGAGCACGCTATGTGCACTCTCTGTAACTCTCTTTTACTCCTCGACAAGAGTCATCCAGGTTGATGTGTGTCACTCTGGTGCACTCATTTCAGTTCTGTACATCACATTCCACTGTGAGTATTTGGCATCTGCAGCACAATTTACCGCAACTTTTCTCTTGATAAACCTGTAAGTGGTTTCCAACTTTTTGCTATGGTAACCATTCCTGTAAATGTTCACCCAGGGTATCTTCCATCACAGTAGGCGATACTCAATCACTCTGCGACATCAGGAGCCAACTTATATTCCCAAGATCCGTGTTGAAGCATTTCTGTTGCGTCCTGTCTTCATCAACTCTTGGTAATGCCTGTCTATGACAACTTCACCAACTTGACAGGGAAGAAATGGTACCACCTCGTTATTCCGAAAACTAACTTTCAACAGGAAAATGAATTAATAATCAAAGCAGCTTAACAGGCATGTGTTCTCGGGAACACATAGGAATACACTACGTGTTCCTGGGATTGTCTTGGAAATAATACAGGAGGAAAGCGAGTGGGCCAAAGATAAAATCATCACTGTTGGATTGCGTAATGTGGGTGTGGGGGAGGCGTCATCATACTATTTTCCCCACTGTAGTATATATTGAACAATTTTTCTAACAGGAAATTCAAAGAAGGAATAGTAGCAAAATGTGCAGAGCAAAAAAATGACCCATGAAGAAGAGCACTCTGAAGTGTGGAAGGCAGCCAGTCAGAGAGGCAGAGCAGGGCAGGCATCTGGTCTGGTCGTTGAGACACTCACGTCCCACACTGCAGTGCCAGGGTTTGATTTCTGGCTGGAGCTCCCACTTCCTGCTAATGGAGATCCTAAGATGCAGCAGTGATGACTCAGGTTAACTGGGTTCCTGCCACCCACGTGGGAGACCTTCAACTCAGCCCAGCCTTGGCCATTGCGGGCACTTGGGGAGCAACCCAGGGAATGGATGATAGAGATATCTCTCCTTCTCTCTACTTCTCAAAAAAAAAAAAAAATTTTTTTTCAGGGGTGTGGGGGGCACTGTGGCATAGTGGGTAAAGCTGCTGCCTACGATGCCAGCATCCCTATGGATGCCAGTTCATGTTCCAGCTGCTCCACTTCTGATCCAGCTCCCTGCTAATGGCCAGGGAAAGGCAGTGGAAGATGGCCCAAGTTCTTGGGCCCCTACTACTCACATGGGAGACCTAAAAGAAGCTCTTGGGTCCTGCCTTCAGCCTGGCCCAGCCCTAGCCATTGTGGCCATTTGGGGAGTGAACCAGCAGATGAAAGATCTGTGTGTGTGTGTGTGTGTTCCTCTCTTTGTAGCTCAAACTTTCAAATAAATAAATAAATCTTTAAAAAAGAGAAAAAAGAACATGGAGAGCAGTAGAGCTGGCAGAAGAGAGACAAAAGAAAAGGAAAAAGAGGCTAGGCAAAGAGCTTCCTTCCTTACTGCTGTGATTGAAATGAGAGGAGTTGGGAACAAATTTAACCAACTCATGTTTCTGATAACCCTTTGCAATGCTGGATAGGACAAGAAGGCAGAAAAGGGGGAAATGCAACACTGTAAGTAAATGGCTTGCAACAGGAGCCTGGGAGTCGGCTGGTGTCCCGGACCCACGGGCGTGGCAGCCCCAGGAGCAGTTCCGCTCCAGGGCCATCAGTCACCACGCCATGCTGGGCCCTGGGACTCTGGAGGCAGGGGTCAGCAGGGCCACCTGCCTGTGAGCCCTCAGGAAACTGCTCAGCAAAGTCGTTCTCAAGTTCCTCCACGTGGCACTCCCCGTGGGGAACCCATCGGTCTCACCCGTCTTCCCTTGTGGTCCTCACTCCCACTTCTGCCCCTAGAGCAATTACTCACCACGCACAGGGATTTAACATGAGGAACAAAAGAGGCTGCAGAGCTGGATCTTCCCAAAAGTGCCGTGTGAACAGGGCAGGCGCTGGGGTGGAGGGGTGGAAGGTGGCGGGGAGTGGTGGCTGGTGAGCTCCATCACAAAATGCAATGGGAAAGCTGCCTGCTGCTCTGGGTTGATGATCTGTCCCTGCCCCCTCACTTTACAGAACAGGAAACCGAGGTCAACCTGCCCCAGGTCACACTGCCTGATAGTAACTTGGTGAGCGCAGTTCTTCGAATGCCCAGATCTGTGTCAGAATCCCAGCTTCATCATTCAGGCCTCTGGGTCTCTGAGTAATCCCACTCGGGACTCTGATGGCAAGACCTTCAGAGGCCCAGCTCACTCCCCCAACAGCTCCTCCTGGCCTGAATCCTTTGTGCATTGATAGCCTGAGAGCGTCAGCAGGACAGTGAGACACTGAGCCCAGATGCCGGTCTGCACCAGTGGCTCCCAGCCACAGGGGGTCCTCCAGGGGATGCCACACAGCCATGGCCAGGACAAGCAGGGGAACAGCAGGTGGCTTTCTGGCTGTCAGTCGTGCCTCCCCAGCCATAGCACACGTCCAGGGAGGTGGCCCCGGCCAGGTGTCACACTGTCACATGTGCAAAATGCGCTTTGGCATGAGGCCGATTCACCAACCCCTGGGAGACAGGGATCACTGTTTCTATTCTGCAGTGAGGAAGCGCAAGTCCAGAAAAGTCAGGCAATTCGTCCAAGGTCATCAAGCCAGCAGGAGTCAGGGAAAGGACAGGAAACCAGAGCTCCAGACGCCAAGGCCAGGCGCTCCTCTGCCGGTTCACAAAGCACGTATCTAACCCTGCCCAAACACGCACACCCATCCGGTGAGACTGCAGCCCAGTGCACGCAGCAGCACAAACTGTGGGCTCAGTCACCCCATGACAACAACCCTTGGAAAGGGGGCCCACACGCCCCTTCGTCTGGGCCCTAATTACCAGTGGTCCCCGCTCAGGCAGTGCTGCCACAGGTGAAGGCAAAAGTGCACCCAAGCACTCACTGGGCCCTCAATTCCTTCTCTGCACTTCACAGACCACTGCAGAACTGAAACCTGGTAGCACCCTCTGCCACGGGCTCTTTCAAAACATCAGGGGCCGGCCGGCACCATGGCTTAACAGGCTAATCCTCCGCCTTGCGGCGCCGGCACACCGGGTTCTAGTCCCGGTTGGGGCACAGGATTCTATCCCGGTTGCCCCTCTTCCAGGCCAGCTCTCTGCTATGGCCCGGGAAGGCAGTGGAGGATGGCCCAAGTGCTTGGGCCCTGCACCCGCATGGGAGACCAGGAGAAGCACCTGGCTCCTGGCTTCGGATCAGCGAGATGCGCCATCCGCAGCGGCCATTGGAGGGTGAACCAACAGCAAAAAGGAAGAGCTTCCTCTCTGTCTCTCTCTCTCACTGTCCACTCTGCCTGTCAAAAAAAAAAAACAAAAAACAAACAAACAAAAAAGAACAAACCATCAGGGGCCTATCTTGAAAGCAAGGCAGCAAAGTGCAGGGGCCAGCTATGAGCAGCAAGATCCAAACCCATGCAGGACCCTCAAACCGCAATGGCCCCGAGTGGCCCTCGCGCCCGCACACAGCCTGGCAACCACACAGATGCTGAAACGGCATCCCTCACAGGAGCCGGGGCTTCGGCATTTGGGTTCAGCTGGGAGAGGGTGTCTCTATCTCCAGCTCCGATCAGCAGCCAGCATGAGAAGAGCCTAGGAGAGCCGCAGCCGTGAGCAGGCTACACAGGAGCGCCAGTGGCATGGGCTGCCAGCAGCGGGAACTCCACCGGAGAGTCTCAGTGGGAACCATGGGGATGGCCAAGAGCAAAGCGGACAGAGGAGGACGTGTGGCGGGCAACCACCAGAGCAGGCAGCCCCAGTGACAAAGGGGAAGCCACCCCAACACCCACTGGCTCCCAAGAGCCAAACACTCCTGGATGTCCCATCCTCAAAGGACAGGCTCAGCCACACCTGAGCAGCCAGTGGCTCTGTGGTATTCAGAAATCTCTCAACTGAGGTCCAAGTGCCAGGTCCCCTTTCTACGTGGTTGGGGGGAGGGGCATGAGATAGAGCAGCCACTTTAGACAACAGTCTGGCAGCTTCTTAACAAAATCACACACAGTAGCCAGACAACCCAGCAGTCCCACTCCCAGGCATTTACCCAACAGAAACGACAATCCACACCCGCACAGAGACCTGGGCACTCACAGCCGCTTTAGTCTTGATAACCTCAAACTGGAAGCAACCCCAACGCCCCCCGGGGAATGATGGAAGACAGAGTGTGGTGTTGCCACGCCATGGGAAGTTAGTCCCACGAAAAAGGCAGTGACTGGACACACATACACAGCACTTGTTTCAATCTCAGAAGTCCAGAGCTGTGTGAGAAAAGCCAGACTCAAAAAGTCTTCCACTCATATCCCACCCCCACAGGATCTCAACGCATCACATGCTTGGACAGTGCAAAACTGTTGTGATGGCATTAGGTTACCCCAGTGCCAGGGACCCAGGGGTGGCAGAAAGAGCAGGCAGCAGGAGGTACAGGGAAATCTGGGGGTAACAAAAGTGTTCCAGATTTGATGCATGTTGGCTGCATAACTGTTCACAATGGTCAACACTCAAAGAGTTGCACACTTAAAGTCGGTGAATGTCTTTATATGCAAGTCATACCACAAGAAAGTGGATTTTCAAATACCAGGTTCCATCTCCTTATCTAGAGTTCAAAGAAATGGCCAGTGCTCACTGTGACTGGGAGAAATCCCATGATCTCGCTGGACCTCAGCTCCTAACACTTGCCTGGCTGGTGATGGATGAAACCTGAGGTTGTGAGTGAACCCCCAGAGCCAGAGTGCACGTGGGCGTCTACAGATGTCCCCTGCTGCTTCCCCTCCAGAGTGGGAAACCTTCCAACCAGCAGGGCCAGGGACTAGCTGGAGGACTCAGACAAGAGGCTAGAGAACCCAGCCCAGCCAAGGCTGTCTGGGGGGAGGGGATGGGAGGTGGCAGGAGGCTGGGACAGCACAAAGCTGGGGGGGGGAGGGGCCGCCACTGACGTGGCCATTCTGCTCAGGGCCAGCCGCTGTGGCCCCAGGCCTCTCACTGCCTCCACCTTAATGAAGGCGTCTCATAAGCGCCTTCCCCAGCGGCAGCAGCAGCATCCGGCACACGTGGGCTCAGACACGGAGCTGACCCGGGGTGGGACAAAAGTCCCCTTTATGATACACTGTGATGTGTTCCCAGCACGGCTTGACCCCTGGGGCCCTGGGGCATGGATCGCAGGTTACAGCAGCTCTGTCTCTTCCCACAGGCACTGGGACAGACAGAGAGCGCCTGTGCTCAGATCCTGGCGAAACGCTGCTATGGTTATTTTTAGGAGGAAGACAGTGACTTCCAAGGGATGGGGCCAAGGCTTCTAGGAAATTTACAAGGTCTGAAAGTGCACGGTGCCAGTCCTGGAGTGTCTAATTTTGCTTTAAAAATTACACTTACAACAAAGGCAGTGTTAGTTGTAGCTCACAACCAAGAGAGAATTTTCTCGAGCAGAACTGGAACAGGGCAGCAGGTGGCATTGAAGGGTATTCATGGGAAACCAAGACTGCCAGAGGCAGAATCAAGTGAGTTGTCAGGGGTGAAATACAGAAGAAGACAGCGGGCTGAGCTGCGCGAACAAAGGCAGCTGGGTCCCTGGGGTCCTGAGCCACTGCCACCGCCAGGACAGCTTGGTAGCTGACCAGTGGGCTCCTGCTTGTTAAAGCCTGTGTCTGCAGTGACAGAAGTCAGGCTGCACAGCCACCTCCTCAGACCCTCTCCCTGGCCGGCCACCCAGTGATAAATCACTCACTGGCCCCAGGAGCCCTCTAATTAGATATGCTACCACTACCTTACACTCAAATGGCTAATCAGGATCTCTCTTGACACTGCACGGGCACTGCTCTCTGAAAGTACAGGGGACAAAGCCAAACAAAGAGAACGGACCAGAGAATGGCAGGACCGACAGACACAGGAGGTAGATGGGCTGGGAAAGGGGTAAAATGAAAACATCTATGTGTTGCAGGGGCCTTCAGAGTTCAGGGTGGCAGGTGGCAAAAACAGGTGCAGCTTAGGGGTCGGCGCTGCAGCACAGCAGGTTAAGCTGCAGCCTGCAGCACCAGCATCCCACATGGCCACCAGTTTGTGTCCCGGCTGCTCCACTTCCAATCCAGTTCCCTGCCTTGAAACTGAGTGGAATATGGCCCAAGTGTTGGAGACCCTGCCACCCACATGGGAGACTGGGATGAAACTCACTCCTGGCTTCAGCATTGTGGTCATCTAGGGGGGTGATGCAGCAAACAAAAGATCTCTCTCTCTCTCTCTGTAACTCTTTCAACTAAGTAAATCTTTTTTTAAAGTTTTTATTTTTTATTTAATATCTGAGAGGTAGAGTTACAGAGAGAATGAGAGAGAGAGGGGTCTTCCTTCCACTGGTTCACTCCCCAAATGGCCACAATGGCCAGAACTGGGCCCATCCAAAACCAGGAGCCAGAAGCTTCTTCCAGGTCTCCCAATAGAGTGCAGGGGCCCAAGCACTTGGGTCATCTTCTGCTGCTTTCCCAGGTGCATTAGCAGGGAGCTAGATCTAAAACGGAGCAACTGAGACATGAACTGACACCCATATGAAATGATGGCACTGCAAGCAGAGGTATGGCCTTGCCACAGCACCAGCCCCTAAATAAATCTCAAAAAAGAAAAAGAGGGGAGGGGTGCAACTGATGGGTAGGTGAAACACAGGCAGTAAAGCCCACACAAGGGGAGTTGAGAGTCAGCTGGAAGCTGCCCACGCTCTCAAGATCTAAGGCATGACATTCAGTGGCCAGAGTATGCGGCTAGTGACTCGGAGACTTCTGGAGCCCAGTCACAATGGCCTTACCAAGACTGAAACAAGAACAGCAAGATATCCCAAGGGAGGTGACAACATGGTCCAAAGGTCATGCCTTTATGGATATCACCCATGTATTGTGGCCTGAATCTAATCTCCATGCAGCCACACCATGTCCAAAGCAACCTGGGGCCAGTCAGCTGACCTGGCTCTGAGCAGCAATAAGGACAACCAACACTGGTTATTGAGTATTAGGTGCTTTCCTTGGATGATACCATTTAATTCCTCCATCATCCCAGTGAGCATCTCCCATTATTTTCTAGATAAGGAACCAGGAGTCTAGAAAAGTAAGTTGCCCAAAATTGTACTTCAGGCTCAATTAACACACCTTCATAGACTCCGAGCTGGCTGGACAGACGGATGGATGGGCAACTGGAGAGACAGATGGACAATGAAAGGCTGGGCTCACTGGGGGCTCCAGTGTCATCCTCTTGAGCTGGGATTTAACTTAGAGACCAGTGGGAGAAGTAAGAGCAGCTGCCTATGAATGGACCGGCATTGACCAACACTTGGGACACCCTGGTTTTGTTGCAAGTGGAGGGAAGATAAGACATTAGACAGAGCAAGAGTGCCATCCCTGTCTACATTTTCAAACTTCAACAGGAAAAGCCCGGGCGGGCAGTGCCAGCTCCCTCCAGCCTGAAGAGTGTTGTCAGGGTGTTCAGCTGGAAGAGAATCAGGACAGGTGGGTCCCACACCAGGTGGCACAGGCGGGACAGGTGGATCCCACTCCCAGCGGCAGAGGCCAGAGGCACATCCCAAACACCTCTCCCTTGCAGTCTGGCTTGCTTTGTTCCAAGCAAGATCACACTCAGCTCTGCACTTTCACTCGTGGCCTGACGAAAACCAGATGCCAATGCCTCCCAGCACTCACTGGGGCCCTTTGCCCTCAAGGAAATCATGAGTCAGCCAGGCGGAACGAGTACCAGCCTCTAACAAAGAGCACACACTCGGCCGGCTGGCTCCACACTCCTGAGCCTCTACGAAAGGCACATTCTGAACCTTTGGAGAGTGGGAAAGACTAAAAAGATGGGCACTGCCCTCGTTCTCAGTCCCATCTGGAGGCCTGGGGCGGTTTCCTGAAGCTGCCTGCTTACAGACGCTCACAGAGGATACCAGCCACCAAGACATTCCACACGGCAAGCCACATGGCAGCCTGGAAGGCCACGGAGACGGCAGCCAGGTGGCCACCTCACCACCATGGCTCGCCAAGGGGTCCCCACCCTCGGGAAGCTGAAGGGCCCCAGGCAGCCGGGAGGGAAACCCACTCCCTAAACATACCGTGAGTCCTACAAGCGAAATGAAAAGTCCTCCGATCCCTGCACAGCCTTGGGCAAGCCAAGTCAGGAGAAAAAGGAGACTGACCTGAACGCCACTCACCACCAGGACCCCACACGAGCAGCAGTCACCAGCGTCTGTCACCGCTGGGGACTGGCCCTGAGCCCTGACCTCTCATTCCCAAAGTCAGTACACGTCCTCAAATTCAAGGCCTCACACTTAGTTCTTCCATCATTATCTCAAAACCCCAGTGGCAAAAACAAACAGTAGCTTCCTAACAATCTCCAATTTACATCATTTTCCAAGTGGCATTCAAACCCTAAGAGCAGTCATCCAGTCTTGTCCCTTCCTCGACATCACCCTCCCTCTTCCTTGGGTCATTTAACTCCTTGACAGTCCTGCTCTGCCATCTTCACTACCAGCACTCGACTCAAACCTCACCTCCTACCACGGGATCACGCCAGTGGCTTACACTGCTCCCTGGGCTGCCACTGTCCTCCCTTTCCAACCACCCTTGTACGAAGCTTCTTGTTCATATCCTACCCTTGCTTCCCCCGCTCCGGGGCGTAAATCCGGTTGGTTTCTAACTCTGCGATCAGAGGTTCTTTGGGATCTGACTGTGGAATCAGTGAGGACAGAATCTCACAGGGAGGGGGGGACAAAATCTTACAGTGGGGACAGAATCTTGTGGGGGGGGACAGACTCTCATGGTGGGGGGGGGGAGACAGGATCTCACAGAGAGGAGGGACAGAATCTCACAGAGAAGGGGGACGGAATCTCGTGAGGGGAGGGGACAGAATCTCACGGGGGCAGGGGGGTACAGAATGTGGCTGCTCTCCGACTCCACAGGTCTACACAGGCCGCTCCCCTCCTTGCAATGCCTTTCCGCTCTTCTTACCCACATCCTCACCCTGCGTCAAAATCCACTCCGAGCACCAGCATACCTAGCACAGCGCTGAGCACTGGCTCTGAACAGTATGCTTTTTATGATGATCTGAATTGTACTGTTTTTTATAGGGGGGAAAAAAAACCCTATTTCACACTGTGCCAAGTGTCTGGTACAGGCTGCCTTCAATGACAAGCAGAAAACGTCATTTCAATTGCCTTCAACCAGAAAGGCAAAAAAAGTAGGATGACTAGAAGGCTCAGCCTTCAGGGGCTCAGTCATCAAGGAGCCTGTCCCTTCCCACCTGTTCACCTCAACACACTCACTTTCCTCGTGGTGATGAGACAGCCGCCCATTTCCAAGTCTAGTAGCAGGAGCTTTCCTTCTCTCTGTGTGCTTAAGATTGATTGATTGATTGATTTGAAAGACAGAATGACAGAGGAGCGAGAGAGATCGAGATCTTCCATCTGCTGGTTCACTCTCCAATGGCCGGGGCTAGACCAGGCCAAAGTCAGGAGCCAGGAACTCCATCTGATTCTCCCATATGGTTGCAGGAGCCCAAGCACTTGGGTCATCCTCCACTGATTTCCCAAGTGCATTAGCAGGGAACTGGCTCAGAAGCTGAGCCACTGAGTCTTGAACCAGCACTCATAGGGGATGCCAGTGTCACAGCCGATGGCTTAACCCACTGTGCCACAATGCTGGTCTGTGTGTGTGTGTACATGAATGCATGTATTTTTTTGGTTTTTGTTGGTTTTTTTTTTTTTTTTTTTTTTTTTGACTATTTGAAAGGCAGAGTTATGGAGAGAAGGCAGAGAAAGAGAGAGAGAGAGAGAGTCTTCCTTCTGCTTCACTCCCAAAATGGCTGCAAATGCAGGAGCTAGGCCTATCCAAAGCCAGGAGCCAGGAGCTTCTTCCAGGTCTCCCGCGGGGGTACAGGAGCCCAAGGACTTGGGCCATCTTCTGCTGCTTTTCCAGGCCACAGCAGAGAGCTAGATCAAAAGTGGAGCAGCTGGGACTCGAACTGGCACCTATATGGGATGCCTGCACTGCAGGCTTTACCCACTAAGCCACAGCGCCAGCCCCAAGCGCTTGTGTTTTAAGAAAGATCTCTCTCCCAGAATCCCCCAGCTGACTTGTAATATCGCATTGACCAAAAATGTGTCTCCTGCCCACGTCTCACTACGGGCCTCCTGGACTGACTTAGATCAATCAGCATTTACCCCAGGGCTGGATGCAGGACCACTTTTCCTTGAGTCCGCAGCGAGGGGCAGTGTAGCATCCAAATCAAACTGAGCTCTGCCAGCAGGAAGAGAAAAGAGCGGCTGTAGTGGAGGCCACCAACTGTGTCTGCCACAGCAGGGGCAGGGTCCCGTCCTTTCCCCTCGCACGCCACCCCCACCCTGTGCTGGAACAGAAGGACGCCCAGCAAATAGCTGTGAAATTGAGCTCAACTAGAAATTATCCCGTGGGGGAGAGGAAATAGCATGCATCACAATAGGGTGGCACAATTGCACATTTGTGCATAGAAACCGGATGCAAAGCAAGTTCTCCATAGAGAAGGTTTGGGAAGCTCTGGTCCAAGCCCTAGCCTGGGCCCCGCTCCCAGTTGCACAGACAGGAAGCAGATTTGCAGACCAGAGTCCTGGGCTTCTCCCAGCAGGGGCCACCTGGGCCTTCTCCTCAGGCAACCCTTGTCGCCTCTGGGGCATGTGCTCCACTGAGATGCAGCCGGGCCGGGCAGAAGTCCCAAGCACACAGGAAGCTCGTGGTGAGGGATATCAGTGCCTATCACAGAACCGAACATGGGGGGGACTCTCAGAAAGTGCGTGCTCCCCTCTCTGGGGCTGAGACAGCGGTGCCTACAGCTCCTCTGCCTTCCCCTGCAGGCCAACCAGCTCCTGTCCCTGCCTTCCATCTCAGCGTCCCAGGCCACTCTCCCAGGCTCTCTGGGCTCCTGGACAGCACTCCTCACCCAAAGACACTTGTCTCCACCCAAGGCTGGGAAATGTACCAAGAACAACATAGAAAATCTACTGGACACAGCATCTCCAGTGCCACAGCCCCTGGGACGCTCTCACAGGTCCCCAAGTTCTAGCCATGTGGAGTTTTGCATCCAATGCCACCGTAGCTGGCATTTCCTTCGCTAGAGAAAAGTGTGTTAAATGCAGGCTACCACAAGACCTCATTGAGTATGACATGCATCCAACGCTCGACATTGACTGAATGACTAGAAGAATGAACCAGGGACCGGCGCTGTGGTGCAGCGGGTTAAAGGCCTGGCCTGAAGCACCAGCATCCCACATGGACACCAGTTCGAGTCCTGGCTACTCCTCTTCTGATCCAGCTCTCTGCTATGGCCTGGGAAAGCAGTAGAAGATGGCCCAAATCCTTGGGCCCCTGCACCCGCATGGGAGACCCAGAAGAAGCTCCTGGCTCCTGGCTTCGGATTGGCACAGCTCTGGCCATTGAGGCCATCTAGGGAGTGAACCAACGGATGGCAGACCTGTCTGTCTCTACCTCTCTTTGTAACTCTTTCAAATAAGTCAAATTAAAAAAAAAAAAAAAGGAATGAACCATAGGGCACTGCTGGTATTTGTTTTTGATCAACATAAATGGCACTGCCATACAGTTTACCTAATATTTACTCGATGCCAGGCAACAGCTAAGGAGGGGCTGGACAAACACAGAGGCACAACCCCTGTCCCGGTGGAGCTTACAGTCTACTGTAGTAAACCACTCATTGCGAAAGCCACGTGAGCCCAGCCTCACAGCTGTAATTAACCATATACCCTGTAAACATCTGCGTGTTTACTCGTTGACTGCTTTGCTAGCCTGTACACGACTTCTTTGTGGGCGTCCTACTACACCAGCACGCGGGTCACAGCCCAGCAAAGATGACTGTGTCTCTTCCTTATCATACATGGCCAAGCACGTAGGAAAAAACACATTAGAGACCTGTTGAATTGACCGGCCCGTGTTAACAACATTCAAAGGCAGGTGCAGCAGAAGCATTGGGCAGACAGATCTGAGAGTCTTAAAAAGGAAGGATCAGGACTTCACTAATTCGGACTTTCTGATTTTTGACAAGGTGCGTTGGGTCTTCAGCAAGAACAGGTCTTTATATAGCATATAAACTATGGCATCCGGTGGGGAGAGGGTTTCAGGGGACCATTTAGAATACTTAAGAGAACAAATGCTCCTCAAGCACAATCTAGTATTTCGGAAACTGCATTTACATAAACAATTGGGACGCTAATTGCAAATCATTCTTATTTCTCTCCGAAAGCAGGATCCCCAAGGATCTTCACCAGGCACTCTCTTAGCCTCATTTGAGTTACAGTATTTACTCAGAAGTAATAACGGTGATGTTCTGGAAAAATATTTGGTAATTCAGACAATTTACTAATTTAAACTAATCCTCCTCATTAGTCTGCATTGTTGAGAATTTTATCATTCTATTAAGAGACAGTATCAAGGACTGTACTTGCAGTAATAATGGCCACATTCTTTCACAGAACACTGTGGTAGCAGGAATCTAAGTCCAGAGGAGGGTGGAAATAGAAACCAAATGGCAATTTTAAGAGCAACTGTAGGGGCTGGTGCATGTTAAAGCCCTGGGCTGAAGCACCGCCAGCATCCCACATGGGCACCGGTTCTAGTCCCAGCTGTTCCTCTTCTGATCCAGCTCTCTGCTATGGCCTGGGCTAGCAATAGAAGATGGCCCAAGTGCTTGGGCCCCTGCACCAGTGTGGGAGACCTGGAAGAAGTTCCTGGCTCCCGGCTTCAGATCGGTGCAGCTCTGGCCATTGCAGCCATCTGGGAAGTGAACCAGTGGATGGAAGACCTCTCTCTGTAACTCTGTCTTTCAAATAAACAAAATAAATATTTAAGAAAAAAAAAAAAAAGAGCGGAGGATGGCACAAGTGCTTGGGCCCCTGCACCCATGTGGGAGACCTGGAAGAAGCTCCTGGCTCCTGGCTTCGGATAGGCTCAGCTCCAGGCATTGTGGCCATCTGGGGAGTGAATGAGCAGATGGAAGACCTTTCTCTCTGCCTCTCCCTCTCACTGTCTATAACTCTACCGCTCAACTGTAACCCAACAGACAACACGCAGATGGAGTCAAATCCAAAGTCAGGGCAAAGCACACGAGAACCCCTGATCTTTTGATTAACCTGATTTAATAAAAGCTGTCAGTGAATACCATTGAGCAGCAGGCCTATTATCCATGAGGATGCTTCACAAAGTTCATGGAAAAATGGAATCAAAGGATAGGCTTATTTGGGTGTCAAAAATGGAAATCCATGTATAATTTCTTTCATAATATGTATTTTTCATGAACTTTGTAAAGTCCCCTTGAACGCATGGATTTTGACATTTTTTGCACCAGAATCAACTTATCTTTTAATTCCCTTTGCTATGAACTTTTTGAAATGCCCTTGTGCTCTATAGCATCTGCCTGCCAGCCCTGGGCAGCCGCTGCAGAGACATCAATGAGCTTGCACAGACTCTGCCTGTGTGTCTGGCCCATCAGTGCTCCGCACAGCAGCATGGAGATTTAGTAACACAGTGGACACATTCACGGAGCATCTTGAACTCTCTTGACACGCCAAATGAACAGCAGGCCCAGTCCCCACGCCAAAAGCCAACAAAAATCTGTCGCCGGCAAGGAGGCCACCAGGTCTCTCCAAAGGATGCCAAGGTCCCTGTCCAGCCTCCTCTGCAGAAGCTCACAAATCTCTTAGATGCAGGCAGCCTGGTCATGGGGCTGGGGAGATTATGCTCTGAATGTCTTAAGAGATTAGTTACTTAAAATCCTCCACATGACTTCAGTCATCCCTGGTACAGATCACAGAGTAAAAGCCGCCTTGATTAAAGCTGAAAAGCCTATGCAGTTGCAAAAGGCAAAATATGCAGAAGGAAACAAGAGTCAGACTACTGATGGGTGCAGCACCAGCCCCAGGATGGCAGAGGCTGCTGATAACTGATGGCGAGGAGGCTCCGAGGAGGCTCGTCCCGGTGCAGTGAGCACATACTCACCATAAATACCCCGCCACAGCCCTCAAGGCGCGCATACTCCCTTCTCCACCAAGGCTGAGAATGCATCTGGCCTGATCCTCCAATGAGGCCTGGCTCTCCCCAGACTCCAAATATGGGAAATCACAGCTCCTCCGCGCGATGAGGGTAAGAGTGGGAAGGCAAATGTTTGTGTTGTGTAATGTTTTAATTAAAACAAAGACGACCACGTGTCCTGGAGTCTCTTTCTCATCAGGGGCAATTTCCAGTCCCCCTCCCCCTCCAATCCTCCCCCTGGGGCCCAGGCCACCACAGTCTTTTCCTCCTGGCAGAATGATTAACCTTTAAAATCACAGGGCTGGGCCTGGGATCTGTGAAGATTCTTCCAGAACAAAGTCACATCCAGAGGTGCATTACCCCCTGATCTACTTTCTCCCCTCTGCAAGTTCCCTGTCCGGAGGACTCCCTGGTGGAGGCGCTCCCCCCCCCCCACGGAGAGGGGGGGAACCAGCCAGGCAGGTGCTCCCCGCCCGAGCTGCCTTTTCTGTAGTGAAATAGCAGAAGACAAGTTGCAAAACTGCTCGGCAAGCTCCCTTTTGTACTGAGACATCAGAAGGCATCCTGAATCCGCCACTCTAAACAGTGGCACCAAGGGTCGTCCAGTTTTCCAGTGAGCCCGGAACCAATCTATCTGCACGATCACTCCTCTACTAAAATAACCGGCGTGTCCGTGTGTGAGGCTGGATTCCCAACAGACCAGCCATCTTCAAGCCAACACACCATCACTGCCAAACAAAACGGACGAGGAAAACCAGAAAGGCCTCCCAGAAGCACAGCTGGCAAAGACTCCCAGGAGCAGCCTGCTCAGTGCCACGGCAAATTCCACCCCAGGGCCTGCAGACTTATGGGACTCACACAGGCCAGAGAAGCCCCGGGTTACCCTGCAGGAAGTCAACAGTGACCTCTGAGACAAGCAGAGCTGAGTGCCTCCTTAGGGTTACCCCGAGTCTGGACGAGCTGGCTGACACAGCGGCTGCTGGTGAACGGGCCCAGCGCAGGTGAGGGCCTGGGGCCAGGTCCCCACAGCCTCCCTTCCCATGGCTCCCGCAGGGACCTCAAAAGAAAGCTGTGCATGTCTGATGAGAGTCATGTCACTTCCCCACTTCTCTTTTGTTCTGGCTTCCTAGAAAGTCAGAGCTAAGCATGAAATCCCCCATTCCCGCAGACAGACAACAGCCTCCGCATTCCACCATCCAGGACTTGCTTATTTTCAAGAGGAAAAGATTGCCCTCCACCCACCCCCACCCTCACCCCACCCACAATAACGTCTTATTCCTAAAGGGGCCTGTATCAGTGCTCCCAAGGCAGGGTCTGGCTCCTGAGGAAGAGCTGAGAACAAAACAGGAAGAAAAGACGTTAAAGAATAATGGGGGAGAAGAAAAAAAACACTTGCCTTAGGGATCAAAAAGAGTTCCCTGATATCAGAGTGTTTTTAATTAACCATGCTATTTATGAAAGATTGGAAATACGTATCAGGTGACTCCTCCGAACGTAGGATTTCAGCTTTTAATTCTGTGGCATTTGAGATAACAGAACAATGAGTGCTTGCAGCAGGCACTCAAATATTTGTCGAAGGAACTGATGGAAAGCCGTTGCAGGGAAGTATTGTAAGTCGAGTCCAGGAGAACCGAGGCAGCCTTGGGCAGCCTTGGGCAGCCTCAGACGGCCTCAGAAAGGGTAGCAGCAGGTCAGACCCCTACTGGACTGGACTGGAGAGGCGATAAGGGAACCCAACACCCATCCTGCCAGAGGAGCAACCCTTTTAAAATCAGGCCCAAAGGGAACCATCCCAGAAACCTGCTTTTGCTCTGGGGTTTTAAAGAAAGTCACCCAAGTGCATGTGAGAAGAAACCCGACGCTCTGAAATGATAACCTTTCTACAGCTTCTGCAAGGCTAAAAGGGAAAAAAAAGTTCTCTTCCTCTGTGTGAAAGTCGGAAATGTTGAGCTGGTCGCCAGCAACCTTAGAGCTCACTGCAGTCCAGATCATTCCAGAAGGAGGAATCAGTAGGGAACTGAAAACACCAGGACCTGCTGGTTGCGTCCTGGCTGCTCCACTTCCAATCCAGCTCCCTGCTAATGTGCCTGGGAAAGCCGTGGAGGATGACCCAGGTGCTTGGGCCCCTGCCACCCAAATGGGAGACCCGAAGGAAGCTCCTAGCCCCTGACTTTGGCCTGGCCCAGTCCCAGCCCTTGCAGCCATCTGGGGAGTGTACCAGGAGAAGGAAGATCTCTCTCCCTTTCTCTCTGTAACTCTGCCTTTCAAATAGATAAATAAATCTTAAAAAAAAAAAAAAAAAGAAAGAAAGAAAGAAAGAAAGAAAACATCTCATTTTGTTCTAATCTATAAATAAACAAGGACACTTGGGTGATCAGACACAACTCCCCTCCCCTAGTATTTATGGCTGTCTTCATTTTAATGAAGGCTTCATTTTAATTTAACATAATTTCAAAATTATAGGCAGTCAATCAAACGTGAATGTGCCTAATTTGTTCAATGTATGTGTTTTTCAAAGAAAACGTTCACAACAGTGAATTATTCTCATTAAATAGACTAAAATTTGAGTAGTGTGTTTGTTATGACCCTTGCTCTCTTGATACAGCAGGACAAAAGTATTCTGTTACACAGCTATTGAATGAGGCTCACTGCTCCCTGGTAACTTCACAAACTACAGCTTCAACTAGCTACAAAATACCCAAATCAGTTCTGATATGGCCATGAAATTAAGTCTGAAAAAATAGTGAAGTAAATCACCCCTGTAAAATCATGGCATTGAACAACATGTTCTGTATGACTCCATTTATGTCAGGAAAAAAATCTATATTTGCGTGGGTATGCGCATAGAGAAGAGTGTGAAAGGATGTATCTCAAACTGTATAGAATCTGCATGAAATCCAGTAACAGGCAGGGGAGGTAGAAAGGGTCGTACTTACTTTCTGCACTTCTTACAACAAAATTACATTCACTGTTACCCGGGTCAAAAAAGTGAAACTCAAAAACCAAAGCAAACAAACAGAAGCTAGCATCTGAAGTTGAAACCAGTACCCTACCCTCTTACTTCTATGTATCACTCTGCCCCAAAGCACTTTATTTGCTGTTTTAAATTATGACTTAGGGGCCGGCACTGCAGCGTAGCAGGTTAAGCCTCCACCTGTGACGCTGGCATCCCCTATGAGTGCTGGTTCGAGACCTGGCTGTTCCGCTTCTGATCCAGCTCCTTCCTAATGTGTCTGGGAAAGCACAGGAAGATGGCCCAGATATCTGGACCCCTGCACCCATGTGAGAGGCCCAGAAGAAGCTCCTGGCTCCTGGCTTCAGCCTGGCCTAGCCCAGGCCATTGCAGCCATTTGGGGAGGAATCAGGAGATGAAAAGATCTCTCTGTCTCTGTCTCTCTCTGTTGTCTCTCCTATCTCTGTACCTCTGCCTTTCAAACAAACAAAAAAAAATAAGTCTTAAAAAAATTATGACTTATCAAATCTTCAGTGTAAATTAATATTTCCTAAGATGTTGCAAAATTCTATTCCTGGGAAGTTTAAAAAAAAAAAAGCAGACTGTGCCTGGCCAGGGTAGGGTAGGTGTGGCTGGACCTGCAGGGAAAGGTGACTGCTCAACTCCAGATGTTCTTTTCCTCTTGCTACTCCAAGTGCTTCCAAGCAAAGTCAATCAAGGTCACCAACACAACTATTAATGAGCAAACACCACTTAGGTTATCCAAGGTCCCTAAGCCCAAAGCAGCAGCTGGGATCGGGAACGTGGCTACCTGAGAAATTCAAAAAAACCCAGCAGTGGAGACGCAGGGCGAGGGCACCTAACAAGCCAGGCAAAGGCAGGCTTTGGTCACCAGCCACTCACAGCACCACATTGCTCTTTGCTTTACAGCTGGACTATATGAAATGTGACAATCACACCGGCTATCATCTAGGGAAAGCAGATTAATTACTCCTTAATAAATGCTGTCTATCTGGAAAACAGATTTCGAAATATGGGGCTCCTAGGGGAGAGGGAGTTAATAAAAAGGGTCCTTGAAACGTGGAAGTCGGAAGCCTGCCTCATGCCGCAGAGCCATTACCAGCGATGCCACAGGTGCCCAGTGCCCAGCTCAGAGCGGAGATGGTACTCATCCCATAAAAAGAGAGGCAGTGCGACAGAGGACAATGGGTGTCACAGGCAAAAAGAGAATTAACACCCAAAAATAACACCAACTTATGGCAAGCCACAGCAAACTCCACTACATCAAAGAATCATCGTGGGAAGCAATACACAACCAGCATCCTATTTTCTTTTTTGTTCTGGGGTTTTTTTTTAAGTAATTATCGTTTTTTTTCTTTTTTCTCTTTAAAATGTATCTACTTGAAAGGCAAAGCAAGAGACAGACAGAAAGAAAGCAAGACCTTCCATTGTTGGTTCACTCCCCAAGTGGTTGCAATGGCTGGGGCTGGTCCAAGCTGAAGCCAGGAGCCAGGAACTCCATCTGGGTCACCCACGTGGGTTGCAGGGGCCCAAGCACTTGGG
The DNA here is from genome assembly GCF_033115175.1 of Lepus europaeus. NCBI lineage: Eukaryota > Metazoa > Chordata > Mammalia > Lagomorpha > Leporidae > Lepus > Lepus europaeus. The sequence continues at coordinate 110,485,820 of NC_084831.1, forward strand.
CTACCTTCCCAGGCACATTAGCAGGGAGCTGGACCAGAAGCAGAGTAGCCAGGACTTGAACCAGCTCTGCTGTATGAGATGCCGGCTTAACCTGTTGCACCTCAGTGCTGGCCCCTGTTGTGCTAATTAAGGGGAGGCCTGGGGCCCTGAAAGTTGATGGGGTAGAGCCCCTATGAGAAGACACTGCTTTCTTGCCATCACATTGTGGTAAGAGCGTCTGCTCTGACAGAGTAGAGGAGTGCCCCAAGCCCTTTGCTCTGGGCCGGGAAGAGGCCACCTTTCAGCTCTGCCTCCCAACCCCCACCTCCAGGCACTCTCAAGCCAATCCTGCCACTCCTCGTGGGGACCCTCCAGGACGCCCACCCACAGCTTCCTGGAACCTCTCACCTCTCTCCGGCCCCAGTCCTCATGCCAACCAAGTGCTCTTCCCCATCCACCTCCATTGGACCCCCACCCACAGCCACTTCCGGCTTCTCCACCTTCTGAGGTCTTCTCAAAGTGGCCCCTCCACCCCAAAGTTCTGGCACAACATCACCCTGCTCCCACTTTTAAAAAAAGCCTAGAATTCCACCTCTTCCAGAAAACCTTTCCAGATCGACTTCTCCCAACTCCTGCAGCCTCCTCCTCCCTCTCCGTGAGGCTGATGACAAGAACGCGCCTTGCCTCCACCCCTCCGACAGACATTCATCCTCAGAGAGAACATTAGGTCACTGTCTTCCGGGCCACAGCAAATCGATTTGCCATTTGTTCCACTGCTCATCTTCTCCAACCTGGAGGGGAAGGATACGGCGGTGTCGCAGCAAAGCCACCGTGGCCTGGATGATGGGGAACAGGGCACCCCGGTGCATTTTGCTACAGGGTTAAACAAAGGTTAGGTAGAAGCTTTGCTTCACCTCTCATTATCATAAAGCCTATTAGAGACCACTTTGCAGCCTGGGTAGAGTTCATATAATTTAATCTTTGATTCAGGATCATCATTCTTTTCTGCTGCTATAATTACAGATGGGGAAGACACGGCGACCAGGATGACGACTGCTTGGAAGCCGATTTCCAGAACAAATCCTTGTACTATGGTTTGTCATTCTTTGCCCTTCCAAAGGTGGCATTCAAAAACTGAAACCAAAATCCCACTTAGGTGAGGATTCCAGTTAAGGGAGGTCCATCGCCAGGGTCTCTGCCAAGTGTCTGCCGCTGTGGCCCACGATTTAGCCACGTAATAAAGGGTTCTTAGATGAGGGGACTCGGCACCATGTGATCTTCCACAAATACAAGCTTGATTTTGATGCAACTACTCATTTCTTTGAAAACCAGGGGGCATTCACACACAGGTGTCTTACATTTCCTTCACTTAACAAACCCACCCTTTACAAGGAAGAGCCACGCTCACTTTGAAGCAGCGAGCAAACAGGTGTCTGCTCATGGCAATGAGGGACTCTCACATGAACCTGAACACGTTCATCAAGCAGTCATAATTCATGGTGCACAAGGCACCGAGGCCAGGAGGTGGTTGGAGCCACTTCTTCTAGGTTCTGGTCCTGGGCCCAGTGGAAGCAGTCTGGGTCCTTGGGATCCAGGCTAAGCCCGCATCCTAAACTCTTGGTCATCGAGGCTAGTTCTCTGTGAACCTGCATCCTCCCACCTGAACTGGTCCTTAAAACTGCCAGTCACCTCGCCAGTCTCTAAGGCCTCTCCCTCACCATTGAGACCGCTAACTCCTCTGCCTCTGCCTTATCAGAATGCCCTTCCCTGTGCAAATCCTGCCCATTCTGAAAGCCGAGCCCAGGTCCTCTCCACAGTGTCTTTCCCCAACAACCACCACCTGCATCGAACGTTACTTTGAACTCTGCAGGACTCCACAGCATTCAGGAGGTATGTGAGCTGGAATAGAGAAAAAAATTACATCTTAATTTCCACTGGCCTCTAAGTGAAGTATAATCATTCCTTCGCTTATCAAAGCAGACGACCACACAGCAACTCCCTAGTGCCTAGGATCTGTCCATGATGGACATCACACACACCTTCCCATCACAGCACAGTCGATGCAGGGACCTCCAAAGATCATTTACCCTCGTCACTACCCCAAAAGTAGCACAATTGCTAGGCCCGCAGTCAGAGGCTGTGATTTGATTTAACAGGTTGTTAAAGAGGCAAATTGCTCGATCACAGATCTGTGTTTTAATATTTTGATGATGGCGATGTTTCAATAGAATTGGTTTTCTTTGTTAGCCTATGTATTTTTATCTCTGCATTTTTCAATCTTATGCCCAGAAGGCTTCTCCAGCCAGCAAAAGGAGCCATAGCACACACACACACAAAGGTTAAGCAGCCCTGTTTGGTGAAGTAAAGGTGCCAGCTCTACAATCACACAGACTCAGATTCAAATTCAGGCTCTGCCAGCTTCCGGTTCTTTTCCTTGAGCAAAATGATTCAACCTCCCTGAGCCTTGAATTCCCCACCCTGATCAAGGAGGCCAGGACACAGCACCCGCTACCTCATGAAACCATTCACTCATCCGGCAGTTAACTGAACAGCTACTTACGTCGCGCCTGGCACAGGGCTGAGTGCTGGGGCTGCAGCACAGACCACAGCAGAGATGTCCTTCCGCACTTTCTTCAGAAGGGCACGCTCGGGAAAGTGTTTATACAGTGACAGGCCCCAAGCACCCTATAAACACGATAGTACTCACTGCTAAAACCACACCATGTAGTGTTTAATTATAGGCTCACTTACGCTTCCTAGGCAACAACTCTTGGCTCACGTAGCCCAGGTCTCCCCAGCAAGGCTTCCCAGAGGCCAGGGCCTGGGCTTCAGACTCCCAAAGTGGGCAGTGAAGGGACCAAGCGGCTCTGGCTTTGAAACCCTGCTCTGCCACTTATTAGCTCTGGGACTATGGCAAGCCAGCAGCTGTCTCCCACCAACTTGCTCTCTCCTTTCCTCGCAGTAACAGAACCCCAGGTTTCCAGCAGGGCACACAGATCCTCAGAATAAGGCGAATATTTCCCCGCCTCTCTTACAGCTACATAGGGTCATGTGACCTAGTCCTAGCCAATGGAGCTGAAAGCACAGGTGTGGGTGAAACTTCCAGGAAGTGGCTGTGAGTGCTATGAGGCCTGCCTTTTGCAGATCTTCTTCCTCCCGATGGCTGGGACTGGAGTAGCAGTCTCGGACCCTGAGATGACCTTGAGAATGGAGGGCCTGGACATGGAATGAGACAGGAGGAGCCTGGGTCCCAGGCCCTGTGGAGCACTGTATCATCCTAGGCAGTAATTTACCACAGGGCAACTCCTGGGACCTTAACATCCCCGTCTATTCCACAGTGACCACATGAGAAGTCTATTTGGCGGGGCTGCTTTGAGGACTGGATGAGCTAGGGCTTGCTTAGGCTTAGTGAGGGCCGCAGCCAGCAGAGCTGGTATGACGACTGTTAGGATAATAGCAAGAGTCTTGCCGTAGTGCCACAACAGGAGCACTCGGTGCCTACAGGCAGCTAGCTCAGTGATCCTCACAGTTCCCTGGCTCCCTAGCCTGCCTAGTGCTTCCTCAGAGCCCTTGGCCAGGGTCCCTAGGAAAGGAGAGGGCATTACCTCTGGGACAAGTGTCAGAACAGCAGTGTTGCCTCGTTCATAAACCACCATCCTCATCCCTTCCCTCGAAATCCCTTTGCCCGCCTGCCCCACACCACTCCCTCCTCTCCTCCACCTCCTCCTGCTCTTCTGCCTTTGATCACCCCAGTCCCGCCTCTGAGCTCATGCCCATCACTACATCAAAGTTCCTGTCAATCTCTTTCAAAAGCTTCCTCTGGCCTCTCCCCTGAGAAGCTGTCCCTACCTAACCGGGAAGTAAGTGATCCCTTCCCTAGCCCTGTCCCCCTTGAACCGGAGGCTCCCCAAACTCCGCAAATGAACTTGGAGAACATCAATGAACATGACCTCTACAGACTCTGCTGTGATCACCCGGAGAGGTCCCAATCACCTACACTTCTCACTGCTCACTTTTAAAATCCAGTCCACCTTGTGTGCAACTTCAGCACTGGTCCAGAGGGTATAAACTCTTCATGGCCACGCAAAATGGAAATGTGCTTTCTGTGTCTAAGACTTCCAATCAGCTCTCCCAATGATTCCTTTCCTGTTCTTGCAGACTTAACCCCATTCTCTCCCCCACACTGTCACTGCCACTCACCCAGGCTGCTCCTAGGCACAGGCACAGCCCCAACCTCTTTCCCACCCTCCCTCCCCATTCCCTCTGTTGCACACTCATGCCACAGTCACATCAGTCCCTCCTGCCCGTCTCCTCTTCCGACCCTCTGGTGCCACCCATTCTCAGTAGCAGAGACTTCTCTATTCTCATGGCTCAACCAGACGCGGGCTTACAGAGGCTCTGGCATTGGAACAAGGGCTGTGGTGGCAGCTGAGTGGGTGTGGCACCAGGGCTGCTACAGAAGGAAACAAGACACAGTGGTCCAGAGGACAAGCCCAGTAGCTTCCGTAGGATAAAGACAAGCACAAAATTAGTATCCCAACAGCCAGAACGAGAGGGACCTGACCCAAATCCCAGACACTGGCCAAGAAAAACCCAAGTCTAATGATGTCAAGGAGTTCCCAAGTATCCCAGAACTTCCTCCCATGGACCCCATCCCAGATCTTCTCCCTCAAATCGCCACCTCCAGAGGCTGCCTCCTGTGCAGAGTCTTGTCCAACTTTTGGCAAGCCAATTTATTTTCCAGGTGTGTGACCCACACAGGCTTACAACCTTGGGATTCTTTGCTGTTTTACATTTGCACACCACAGTAACTCATGCCCCAGTAAGAATGCTGACGCGTGCATCGGACCACACCAGACAGCCGGCAAGCAGGAAACAAGACCCCAGCGCGAGTTTTCTTCCTTCCACAAACACCTTCTGCTTCTCTGGGGGCAAGAACACGGCAGCAAAGCCCCCTCCCCGGCCATGCTAACAGCCATCGGAGTGAGGTTCCACTAGAGGGAGGGACTCCAAAGCATGCATCCCCACAGTTCTAAACCATGTCCCTCTGCCCCACGCCTGGCCTCCTGCCACCACCATTCCCCCTTGAAGGCCACCTTGCTCATTTTCCTCCTGGCATCTGTTTACACGGGAAGCAGAGTGGGGAGGGAAGATGAGGATGACAGCGCCCGTCCAGTGCTGGCACTGAGCAGCCCAGAGAGAGCAAACAGCAGGGGGACCAGCAGGCAGCCTTACATTTCTTAAGCAGCCAAAAGAAACAAAAGGCACAAATGTCACATTGCCTTGCTTTCCCATTGGTGCTTCCTGGGCCTCCTCTGGGCCCCACCCTTGCACTCAAGCCTCTTTCCAGTCTTCGCTACACACCCCCGCCCAACACCCAAACCTCCCGGAGGGCTTTCCTTGTTTGTGTCCCATTCAATCCACATGAATCACTAATTGCTGATTTAAACCCAGACACCAAGCGAATGACACACACACAGTACAACAGGCACACAGATCCAGTGCTAGGGACTAGCAGATGGAGGGCTACCTGCCTTCCTGACTGCCTGAACATCCAGGAGACACAGAGACACTCTGTAGACTGGGGTTCCACGTGGGTTGGCAGTGGAGGCTGGCACACAGGAACTCACACACCAGTCCTCAGACTCACACGTGCAATGACCTGGGAGAGCTAAAAGACCCCCTCCCCAGGGAGCCTGGTGTCAAGGGTCTGGGGCTGTGGCCTGAACATCAGAATTTCTGCACATCCCCAGCGATACCAGCAGGCACCCAAGTTTGAGAACCAGCTTGAGTTCCAGCGGTGACTCAAGGCAGTCACTTATATCCTTATACCTTTCATCCTCTAATGGTACAATAGCCCTTCGATGTTTTATTGTGATTCGGACGATCGGAATGCAGGTCCTCTAACTCCAAAGTCCACTATTCTCTTTGCACACACCTGTGACCTCCCTCCAGCGTGCGGGCGATGCCTGGGTGCCCTCTCCACTGCCAACAGATCACAGATAAGCTCCCTACCTGCAAGACTCCAAGATTTGGAAATGCAAAGACCTGAGGCAGGGGCAGCACAGGGGGCGGGGCGTGTGCTCCTGTGGGAGGTCTGGCTAGAGTTTATCAGAGAGGCTGGCCACCTCTTAGGAAATCACACCTAAGGCCATGCTCAGGGGCTGGAGAGGAACAGACCATGTTGGGAAGGGGGAGGGGTGAATCATGCCATAGCTCCTCTAGGGCCACAGCTTTTTCTCCCCTCTGTAAACACTCAGCTGATCCCAAAAGCCAATCCTAATGCATGCCTTACCAGTCAGCTTCAATTCCTCCTTGCAGAAGTATGAGTGGCGCTTCCGTGGTGAGAAGACATGTGACTGGCATCCTCAAATGCTATTACCAGCCCAGAGTCCACAGAAGGTAGGGCAAAGCATCCCTCCAGCCACACCCCACCCACTACCACTTCTCATCACGGTGAAAGTGCCATCAGGATCATTGGACCAACTCAAGACAGAGGGAGATCGAGGGTGCCACTTCCCAAACCGGAATTAATGCAAGAGCAAACACATTTGGTGTCCAGTTTCTAATACCGGAAGGAGCAGCCCACAAGCCACACCGAGTCCCTAAACCGTGGATGCGTGTGAGCACAGATGGGGTACCTCACCCCAAGGCCCAGGGCAGGCACTCCAAGGATGGCAAATGTTCCCTTCTAAAGACAGCAGTATTCCCTCACATCCTCCTGGCACTGTATTCCAACCTGTGACACCCACCGGCCGCCTCCTGGTGTCCCCAAGGCCTCCCACTGATGGGAAAGAACCACAAGGAATTACAGGAAGCCAGAGCAGGTTAAACTTTCACATCGATCGCCCAGATAAGCAGAGCCACTTACCCAGCACAGCCAGACAGCTCAGCACTGGGATGAAGCACTTCATGTCGGCAGCCGCCAGGAGCCCAGACCCAGGCGTTTCCTCTTCCCCCGGCACCTAATCTCTCATTTCTTGCACTCCACTCACAGCTCCGGAGGGCAGTTTTTAGAAACTGAACTTAACTCGGAACACGCAAGTGGATTAAAGGGAACAGATCAGAAGGAGGGGTGGGGGCGGGGAGCAGCAGTGGTGGCACGTGAGAAAACTCCCCTATGCCAAGAGAAGGGTCCGGAACAATTCTGAGGGTGCTCCAGGCTTCTGCCACATCGTGTGCCTTGCGGTTTCCACTGGAATTGTAGATTGCTCTGGATGAATCCTCAAGGAAAGGGGGAAATAAAAGAATCTGAGAAAATCCTTTCATCCGCTGATTATACAGAAATGTCCTTGGCTTGCGGGCGACAGTGCCTGCGATCTTCCTCATTCGGATTCCCCAGAAGGAGAAGGGCAGGCTTGATCAAAACCTCTGGCAGCCGACGCACCCTGGCTGGCGTCCACTGCTGGTGATTCTTCATCAAACAGCCCGTCTCCATCCATGGTGGTGGGCCACGGAGCTGACACCTGCCCGGGACGCACGAAGCCGGCCGGCGGGCGTGGGGCAGCCCGGCAGCGGTCCCACGACGCCTGCAGACTGCTGAAACAAACACGGCAGAGATTTGTCAAAGGCAGACGCCACCGAGCTGCGCCGGACCCCTGGGTCCCGTTCCCGGGCCGGGACAGGTAGCCTCCGCGTTCTGACCTTGGGCAGATCGCTACCTGGCCCTCCGCCTTAGTTTGCCTATCCAGGGCAGAGCCATCGTGGGGAACCCGAGCGTTCCTGAAATACTTTCACCAAACGCTTCCCTCCAGGGATTACCCGTGGCCTCCTACCGAGCCCCGGCGCCGCGAGCAGCCCCACCCCCGGCGGGGGCACCGCGGGACGGCGCTCCGAGGGGCGGCCGCGGCTGTCGGTCCCACCCCCGGCCCCCGCCCCGCCCGTGGGAGCTCCGAGCGCGCCGCGTCCCAGGTGGCCCGCTATTGTTTTACCTTCCCGAGTGTTTATTTCACGCTGATTGGAAGCAAAAGAGCCGGGGAAGAAGGGAGCCCAGGGCTCCGCTTTCCGCTGCCGGAGCGCGGTCGCCTCGCGCCCGACCGGCCTGGGAAGGGGGTCTGGGGCCCGACCCCGAGCAGCCGCGGCCGGTCCCCCCACGCCTCCCTCCCCGGGCCCCCCTCGCGGCCGCCCCCGCCCCAGCGCCGCCCGCGCCCCCCGGCCGACGCCTGACCTCGCCCCCGGCCCGCTCAGTCCGCGCGCCCGTCGGTCTGCCGGTGCGGTGCACGCCTCGGGAGACGCGCCGCTTCCTCCTCTCCGCCCGCAACCGCACCAGCAGCCGCGCTCCAGCCCCTCCCGAGTCCCCGCCCCTCTGGCTCCAGCCAGGCCCGCAGCACCGGGCGACGGAGCGCGGGCCGAGGGCGGCGGCCTCGGCGAGCGGCCCCGCCCCCGGGCCCGCCCCGGCCCCCGCTCCCCGCCCCCCGAGCCGCGCGGCCGGGGCCCGGGGCCGAGCGGGGGCGCGCGGGCGGCCTGGGGCGCCGAGGACCCGGGCTGGGCCGGCTCGGGAGACCCGGCGGCGGCGGCGGCGGCGGCGCGCGAAGTTAAGCAGGGGCTCGCGCGCAGACTCCTGGCTGCCGGCGCGATGCGCAGGCCCTTGCCGAGCCCTTCCTGGAGCCGCGAGCCGAGGAGAGGGCGGGCGGGCGGCGCGGGAGCGCGTGCCCTCTCCGGGAAGCCAAAACAAAGCCCTTTGCTGGAGACTAGGGTCTGCTCGCGGAGTGGAGCCCCAGCTTGGCCCTGCGCTCTGGGATGGGGTCTGGAGTTCGGAAACAGCCTGGGTTCTAACCCCGGTTCCTGCGTTTCTTGGCTGTGGCCGCTGGGCCGAGCTCCTTAACAGCCCCGTGCCTCGGTTTCCCCGTCTGTTATATGGGGAAAGTCAGCCTTCCTTAATGGGGTTGTATGAGGCGTGCGTGACAGCGTCGTAAGGCACTTACTCATCCGCACTCAGGAAATAGCTGACAGCCCTATGCAAGCAAGTGCTTTTTCATTCATTCAGTATTCACTGAACGTGTGGAACAGAGGGCCAACACAGCCACCAGGCGGCCAGGGCACCACAGGGCAGGCCTGCCCTCGAGGCGCCCGCAGTCTACGCGGCTGGGGGGGGGGGGGTGGACACGTGAGACTAGGGGACGTGCAGAGTGCAGAGTTGCAGACTGTCCCGGCCCCAGCCTTGTGTCGTGGGGGAGGGGCGGACTTGGTCGGGCCGGGTTCTGCTGAGGGGGCTCAAAGGGAGACGCAGGTAGACCTGAAGGCGCAGAGGGAGGTACCAGTGGAAGAGCGGGGCGGGGGAGGTGAGAGGTCACGGGCCCTGGAGACAGCCCCCTGGCAGGCCCGGAGTGGGGAGACGGTTAGTTAGACGACCCGGAAATCTCTGTGGGACCCAAACCCAAGAGAGAAGCGGAACCGTGAGCTGGAGATAAATCGACCCCAGGGCCCTGGAGTGGTCTGTCTGGTATGTGAAGAAAGACCTCTATGGGCAGCGGGGGGGGAGTGGGAGTAAAGGGGGGGGGGGCGGGGAAGGCGCTGCCGAAAAGCCAGACAGGAGAGGGCGGTGACCAGGACCACCAAGGTGGCAACAGGGAGGGAGAGGAATGAGTGGGTGGTCTCCGTGTCAGGAGGCTGCCCTGCAGAATGTTCCAGCCCCACGGACTCGGGGCCGGATGCAGAGACTGGACGCGTGGATGGGCCGCAGTGCCCAAGAAGCCATGGAGGGGGGGAGGCTCAGGGGGGCTCAGAACTCCGCAGGGAGCCATGGGTGTGTGTGATTTTCACCTTATTGGGCTGACGGGCAAGTGGATTTAGTATGGAATATGCCTGTAATTCACTGATTTTGCATACATATTGCTTATATTTAAAACCCACCTTGTGCAGAGCAATGAAGATCATGCTAGGACCCACACAAAGTAGCTCTGGGTTTGGCCTCTCCCTTTCCCTGTGGCTATGAATTTCTAAGGGGCAGGGTCTGCCCTTTAATTGTCATTTATCTCAAACTATGCTTGGCATTTGATCTGCATACAGTAATTGTACTATAAATACATCAAGGGAATCGAGCTGAATATTTATCACGTGCTTATTGTGTTGGAAAACTCCTCTGTGTGTTGTATTACCTCTTTCTCCCAAGATAACCAGCACTCTGGCATCTCTCAGCTTTTTTTTTTTTTTTTTTTTAAGATTTATGTATTTATTTGAGAGGCAGAGTTACAGACAGAGAGGTAGAGACAGAGAAGCAGGTCTTCCATCCTCTGGGTCACTCCCCAGATGGCCACAATGGCCAGAGCTGGGCTGATCTGAACCCAGGAGCCAGGAGCTTCGCAGAAGCATAACCAACAACCCGCTGCACCCGCCCTCTCTCTCAGCTCTTGCCTGCCAAACTCCTGCATTTGTATATTGAGCACTTATTTTCCAGTGGGAAACACAGTCAATAAAACAAGTAGAGATGTGTGGGGTGAGGAAATGTTTGCCTGTGTGAGGCAGTGGAGGGGAGATCCTGCTCCCTGAAGCTTAGTCACGGAAGGCGTCTTATCAGGGGTGGCATTTCAGCCTGATTAGAGGGAGACAGGGGGCCTGGAGAGTTCTAGAAGAAAAGCATTCCACGATTAGAGGCCAGCATGTGTACCGCTCCCAGCCGTGTTCTGAAGATAAAAAAACAAGTTCATGTGTGAAACATTATAGAAGAGAAAGAGGGAGGAATGCAATGGGAGACACTGCGGGGGTCCTGTCCTGTGGGGTCTTCATAGGCTAGACTCGTACGCATTTAGTCTAGTGGTTAAGATTGAACCTCAGCGTGCCTGTGTTGATGCCCTGCTGCGGCTCCCGACTCCAGTTTCCTGCCCATGCACACTCCGGGCAATGGCGGGGATGTCTCAAGTAATGGCTCCCCGCCTGGTTGGAGGCCTGGATTTCCTGGCTTGGGTCCTGGCCCAACCCTGGATGTTGTATGGGCCTTGGAGAAGTGAACTGGTGGATAGGAGCTTGCTCTGTATGCAAGTGTGTGTGTGTGTGTGTGCCTCTCAAATATATTAATTTAAAAATTTTTGAAACAAAGTAGACTCAGTGAAGCTCTCCAAAGAACTGAATGTGGAATGGGAGATTAAAGGAGCCTTCCAGAAGGATCACTTCAGCCAGCATGGGAGCTCTCTGACCCCATCACAATGCCCAACCCCTCCTCCAAGTCCACCACGCTTCTTGTGGCCTCTGCCTGGGCCTCCGTCCCTGAACCCCTGCTCTCAGCTCTGGCTTCTCAGCTCGCTCTCTCTCTCAGCCTACCCCTCTACCCGCCCCAGGCCCCGGGCATCCTCGAGAACATTTTCCATCCCTGGCCTTCCATCACCACCCAGTGGTGTTTCAGCAGATTCTGGCGCAGATGTCCACTTGTATGGAACATCTGTGATAGCCGAGAACGGTGCTAACCCTTGGGTGGGGAGAGAGACGATGCCACCAGGTGAAGTAGCCATGACACAGTGGCTCCGTGGGGCCCCTCCAGGAGCTCCTTGGCAGGCAGAGAACTGAACCGGAAAGAGAAGGAGAGGCATGGGAGGAGAAGAGGGCAGCCACCTGCTTCCCAGCAAACTTGCCTGGGGCCCCGGGCAGAACGTTGGCAGCCAGCTCCCACACGGCTCACATTTGCATTGGAAGCCTCTCCCGGATAGGCCTGGAGTCAGGTGGATGTCTGGGACATTCTGGGGGGACCCCTCACTCTTCTTCACCGGGGGTTTCTCAGAGCTCCCAGAAGCCAGGCTGCCGCGCAGCAACAAGAGTGCTGGGCCGCCCACACCCTCAGGAAGGCAATGCCACCCACAGCCAAGGTCCAACATTGCCCTGTTTCCCACTTCTCCACAGAACCTGGAAATCCTGATTTTTCTTGAAATGCTTGCTCATTTTGTTTATTGGGAATTACCATTTAAAAATAAATTATGGAACCAGCACTGTGATATAGCAGGTAAAACCGCACCTGCAGTGCTGGCATCTCATATGGGCGCTGGTTTGAGACCCGGCTGCTCCACTTCTGATCCAGCTCTCTGCTATGGCCTGGGAAAGCAGTAGAAGATGGCCCAAGTCCTTGGGCCCCTGCACCTGCATGGGAGACCAGGAAGAAGCTCCTGGCTCCTGGCTTTGGATCGATGCAGCTCCTACTGTTTTGGCCATTTGGGGAGTAAACCAGGGGTGGAAGACCCCTCTCTCTGTCTCTGCTTCTCTCTGTAACTCTTTCAAATAAATAAAATACATGAAAAAAAAAAAAAAAAAGGCTGCTTAGGTCAAGAGTTTATCATGGGGGCTGGCACCATGGCGCAGTAGGTTGATCTTCCACCTGCAACACCGGCATCCCATGTGGGTGCCCATTCTAGTCCTGGCTGCTCCTCTTCCAGTCCAGCTCTCTGCTACAGCCTGGGAAAACAGTACAAGATGGTCCAAGTCCTTGAGCCCCTGCACCCGCATGGGAGACCAGGAAGAAGCACCTGGCTCCTAGCTTTGCATTAGCACAGCTCCAGCCATTGCAGCCATTTGGGGAATGAAACAATGGAAGGAAGACCTTTCTCTCCATCTCTCTGTAACTCTACCTCTCAAATAAATAAATAAAATTGTTTAATAAAAAAAAAAGTTGATCGTGGACCTGTTGGGGTTTGGATGTGCCTTGTCCCTCCCAACCCTGTGTTGCAATTTGGTGGCCAATGGTAATGGTGTTGAGAGGTGATGAGAAATTTAAGAGGTAACTAGATGAGGGGGCCCTGGCCTCTCGTGAGAATTAACGTTGTTCCCAGCAGTGGGCCGTCATCAGGCCAGTCTAGCATCCTCACTTCATTCTCTTGCTGTCTCTCGCACGAAGGCTCTTCCACACACACCTGCTGTTCTCCCACTTTTCTGCCGGGGGGGTTGGCACTGTGTGAGGCCCTCACCAGAATCCAAGCAGATGTTGGCACCATGCTGTTAGACCTCCAGAACTGTGAGCTAAATAAACCTCAGGTTTTCTGTCATAGCAACAGAAAACAGACCATGGGCTAAAACAGGATCTTCACAAATTCACTAGCCTATCCTTGCTCCAAGTCCACTTCTGAAGTCGAGAACTCAAATCAGCCACATAGCTTGTCCCCAGAAGAGCTCATCTTTTCCACCAATATTCCATTCCAAACGTCGTCCTGTCTATGGTCCTTCCCAGCCCCAAACCATGATTATTTCATTGTTCTTTGTTGCTCTTTTCCAAAATCTCAGTAAATTCTATTTTTTTTAAAGCCAACAACTTTGGACCAATTATTATGCCAGCTCTGGCTTATGGCCTGTGTTCTTCCCTCTATGGGATCCTTCTGTTTGCTAAAGAATTGAAATAACAAAGCCTGTGGGTGGGCTCAGTGCCACAGCACATGTCAAGTTGGAGTGACTTCTCTGGGTTACATTGGCTGACCCCCCAATGTCTCTCTCTCTCTCTCTCTCTCTCTCTCTCTCTCTCTCCCTCTCTCTCTCTCTCTGTCTCAATGTCCCAGGGCAGCTGGGCCATCTGCCCGGGCTGACTGCCACTTTCAACCATGCTGGAGCCCAAGTGGAGGACTCTTAAGAACTTGGCTTGGTCCCTCTGGTGAAAAAAATGTTACTTTGGTCACACAGCGTCTGTCCTTGCACAGAGAAAAGTGTGTCACCATAGACTTGAGATTCTAGGATGCAGACAACCGTGAGCTTCTAGCAGAACAGAGCCTTCTGGGTGGGGTGCTCTCTCGGAGACATCTGTTACCCCACCGACGGCCAAAGCTGCCGCGCCGATCTGGCTGCCCTGTTGCCCCTCCCTTATAAAAGAGCGCAGGCATTGGCAGTTCTCACCCAAGTATATATGAGTCTGGCTGGCAGTTTCTAAAAGTTCACTTGGAAGTTAATGATTTGGAACTCAGAACATATTTTCCCATAACAGTGATGTAATAAACGGTGATTATATTTCCAGGCTGGCATGCAAGAGTGTTTAACCCTTAACATGCTCAAAATCCTACATATGTCAGAGGCTAAGAATCAGTAAACCAATCATACAGTCCAAATGCCAGCCATTCAACAATAGTGAAAAATCACAGTAGGACAAGAATTTTCTCCCTTAAAAAGAAAGGGAAGAAATATCCAGTGAACATAAAGTACCATTTTATGCTGTGCGGTGGTAAAGAAAGCAGGGAAGATCCCTGTCCTCAAGGGAGCGCATTCTGTGTGTTTTTCTCTGTTTATTGTCTTCTTCCGCAGGAGTGTCTAAGCTCCCCATGGGCTGCAGCCTGGTCTGTGTGCTTCCCTAGAGGGTGTCCAATGTGTAGAATAATGCCGAGTGCAAAGCATGCGCTCCATAGATATTTGTGGGATGAATGAGTAAATCGGTTCTAGTTGGGGAGGCGACAATAAACAAGTAAGGAAATAAACATGCAATCAAATGTCAGCTGGTGACGAAGCTATGGGGAGAAACAGCGCAGAGAGCCCACGGGGGAGGTGGCTGTTTAGGGGGAGGTGCTTGGGAAAGTCTTGTCGGAAGGAATGACATTTGCACAGAGATCTGAATGAAGAGCAGAGCCACGGGAGATCTGGGGGAAGAAGGACTGCTGTGGGTAAATCAGACCAAGACATTGAGCCAATGTTCACGGTGACGTCAACCTATACACTTGGACAACATTTAAATAATGCTAAGAATGGTTACTAAAGGGGTCAGAAAGTACTGGGCAAAACAAGAGAAGATGAAGACCATCACTCAAGGCTACTGCTGCCCCTAGGCCATGTGTGGATGTGGAAGAAATAACTGCAAAATGGGGCTGAGCTTTGTGGCCTCACAAGAAAAGCCCAGGAAAAATTGCGGGGCTCTGAACTCGAAGCTGGGATGCCCAGAGAGCTACATCTTCAAATAAATGGGATGCAGAAATAAGTCAGCCGCTACTCAGACTTGCCAGCTTGACTTCAAGTCACCTGGATAGCAAAGCAGACCTTGAGCCTGGAACTTGGGTCACAGTGGTTCCCGCCTAGGAGCAGCACCACGCACCAGGCAGAAGCAAACAGCGGTGTTTTCAGGAGGACGATCTTCTATCACGCTGATCCTCAAATGATTCCAAAATAAGATTTCCAACATACAGTTAAATTGGACCCGGAAATTAGACACCGTTAGTGAGATCACCAGAAAACTGAAACAGGCCCACCAAACTTTGAGATATTAGGATTATCTGACACAGCCAATAGAACAACTGGGTTTACTGTCTTCAAAGAAATAAAAATTCAAACTGCAACATGTTAGCAGAAACCCAGAACAGTATTTGGGGGAAGAACATCCCAGGCTAAGAGGACAGCAAATGCCAAGGCCCTGAGGCAGGAATGAGGTGGGCTTGTTGGAGCAGAGTGGGTGCCAGGGAGAGGGGGAAGGGAGTTTAGAAAGGGTGGCAAAGGCCAGGTCGTGGGGGTCTTATGGGAATTCAGGTCTTATTCTCTGTGTCAAGAGAAACCCTTGGATGCCTTGGGGAGGTAAAGTGGCATGACTTACTTTCTATTTTTAAAAAGTCAGTCTGGCCGGCGCCGCGGCTCACTAGGCTAATCCTCCGCCTTGCGGCGCCGGCACACCGGGTTCTAGTCCCGGTCGGGGCGCCGGTTCTGTCCCGGCTGCCCCTCTTCCAGGCCAGCTCTCTGCTGTGGCCAGGGAGTGCAGTGGAGGATGGCCCAAGTTCTTGGGCCCTGCACCCCATGGGAGACCAGGATAGGCACCTGGCTCCTGCCATCGGATCAGCGCGGTGCGCCGGCCGCAGTGCGCCAACCGCTGCAGCCATTGGAGGGTGAACCAACGGCAAAAAGGAAGACCTTTCTCTCTGTCTCTCTCTCTCACTGTCCACTCTGCCTGTCAAAAAAAAAAAAAAAAAAAAGTCAGTCTAGCCTTTGTGTAGCAAAGAGACTGTAAGGAAGCAAGACTGGAACCAAACAGACTGATTAGTGGACAGGTGCGCGGTCTAGATGCGAGCTGATGAAGGCTTAGGCTAAGCAGGTGACAAGGATGAACTGAAGCTCTAACTGTGAGCTGGGTCGAAGACAAGGGTGAGAGAAGGTGGAAAGCTCCCCACCTCCGGGTACTTGGCTGTGTGTCTCCAGTCTCCCCTAACCCAACATAATCTCTGCTTCGCTCTGTCAGCTGACAGCTCCTTGGTTGGCATTTTCAGTCCAGGACCTTTTCCCGTGCTTCATGCCTGTGGAGCCACCTGTCTTCTGAATGTTCCACCAGGTAGTCGCCAAGCCTTGCACGGCACCTGCCCCAAACTCAGCTTGTTCTTTCCTCTAAGCTATTTTCCCTCCTCAATTTCCTATCCTGGGAATGGAGCCCCTTTCTGTACAACCACAGGAGCCAGAGCCTTTGGATTAACACGGGACTCCTCACTTTCCACATCCAGTGCGTGCCTGGGGACTGCTGGGGCTGCCTCCTTTGCTTCTTTCCAAGCTGTCTGTTCCACGCTGTTTTCATGGATTCTGCCCTGGCTCGGGCCTTCTTCACTTGTCTCTAGACTTTCATCGTGGTTTCCCACCTGGTCTCCCAGGTGATCTAATCACTCCCTGTCCATTTGTCCTTCTAAAGTGTACACCATTCTAAATTGGAGCTGCCAATGGCTTACAGAACAGGCACACTCCTTAGAATGAGTTACAAGGATATCCTAACCTCCATATCCACTCCTGACCCCCAACCCTGTTCGGATTTCCCATTCCTCTGGGGTCTGGTCTTAGGCAGTTACAGTGTCCTGGCTATTCTTTGCATGTGTATGCTAGGTATTCTGCTGGATGCACTTCCTCCTCCTGCCTCTGCCTTGGCACAGCCCCAGCCTCCTTGCAGGAACAGCAGGCATAAGCCTCTCCAGGAAGCATCCTTCCACCCCTCTCCAGTACTGAGTGAGTCCTCTGTGAAAGCTCTGTGTTGAGTGTAGACCTCTCGCTTGCTGCTCTCCCACTAGTCAAGGCTATCGTCTAATGTGTGTGTGTATCACCTAGCGAGTTTCTTGAGGTCAAGGCTGCCTAATATAATTGTGCCTTGTGTTGCCCACACTGTGCCTGGCACAGAGTAGGCAGTCAACTAAAGCCTTGTGGAATGAATGAAGGAGAGGTTATGAATGAACAGACCTCCCTCCTGTGGGCTCTGGGAGGCTGCAACAGCCAGGGATGGAGGCATTTCATCAACTTTCTTTGGGGTGAATTTATCCCCATATCTGCCTCTCTCCCTACCTGCTTTGGGTGGATAATTTGAACACAAAAGTAGGAGATCAAAGTTTTTGCTTCTACCTGATCCCCTTCCTTTGTTCTATCCACAAAGTCCCCAGGCAAGGCCATCTGCCTGGTACCCCCCAGGTCCCATGCCCAATGCATGGACTGACTTACCCAGGGCAGCAGCTCCTGCAGGCCTTTGAGGGTGCTGGTAGCAGCTGGGAGCCCACACAGGTGCCTTAAGTTCACAGCACAAATTGCTATGGATGGGTGTTGAATGCGACTTCTTGGTCACTTATAATTTCTATGGCACTCCATGACCCTCACTTATGATTTTCTGTTTAGGGAAAAGGGGGCTAGAGAGAACAGAAAAGAGCGAAAAGAAAGGAGAAAGTGGGGTGGGAGGGTGAGAAGGAGAGAAAAAGGAAAAAGAGAAAAAGGAGGTGGGGGGAGAGGGTAAGAAAAGGGATAAAGAGAAAAGTTAAAACCAAGTACGTGTGTCTGTGAAATGTTAACTGAAGCTTTCCTACTTCAACGTTAGGGACCTCATGGCAGATCCCAGGGAGACCAATTCCAGAACAAAGCCCTCTTTGTGACCAATCACATGATAACCCAAATGCATGAGTGGCTACTTTTCTCCACAATCAACCCCAGCCGTCAGTCTTGGCCCTGGACTGTTTAAAAACCGTGTTTCCCTTAAATACATGTTTATCAGTCCCAGGACAGAAGTGGCCTCCCCTGCCATGGTGGCGGATTTCTGGAACTCAGCAGAGACTCTCCCAGCTCTGTCCCGGCCACCAGGTGTCAGGCGGTCCTTGGCTCCCTTCCATCCTCAGGCCCCACGGGGCCATTTCTGCCTGGGTGGTGGGGTGGCTCACAGCTGTGTCTGAGTCAGCCCCAGATCTGAGTGAGGCCAGCTGTGGGGGAGGAGAAAGAGCAAAGCCACCTGGGAGTGGAGCTGGGGTGGAGTTAGTGTTCCAAAGTTCAGCAGCAGCTGCCTATTGAGGGGCTCGTCTTCAGCCTGGGGGGTGCAGTCTTTACGGGGGGGGGGGGGACAGGACAGACAGAGCACTAGGGTTTGAAAGGAGCACCATGAGCTGGGAGCCCTCAGGGAGCACACCGGGTGCTCCTCCCCCACATGCTCCCTGTGTGGTCCTCTCCTCTACTGTAGACTGGAGGCAGCTGGTCCTGGATGGGTCCTGACCCCATGGCTTCTACCACCTCCTCCATCTCTTTGTCTTCCAACTGCTTCTCCTCTTCCTTTTCCATCCCTTTCTCCTTTTCCCCTCTCATACCTGGTGATTAGATGAGCAAAGGAGACACAGCAAAGTGGTCAAAGGTCACACCAAACAAACTTTCTGACCAGAGGGCCACAGAGCCCCCAGAACCACTTCTGGGGCACAAGAGAACACCAGCAAAGCCAATGACTCTTTAGTTCGGTAGCTAAGAGCTTCAGTTCTGTGCTTCTTTCAAGGGTTGTGTGACTTCAGATCATTTTTGTAATGTATTTATTTATATGGAAGGCAGAATTACACACACACAAACTCACAGAGGGAGAGGGAGAGGGAGGGGGAGGGAAGGGGGAGTTGAAGGGGGAGGGGGAGGGGGAGGGAGAAGGAGGGAGATCTTCCATTCAATAGTTCATTCCCCAAATGGCCACAACAGCCGAGGCTGGGCAGATCTGAAGCCAGGAGCCAGGAGCTTCTTCCAGTCTCCCTTGTGGGTGCAGGGGCCCAAGCACTTGGTTCATTCTCTGCTGCTTTCCCAGGTGCATTAGCAAAGAGCCAAATCAGAAGTGGAGCAGCCAGGACTTGAACTGGCACCCATATGGGATGCCAGTGCTGCAGACCATGACTTAACCCCCTACGCCACAGTGCTGTTCCCAGATCACTTATTTTTAATCAGCCAACCTCACCTGAATACGCTTTGTCTGTAGTGCTTTTCCCCATAGGGTTAGCCTGGGGAACACAGAGATAATACACTGGGTGAAATGTAGCCCATAGTAAGTGCGTGGTGAATTCAGTCATTTAACAAATTTGATTAAACAGCTACTACATGCCACACTCTCTTCCAGGGATTGAGTGAACAAAAGAGACAAAGAGCAAATCCCATCTTCATGAAGTTAACATCCTAGGAAGGAGAGACACACAATAGGCAAGTAAATAAATAAACGCAGAGCAGATCAGACGATGAAAAGGGCTGCGAGAAAAATAAAGCCAGGAACGAGATGAACGTGTGCTGAGGGAAGTCGGATTACAATTTTAAACAGAACAGTCGTGGGCTCCTTGCAAGTGTGATGTTTAAATGACGATCTCAAGGAGGTGAAGCAGTGAAGCATGGGGGTCCTGAAGGAAGTGTATTCTAAGTAGAGGGGACTGCATTTGCAAATGCCCTGAGCTGGGGGTGCCAGGTGTAACTGAGGAGCATTCAGGAGGCTGGTGCGGCTGGAGCTCAGTAAGCAGAACAGTGGGAAGTGAGGTCCGAGAGGGAATGGTGCGTGTGTGCTGGAGGGGAGGGTGGCAGCAGGGAGTGCAATCCTGCAGGAAAACTTTGAGGAGTTCTAAGGAGGGGAGTGGTAGGAGCTGATGGCTGTTTCATCAGGACTGCTCGGGCTGCTGTGTTGAGAATAGCCTGTGAGGGCAAGAATGGGAGTAGGCTCCGCCTTGCGGCGCTGGCACACCGGGTTCTAGTCCCGGTTGGGGCGCCGGATTCTGTCCCGGTTGCCCCTCTTCCAGGCCAGCTCTCTGCTATGGCCCGGGAAGGCAGTGGAGGATGGCCCAAGTGCTTGGGCCCTGCACCCGCATGGGAGACCAGGAGGAAGCACCTGGCTCCTGGCTTTGGATCAGCGAGATGTGCTGGCCGCAGCGGCCATTGGAGGGTGAACCAAAGGCAAAAAGGAAGACCTTTCTCTCTGTCTCTCTCTCTCTCTCACTATCCACTCTGCCTGTCAAAAAAAAAAAAAAGGGAGTAGGGAAGCCAGTTAAATGTCAATGCAACAGTCCAGGCAAGAGAAGGTGATGGCTTAACAAGGTGGTAGAAAGGACCGCGGTGAGAAGGGTGGGATGCAGAGTTTGTCTGTTAAGGAAGAGCTGATGGATTTAATGGGAAGTGTAAAAACAGGAGAGCAGTTCAAGGATGTCTGAGGTTTTTGACCTGAGCAACTGAAAGGCTGGAATGATCGCTTACAGAGATATCAAGACCATAGGTGGAGGAGGCAGTCTGCGGCGCCGGCATCCCATATGGGTGCCGGGTTCTAGTCCCGGTTACTCCTCTTCCAGTCCAGCTCTGCTGTGGCCCGGGAAGGCAGTGGAGGATGGCCCAAGAGCTTGGTCCCCTGCATCCACATGGGAGACCAGGAGGAAGCACCTGGCTGCTGGCTTTGGATCGGAGCAGCTCTGGCCGTGGTGGCCATCTGGGGGGTGAACCAATGGAAGGAAGACCTTTCTCTCTCTCTCTCTCTCTCACTATCTATAACTCTATCTGTCAAAAAAAAAAAAAAAAAAAGACCATAGGTGGAGCGATGTTGGGCCTGGGAGTGGGGTGGAGTGGTGGTAGATGTTATGAGAAGTTCTATTTGGAAATTTTAAGAGATCATTACTTTAATTGGCCTCCAATGAGTCATACACTGGGGCTTATATGAATGCCCTGAGGCTTGCCCCCCTACAATGCTGCCTTGACCTTAGAAGAAACCCAAGTTATGCTCCTAGAGAGCCATACAGAAGGCAACCAAGGTGTCCTGGTAAACTGCCTCAGCTTAAGGTCAGCTATGTAAGTGAGGACACCTTCAACATCCAGGCCCAGCAAAATCTCAGAGGACTCAGTTGCCTAAGTGACCCAGGTAGGACTAGGAGAACCACCCAGCTGAGCCCAGCCCAAATTGCCACTAAGCTTCAGAGGTTGTTATGTAGCAATGCACAATTGTGGTTCCATTGCATAAACATTGAAATGCCATGTGCACATTCCAATGATGGTGTCAAGTAGGTGGTTGGATGGCTGAGTATAGAATCCAGGGAAGATGTCCAGGCTGAAAACACACACTAGGAGCCATTCAGCATGGTTAAAACCATGAGACTGAAACATCACCCAGGAAGTGAGTATAGGTAGAGAAGTCCAAGGAATGAGCCATGGAACCCATAATTTAGAAAGGAAGAAGAACTCACAAATGTGATGAAGAAGGACCAGCCAGTGCCTTAGAAGAGTCAGACATGTGTGATGATCTAGAAACCACATTCAGAATGTGTTTCTGGGACAAAGGGGGAATCGATTGTGTTGAATACTGCCGGCTAATCAAGTAGGGACTGAGAATTGACTATTGGATTTAGCCAATCAATGCGTTTAGTTACCTTGAGAGAAACAGTTTTAGTGCAGTGATGAGAATGAAAGCCAAGAGTGGGTATTTCCCTTGGAGGTTCCAATGCTTGTGTCCCACATCAGAGTATTTAGTTTTGCTTTCTGGCTCTGGCTCCTGACCCCAGCTTCTTGCTAATGCATACCCTGGGAGGCACTGGTGATAGCTCAAGTGCTTGGATCCCTGAGAGTCATGGATAAGTTCCAGGTTCCTGGGCTCCAACCTTAGCCCAGCCCCAGCCATTACAGGCATTTGGGGACTGAAGTAGTAGACGGGAGTGCCCTCTCTGACTCCCTTTTGGTCTCTCTCACTGTCTCTTTTTCCCTCAAATAAATAAAGAATAAATAAAAATGCTAAGAGTAGAAACTACTTATGAAGAATTAGAGAGAATGGGAGGAGAATAGTTGGAGCCATAGCCTTTTGAGGAATTCTGAGGTAGGGGAAAACAGAGAAACGGGTCCATAGAAGTGGAAGGACGTGCAGCTGAGAGTTTTTAAGGGTTGGAGGGTGTTGTTTATGGATGCAAATGATCTGGTACGGAGGGAAATCAAGAGATTCAGAGGCTGAAAGGAGATTTGCTGGACGAAGTCCTTGAGTAAGTGAGTGAGAATGGAACCTCTGGTTCACATGGAGGCGTGGTCCTTAGCTGAGAGCAAGGAGAAAAGGCAGAATCTGCGGGTAAGTCAGTGGTAGGTGTGGTTAAAAGAATATGTTTTGTCAGCAAGGTCACAGGCTGCCCTGGAGGGTGGGTGAAGGTGTGCCAGGAGGTGGAGGAGAAAGGAGATAGAAATTCTTATCTAGACACGAACAATATCCATTGTTTTCATCTACCTGCAGGAGGCAAGGCTTCACGTGTACCGAGCTCTGAGCTGAAGACTTATGTTGGGATGGGCGTGGCTTGATGATAGCCTGGAATATGGATTGATTTGGGGTGACACTGTCATGGCTCAACAAGTCATGTCTTACTTCCTCTTAACATAGAACCCAGTTTTGTTCAGTTGTCCGGTGGCCATGTGCTTTGGGGCATCTGAGTCTTTTCTCTGATCAAGATCTTGATTGTTGATCTTGATTCGTGTGAGCCAGTCAAGTTAGTTCACTTTGCTTTGCCAGTGATTGTTTTAGACACAACATGTGTTGCAATTCTGACTAATAATACGTGAGAGAGATATTTTCTCAGAAAAGATTTTCCTTTATGATTACAGGGGAATCATGGAATTGTTGCCTTTCTTTGCTCCCCATTGTTGTACCTGCAGGCAGAAGCCGGATCTGCAGCAGCCCCAGTGTGGCCAGGACGTAGGTTGGTCACAGGCTGGAGAAGGAAGACCTTTCATGGTTTCACTGAGCCAGGGTGGTACCTTCCTTCCTCCAGGCTTCTTAGTGCTTGAAATATTGTTATATATTTTCCCTGTTGATTCTGCCCTTTTGTGTTGGTTCATCTGTGATTTGCAATTGGAAGAATTACAATACACAGAATATTAGCCAAATAGATGCTGAATTCAGCTTAGCGTTATTGAGGACACAAATCCAATTCAGTGCAACATAGATTAAAATGAGAACCACATGCCAGGCACAATGTTTAGACACAGATAAATGCAGCTCTCTTGCCATGAATATCCTGTAACAAATACTTGTGTGTATGTGTGTGTGTATTGTGGACTGGGGATAATAAAATATAGAAATTACTACTCTAGAAAGCAAAATGTGTTATGTGCCTTCAAGGAGATCTAGGAGGCAAAAAAAATCGCAATAACAAACATTTGGGCAAATGGGGAGAGTCTCAATCAGGGAAGTAGGGTGCAGAAGATAGGAAAGAGCAGTGTCGTGGAGGCAAGAAGATGGACTGGTCTGGAGAAGCCGGACCAGTGCTCGACTGGCTGTGCACCCTGGGCAAGGGAATAGTGGACACAATGCTGCAGAGTTCCAGTGGGCCAGGAGTGCAAAGGCCCCAGATACTAGGCCAAGAAACCAGGGTTTATTGTAGGCTGGAAATGGTGGCCTCTGGAATTTTTTTTTTCTTTTTCTTAATAGGAAAGTGGCATGATCAGAACTAAGCCCAGGAAGTCTTATCTGAAGCGAGGATCCTGAGGCATTTCTTTCTTACCCAATAATAACCGACTGTTCTGGTCATTCACCATGGCCTCAGTCTGCACAGACACACCTGAAGCCTCAGTAGAATACACAAGAAAGAATTGCCTTCTCAGTCCAGGCAACGGGGAGCCACAGGACAGAGAATTTGCCTTGGCTCTGTCCAGACCTCTCCTACGCTTTGCTCTGCTTCTTGTAACCACAGAGAGCTCTCATTCTAACTAAAATCTGCCCCAGAGCTCAAATTCGCACTGGGACAGTGTTTTGCCACCCTGTAGTCTCAAATGTTTTTATCCAGTGAAGTTCCCGCTGTCAGTCTCGGAACACCATGACGTATTGGTAGATGTGAGTCCAGAATCCAGCCTATGAATTAGCACAGAATCACATATTTAGCTCTTTTATGTTTAAATTGCTTAAAAATGTTACACTTAATTAAATTTACAGACACTGACATGCAATAGAAAATCACAACCATAAGCCCCAACACCTGTCCATAGGAAAAAACCAATCTGTCACACTAAGCACCGTGGGCTATGCCTGGGTCTATTAATATTCATTTGCTGCCTGTTGACTCTTTCTGTCATTTGCTAGCACTGGCCAGTGGACAAGCAATAGCAGGTGCCAAAGATTTAGTAAAAATACAGCGAGAAAGAAACCAAAAAGCTGAAGGAATTCTATCCATTGACTTGATTTTTCTGGGAATTAGTAGATTTCTTTATTCAAAGACTGATTGAGCAGTTACCATGTGCCAGCCACTGTGCCGGAGGGGAAGAGGTGAAGAAGTGAGGTGCAGTCCTGCCTGCCACAAGGTGTCCAAGAGAGGCAGAGGGGAAGCCACCAAGTCAGCAGGAAGTGTTAGAGCGGAAGTGCTGTGGGGGTTCATAGCCCAGCCAATTGTTCATGGAACTGGGGGTGGGGTGGCCAGGACCAGCGCAAGGTTATCAACTTTACATTTTTGCAATAAAGATCATCTGTTGTCATCACAATGTGACAGAAGAAAGGACATTCTGGTACTGTCAGAAGACAGAGCTACCACGGATTTAGTCCAAAGATCTTAATTGGTTTTATTTTTGAGCCTAGAGTCCAGAAACACTTCCTTCCAAAAAATAGAACAAGTGCTCTGATGTGCTGAAGAGAGGAGGTTGGCTTTATAGAGAGAAGGGTTGAAGAAAGGAGACCTCAAGGACCAAGGGTAGAGTGGTCCTTGCAATATCACTTCCCTGTAAGGCCCGGAGGGAACTTATCATGCCAACAGAAACCAGCCTGTGCGAGGAATTTGGCTATTCTATTCTCTCTCTCTCTCCCTCTCTCTCCCTCCCTCTCTCTCTCTCTCTCTCCTTGCTTTTGGGAAGATCAGACAGCAACTTAGCTTTGGTGACGTGGAACTTTAGCATGAGTGACTCCATCTTTATTTTTAGCCTGGTCTGCTGGGGCCCAGTGCAGGAGTTTAGTCCAAAACAGTAGCTGCCTATACATTTTATTCAGCAGTACCAAAAAAAGAAAAAGAGAAAGAAATAAGAAGGACCTCATTTCGGAAAAAAAGAAGAACCATCCTTTAATTGGCATGAATTTAGCTTTGTGGGAGTGGGTGTTGAGCCTCGTGATTAAGAGCCTGGTTGGCGTGACCATGTCTTCTCCGAGTGCCTGGATTCATGGCCTGGATCCACTCCCAGCTCCAGTTTCCTGCTATTAGATACCCTGGGAGGCAGCAGGTGATGGTACGGTGGTTGGGTCCCTGTCACCCATGTGGGAGAACTGAGCTGGGTTCCTGTCTCCTCGCTTTGGCCTAGCCCAGCCCAGTATGTTCTGGGGAGTGAATCAGAGAATGGAAGATCTCTGTCCGTCTCTGTCTCTCTCTGCCTCTCAAGTAACTTAAAATGATATTAAATAGGTAATGTAGCTGTGTGCAGAAATCACATTGTCCTTGCTTGTCTCCTCGTGCTGCAGACTCGTGAGGCTATGAACCCCAGGGCCTCTGTGGAGAGAGAAGCTGGGGCAGGTGCCACAGCAGAGCAGAGGACTTCGGACAGGAGTCCTGGGGCCACCAGGATTTCATTCACTTCTGGGCTAAGACTCTGGGGTACACCAGGCTTGGGGGGGACAGAACCTCTGACCTTCTGCAGCCCTCAGCATGATGTCCTGGAGGGACGGGGACTAGGCAAGCCTTCTCCCATAAGAGTTAGGAAAAATTGTTATTTTGTGGCTCTGTCAGTTTAAAGAATATAATCTCCCACTCCAAATGGTCATTGTTTTTCTTCTGACATGAAAAGAAGTTGAAGCATTTTTGCGGACCTCTGCCCACCCCCGTTCTGCTTTGGAGCAGTCTGGCTCCATGTGGGAGCAGGGGGTGTAGCAGAGGATTGAATTACTAGAACAGCCAATCTCAGAGAGGGCCGTGAACCTGGAGAGGAGCTCAGCCAGGACCAGACGCCGCAGGGGGCAGCGGGCCACTTGCCAAAGGCTGGTGGGGTGTGCTGGCCACTTCCGGACTCAGGGACTGGACGCAGCGAGGGCCTGCCCTGTCTTGAGACGGCCAGATGGCCTAACATCCTGGGCTTGGCTGGATCAGAAGTTTGTCAGCCAGCACCAGACCAAGCCTTCCATGAATCAGAGCCCCTCCCCGACAGGACCCTGCCCCAGATCCTGCCTTTCGAAGGTGGGCCTGCTGATCTGAGTGTTGTTTCCTGTCCATGCTCCAGGAGTGTATGGACGGTGTATAAGTGATGGGGACAGCGCCTTCTCTTCTTGCTTCTGCTCCAAAGATATCTTATGTAGGATATGCAGGGCTGGAGGGCAGGGACCATGGTCATCTAAGTGCTTCGGCCTTTGAGATCAGTGATGGGAAGACAAAAGGGGGGGGGGGAGTTGGAGAAGGAGAGAGGGAGAGGAGGGGGAGGAGGGAGGGAAGTGGGGAGGAGGGAGGCACAGGAGGAACTCTTAGCAGGAGTCCAGTTAATCTTTCTGAAAGAAGGATGCTCTGACTGCTGCCCTAGGTGGCCCAGATCAGCCTAGGTAGAAGTGAATGGACAAATAAAAATGGACCAAACACAGACATCTAACCAGGACTGTGTCCAAATGTGCGAGTATGGGCTTTTGTCTCTCTGCTGAAGTCTTTCCCCGCAATCTTGTCATAGTGAAAAATTCACAGCTACAGAAAATCTGAAGATACAGTACAGTCCTGGGACTCCTTAGTTTAATGTTTGTTTTTTCTCTCTGTGTGTACATGTGTGTCTGTATACATGCATTTATATGTGTGTGTATGTATGTATTTGTATATATGTGTATTATATTTTGCTAAACCACTTCAAAGAAAGTTATGGAGTCAAGACATTTTACTATGTATCTACTTAGAATGAGGACACTCTTCCTAAAATGTCATCCCACCTAAGAAATTTAACACTAATGCAATAGTGTCCTTCAACATATTGCCCACTATCTTAAAAAATGTATTTTGTAGCATTTTTATAATCCAGAATCCAATCAACTTCACTTTATGCAATTGGCTATTAAATTTCTTAGTCTTTTTTTAACCTAGAAGAGTCCCTCTGCTCACCCCTACCTTTCTTTCCTCCTTTCCTCTCTCCCTTCTTCTCTGACTCCTCTCCCCCCTTTTTCCCCCTCTCCCCTCCCCTCACCAGGCGTTCTTACAGAGATCACTAGTTGTCTTGTTGGATGTCCTGTGACCTGGGGTTTACTGGTTGCTTCCTCTGTATTATATTCAAGCCGAACATTTGAGGCAGATATACCACACAAGTGATACAGTGTGCTCCCCACCGCACTTGTGGAAGGAGGCCTGCACCCTCGGTTTTCCCTGAGCTGGTGAGGCTGAGTTAAACTATTTGGTTGGGGGATTATCCGTCAGGTCTCTGGGTTGTAAAGAGCCCTGTGACTTTCACCAGTCATTGCAACACTGTGGGTTTTCAAATCTTTTGGTGGGTGTGGGAAGCAAAAGTCATCTACTTTTCCCAGGAAAACCATCCTTCTTGTATCGTCTCGCCCCTCTCCCCGTGTGGTGTCTGTGGAGCTCACAGCAGCATCCAAGACGCTGCTCCTATAGCTTGGAGATTCATGGTTGCAATAATTAGTAATCATAACATTTACTAATGCTTCCCTTGCATTTACAGTTTATGGAGCATTTTCACACATATAGCAGCTTTTGGTTTCCCCTCAATTTCCTTTTCATTGTCTGAGAAGTGAGACTGCTTAGGATCACTCACGGACTCACTCACCAGCCCATTCATCCTGAATACATGGCAGCCACCAGGCTAGAAGCATGGAGGGCCTGGGTGAGTGGGATAGGAGCTGGATGTAGAGGAGGAGCCCAGTGAGCCAGCTCTTCTGAAACCATGTAACAAGCAATGCTGGGGAGAAGCAGGCTGTGCTGTAGAGAGCTGGTAAGGAAAGGTTTCAACCCACAAGACAACCAAGAGGAGTAGAGGGTGAGACCACCCCATTCACTACCACCTCTTTTTTTTTTTTTTTAAGAGTTATTATTTGAAAGTCAGAGTTACACAGTGAGAGAAGGAGAGGCAAAGAGAGAGAGAGGTCTTTCATCTGCTGGTTCACTCCTCAATTGGCCGCACTGGCCGGAGTTGTGCCGATCCAAAGCCAGGAGCAAGGAGCTTCTTCCAGGTCTCCCATGCGGGTCCAGGGGCCCAAGGACTTGGGCTGTCCTCTACTGCTTTCTCAGGCCTTAGCAGAGAGCTGGATCGGAAGTGGAGCAGCCGGGTCTTGAACCGGTGCCCATATGGGATGCCTGTGCTTCAGGCCAGGCCATTAACCCGCTGCGCCACAGCACAGGCCCCTGCCACCTCTTTTAAAAGCACTGTGAGTTGGATTTGCTGTTAATGGATGCTGTCAATGGCATCACATCGTGGATGAGGAAATTAAGTTCCCAGAAGGGAACCGATTTTGCCAAATGACGCTCCACTTGTGAGGTGCCTGAACTGGTTTTTGATCCCAACCTGGATGTTTGGTTTCAAGTCCTCACTATGCTGGTTACCTAGGGGAAGAGAACAGGAGCGCCCTTACAGTCTGAGACTCGCTGGGGGGCTCTCCCTGACTCTCCTCTCCTATCTGCAGAGCAGAAATGGGCAGACGGGAGGCAGAGACCCAGCACCACCCAGCCCTGTGCAGTGAGTGCCTGTCACTTCTCCCCAGGTGGCTGAGGGAGGGGCAGGGCACTCCAGCATCAAGATGAACAGAAGATAGTGGGTGTGCGGAGTTAATCAACCCAAACAAATGAGCTCACTGGCTGCAGGCCACACACTGCCCTATGAATAATTCCCTGTACATACAGACCCCACACCCACGTTTTGAGGCACTGATTGAATGTGTAAAAGACTGAATGGCTCCGGGAACAGGAGTTAATGGATGGAAGGAATCTATTGGGGTTGAGGCCAGAGAGTTGGCTCAGTGTAGCAAAGAGCAAGGCTCATGGACCTACTGTGGATTTGAAGTACAGGGGCAATTAGGCAGGAGCTATTTGCAGATAGAAGGGAAGAAGGTGCGCTAAGTGGCTCCGCACGGTGTGCGGGCTGGATGCTGAGCGCTGTCACCCTCCAGGGTGGCTGTGAAACGATGCCCAGGGTCAGCGTTGGAGAGGACAAGGCCCAAACAGGGGAACATTTAAAGTGTGCAAGCATAGGAGAGGCATAGATGAACGCATAGGTCAAGAATTCCAAAACCTTGACCGCTAATTGTCCCGCTTTATCTTAAATATTTCTGCCGATGCAGCCGGTGTTTGTGTGTGTGTGTGTGTGTGTGTTGGGGGAGGGGATGAGGGGAGGTAGTCAGAGCGGGGAAAATGTGACATTTTTGCCAGCATTTGCCTTTTTTTTTTTAAAAAAAAAATTCTTGATCTTTTTTTCCCTCACTATTCTCCACCCCTACAATAAGCTGAGGCAGTGTAAGTTACAATTTATTAGCTGGTTGCCATGGGTTACACCAGTGCTCCACAGATATTCCCTTCAGAAATAGTAACATTTAATGTAATGTAAAACAGAACTACTGTATCACCACTTGCTTGGCTTCTGCCGCTTGCAATATTATACCCTTCCCTGCTGCGAGTGAAGCCACGGGAAATTAGCTGGTGCTGTTATTTTATTATGATGACGAGCGTCTGCCATACCCCCTTGTTTCACAAAAAAGAGCTGACAGACCCAGGTGTCTCAGCGTCTGGGAGGGCCGACCTCTGCTGTGCTGGACGCAGGGACCGCCCGTCTTCATCCGAAAGGCAGGCTACCCAAACCCCAGTCCCCAGGGGCCTGAGGCCAGTTACCGTTTTGGGGAGGCTCATCATAACTGCAGATCGATTTTTATTTATTTTGCCATCTGGACAATATTTGTGTCAGGGAGGTTAATGAAAATTTGTGGGCCGGTCTATTTTTAAGATGATATTTAACTGTGTGGGTGGCTTAAAAGGGAAAGGTGGTGAGGCTACAGCAACCCTGAGTACAGCATTCAATTGCAAATGCATGCGGCCAAAGGGAGCCTGGTGCCTTTAGGTCAAGTGCGTTCTGCTCCTGTCGCTGCTCTCCTCTGCCCATCATCTCTGCTCTTTCCAGAGCACGCTCGCCTACCTGTCTGCTCACTCTCTCTCCTGATCACAAGGTGTGCTCTCTTATGTGTATGCCACGGGGTCAATCTACAGGCAGGTGCTTCCCTTAAAGGGGCCACTTGTGTGGGAAGAGTGCTGGGGTGACAGATATGGGTTCCAGGGTAGGCATTTGGCCTAGCAGTTAAGACACTGATTAAGTTGCCTGCGTCAAACATCAGAGTGCCTGGGTTCCATGCTCGGTTTCATCTCTTGCCTCCAGCTTCCTACTAATACAGACTCTGGTGGGCGGGGCATAGGGGGTGGGGGATGGAGGGAAGCTGTAGATCTCGGCTCAAGAAATTGGGACCCTGTCACCCACATGGGAGACCTGGATTACGTTCCCAACTCCTGCCTGCTGTTCGGGGCATTTGTGGAGTGAACCGGCAGATGGGAGCTCGCTTTCTCTCTCTCTGTTTCTCTCAAACATTTTTAGAGAAGAATATGGGCCCTAGTCAGTAGTCTGAGGTCAAAGCCTGGCTCTGCCACTTACTGGCTCTGTGACCTTGGTTAAGTTACTTACCCATTGGAGTCCCCATCTCCACATTATGTAGCAGGATAATAGCATTTATCTTGTAATGATTAGAAGGGGGGAAATGTACATGAAATCCCATAGCACAGCACCCGGCTCTGTGTAGGACCTTAAAAACAGTCCTCCTTCCTCTGGGATTTAGGATGTTGTCATTCCCTCTGCCCGAGAGACTCTTGGCCATCCTGTCCCTATGGGTGAATCTTGCTTTCTCTCAGACACAGCCTGCTTCGTGAGTGGCTCAACCACACTGCCACCTGCCCATCTTCAGCACCTGTTCCTCCTGCTGCCAGCGGCTGCCGGGACACCTTCAGTGCCGCTCTGCGTAGCGTGTCCACTCTGGCCCTCCCATCTCTGCCTACATGCCCTCCTCCTCCTGGGCTCCAGGCTCTGCAGGGCACGAGTCTCATTCTGTCTCTCTCTCTCTCTCTCTCTTTTTTTTTTTTTATTTGACAGGCAGAGTGGACAGTGAGAGAGAGACAGAAAGAAAGGTCTTCCTTTTTGCCGCTGGTTCACCCTCAAATGGCCGCTGCGGCCGGCACATCTCGCTGATCTGAAGCCAGGAGCCAGGTGCTTCTCCTGGTCTCCCACGCGGGTGCAGGGCCCAAGCACTTGGGCCATCCTCCACTGCCTTCCCGGGCCATAGCAGAGAGCTGGCCTGGAAGAGGGGCAACCGGGATAGAATCCGGCGCCCCAACCGGGACTAGAACCCGGTGTGCCGGCTCCGCAAGGCGGAGGATTAGCCTGTTAAGCCACGGCACCGGCCTCATAATGTCTCTTTCCAGCACGGTGCCACCTACATGCAAGTTTCCAGTGAAGTTTGCAGTATGCATGAGTAAAGTAAGGAAAGAACTGGTTCATTCGTTCACGTGTGCCTGGGGGACCTGGGGAATAAGAGCCAGCGCTCCAGCCAACAGGCCAGTGGTGGCGCCAGGACTAAGCACCAAGTGTGGCAGAGCCTCCAGGGCTCAGGTGCCAGTAGCTGTGTGGAACAGAAGATGCGACTCACAGAGGCTCTGTCTTAGGAAGGCCAGAGGTGTGGACGCTCCAGCGATGATTAACTCAGCTCTTGCAGGGGAGGCGTGGAGGAACCAGTTTCTCCTCGGGTCGAGTTTACTTCCTGGTAACTGCTTGGGCGGGAAGGTGGGCACAGGCGCCCCAGGCAGAGTGTGCAGTTCCAAGGCACCTCTTTCCATGAAGGGAGGAGTCTCTTTCAGAAACCCCTGCCTTTCCTGGTGTCCTACTCCTTGTGGTCCTGGCTGAGTTATGTCACAGGTCCTGTCTGAAACCAGCCGTCAGCATAGAGAAGGGCATTTCTTGAACAACTTGGGGCAGCGCGTGGTCATGAGCGGGACATGTTGCTGATGGAAACTGGAATCCTGTAGGGAGGGAGAAGCCTGGGGACAGGGAGCAGCCACCGCGTGCATTCATTCATTCATTCATTCCACAGAGACATGTCGCATCCCAGGCTTGGTGTAAGAAGTTGTGGATGGTGGTGAACGAGGGACACAAGACTCCCTCCCTGTAAGGAGCTAGAATTCCCGAGGGGAAAGGGACAGTAAACATGGAAACAAATCGACAGGTGATCAG
Organism: Lepus europaeus; assembly: GCF_033115175.1. Classification (NCBI taxonomy): domain Eukaryota; kingdom Metazoa; phylum Chordata; class Mammalia; order Lagomorpha; family Leporidae; genus Lepus; species Lepus europaeus. Next base: position 110,518,106 of record NC_084831.1, read on the forward strand.
ACGGCTGAGAGTATCTACAGGAAATGCGCAGAGTGGCCCAGCAGTGGCAAACAGAGGTGGCCAGGGAAGGCCTCTGAGGAGGGAACATTTGACTGAGTGCGGAGCGGCTAGCCAGGTGAACCTTAGGAGGAGGAGTGTTCCAGCAGAGCGAACAGCGAGTGCAAAGGCCCTGGGCCAGGACTGAGGTGGCTGTGTGGCCGGAACAAAGTCTGTGCCCAGTGACTGATCACAAGCTGCTCCTGGCCCCCGGCCAGCTCCTGCCCCAGGCTACGAACACATCACCAGCAACAACTCTGGCTCCCAGGAGCCTCTCCTGCCCAGACTTGCTGCTCCACCCAGGTCAGAGACACAGCTGCAGAGACCGCAGAGGCGTGGGTGCGGCCCTGGGAGGAGAGAAGGCCCCAGGGTTTCGACAAGGAACCCGGGAACAGGTTCAAAGCCTTCTTGGTGCACTGGCTAATTTGTGAAGCAATTTCTGGGGTCGAATCTACCTGGAGGTATAAAAAGACATTAAGGTACTAATGAAAGTGCCTCCGTTACCTGTGCTGCCACCTCTCGCCGAGCCTCCTGGGTCTCCGATCTCATTCCATTCTAGGCACTGGGAGCTCCCCCACCTCCATGAACTTGCCCTCCCAGCCTGGCCAGGCTGCAGGGCTCTGAGCTCTTCCCCCCTTCCTCCTCCGGCATCAGGCACCCTCACTGGGCTTCCCCCAGAAACGGCTCTTTTCCTTCCCCTCCACAGGGGAAGTCCTGTTTTCCCCTGAAGCTTTTGTAGAACCGGTGTAGGTCCATGGAGCAGCCAGACGAGGCTGGATCAAGGGTGATATCCTCTCCCTGGGTCAGCACAGCACCAAGTTGCTCAGTCCGTATCTCATACCCTAGCTCCTCTGGAAGTCTCCAGAGACGGCACCCTCAGATCTGCACACTGTCTGGCTTTTCAGGACCTCTTGCTCTTGGCAGTCTGCTTAGCAGGCTTAGGAAGGAGAACAGCTCCCCCTCCCCAGTATGACAATATTGCAGGGCCCCTGAGCAGAGACATTTGGAATGTGAGGGGCTGGGTGGTTGGTCTGGTGGCCCCCAGGGTGGCTGGTTACAGGGGAGGCCACCACGTTAGAGGGAGAGCCCCTGGCTCCTGACGCGTAACTACACTGCTCTGACAGCTGCCTTTTCCCCTGAGGTTGGACTCTCTTAGGGGCCCCCGGTTTGGCTTTTGTCATCAACCTCCTGGCTCCCTCCTTCTCCTTGTCCCAAGTTGTGCAGGCCCCTGGGATCCCAGTTGTGGACACAACGGAGTTTTTTCCCCTAGAATTCCAGAAAGCTAGGTAGAGACATCTGGAGAGAGATGGGAAATATTGCCCTGCCAGCCAGATAAATTGCAATCTTGATTCTAGCCACAGACTGCCATGGAGAATTAGCATGGAAGGGAGTTTGGAAGGCAGTAGCTAGATCGTGCCATTTCGCAGACGAGAAAACAGAGGCCCAGGGAGGTGAAGTGGTCGATCCAAGGACATGGGCCTCAGCGTGCACGGCAGGGCTGGACTAACCCTGTCTCCTGACTCTCACTCGGGGTGTCTGCTCACTGTCCTTCTACCTTTGCCCTCTCTGGGCTTTCTAGAAGATTCCTTCTGCTTCACCCACCCAGCCCCCACCTTGTATAGCATCTGCTGTCCCACATCTTGGGAAGAGCTGCATTGGGTGAAGCGTGGATGCTTAGAAAACCGGGGTCCCCCCGGCTGCCCTACCATGGCCTCCCAGTCTTCTGGGGCAGCCAGGGCTCTGATTGGTCCCTGGGACAGGCTGCTGCAGGGCAGCACATGGGAGCTTCTAGAATGGCAGAGCTTATGCTCCCTGCTTCCTGCTTCCTGGAGCAGAGCTGAAGGAAACGGGCCAGGCTTTCGGCCCAGGAGACCAGACATGAAACAAAACCTGTCTTCTGACAGGCATTCTGACTTCTCCTTCAAGGGGGGATTTTGACTGTAGGATTGAGTTTAAACATTGAATTTCAATTTTGTACACACACACCGAGAGGCCTGGGGCAATGGGGGAGTTTGAAATGAACACCGGCCCAAGTCCTCTACCTGCCAAGTGTTCGATTAAGCTGCTTCTACCATCCTGTCTTTCAAATATTTATGTGGCAGATTATAGGCAAGCTTCAAAGGCAAGGAAATGCAAATCTGTTCTATAAATCATAGAATAACACAGCTGCTGTCTTCCTCAGAGTGACAGCTTACGAATGCCAGCATTTCTGTCTGCAGAAGGGGTGGTGAGAGGTGGGCTTGTGCATGTGTGTGCATGTGTGTGTGTGTTGGAGGAGGGGGAGGGAGTGGGAAATTGTAACAGTGTTTGCATTTCTGCAGACAGCAGATTTTGTATTTTTTTTTTAATTTCCCAGTAGTTAAGGAGTTAATTTATTTTTACCAATCTTGAAGAACTATGGAGAGATAAAACCTCACCTGGGATCTGAGGTATCCAGGGACCTAACAATGCAAATGGCTTTCAGTCTGGGGGAAATGTACCTAGAAGGTGAAGTCAAGGGGGAGAAGTCAACAATCAATAAGTTTGAGAATTCCAAAATGAATTCAATTTAGTCTAAGTGAATAAAAAGGAAATTGTGCATTGCAAATAGTCATGCAAATTAAGTCTTACCCTCAGGGTCTTAACAATCTGCCAGCGGAGGCCCCAGCGTGCCAAAGATTAGACTGTTGTGGGCTCTTTTCGGCTGTTGCCATGAACACACTGATTTGGTACATTGGTGTTCAGTGACACATTACCATCCACCAAGACCAACGCTGAGGTTTATGGTCCCGGCCCAGCAGCTGGTTTTGGCCCATTGTCATCCTACAGAAGCATGTGGGGAGGGGACAACAGTCCGCAGGATGCAGAACCTCAAGGTGGTGTAAAAGAGACAATGTGCTGGGTGAAGGTTTGCCAGCTATTCCTCAGGATTCTGTTGCAAGTGACTCAAATACAGTTGGGCAACCAGGGGAATTTTTTGGGTCACAGATGGGGGCATTGAGTAACCAAATCATGGGAAAGGAAGGGATGGAGCTGGGCTTGGAAACAGCTGGAACAAAGACCGAGTCTTGCCAGGGCTCTGTTCCATCACCTGTCTCGAATTTTTCTCTGCGCTAATCTCTAACATGACTGCCAACAGCTCACAGATTTTGTGCCTGGTGATTTTTGCCACCATAGAGTCCTATTTTTGAATAATCCTAGAGAAGAAATACATGATTGGCTGAGCTACAATCAGGTACTTCTGCCTGGGCCAATCAACTGTAGGGAGAGGACATAGGATCATATAACAGATCATATAACAAGTAGTTCTTGTGGTAGTCAGGTCAGGGGTGAGAGTCCCTCCTAGCCAAAAGATGAGGGCCTGTTTTTTTGGACAGAAAATAGAGTAACCGTCTACTACAGCTTAGAGGGAGCTGGAAAACAAGAGCAAAGAAAGGGAGCCAGGGAAAATGGTGTGATGAATGAGTTTCACGCTGAAATCCACTGACCTCTGTTGTGAAACTCAGTATTCCATTGGGTTCTTTGGTCACACGAAATTCTTGTTTCTCCTTTTTTCCCTGACAGCTCTGCTTTTGTCTCCTTGGTTGTCCTGGATCCTCCCTTACCTGGTGCTGTGGGCCCCATGCTAACTTACCTCTGGAGAAGATCAATGGCCAACTTCCTTCCAATCGCATAAAAGCGCCCCACCCCATCAGGTCCCTCCCCTTGCTTTTGGAAGAAGCCTACACTTGGGTTTCCATTAGTCATTCTGCATGTTTTTCTATTCAAGGTGTGGTCTCTGAACCAGCCGTGTTAGAATCACCTGAGGATAGCCGGGCGCCGTGGCTTAACAGGCTAATCCTCCGCCTTGCAGCGCCGGCACACCGGGTTCTAGTCCCGGTTGGGGTGCCGGATTCTGTCCCGGTTGCCCTTCTTCCAGGCCAGCTCTCTGCTATGGCCCGGGAAGGCAGTGGAGGATGGCCCAAGTGCTTGGGCCCTGCACCCGCATGGGAGACCAGGAGAAGCACCTGGCTCCTGGCTTCGGATCGGCGCGATGCACGGCCGCAGTGGCCATTGGAGGGTGAACCAACGGCAAAAGGAAGACCTTTCTCTCTGTCTCTCTCTCTCTCTCACTATCCACTCTGCCTGTCAAAAAAAAAAAAAAAAAAAAAAAAGAATCACCTGAGGATTTGTTGGGAGTACAGGATCTTGAGTCTTGTCTCCCAAACGACTGAATCAGAACCAGTCATTCTAACAAGATGACTGGGCAATCTGTGTGCTCACTAACTTGAACAACACTGTTTACACAATCACAAGTTGAACTTGGAAACTTTTTTTGCTCTCAACACCTAAATTAATATTTCTTCACCATTTTCGTACCAGCTCAAGGCAACCATGTCAAAGAACCCAGACTCCACACTCCTCAGATGGATTGTTTTCAGTATGTTCTTGAATTCATTCCCTACATCCAATCCACCACCAACCTGGACCTGTTCATCTCATTGGCCTCCAGTCTGCTTTTCCTAATCTTGCTGTCCTTACCTTGAGCAGGTTCTAACAGATGCATTTGCCAGTCAGACTCCTCATTTACAAAATGGGTCACATAATATTTATAAAGCCTCATTTACATATTTATGCAAGTTTCATATGTAAATTATCTTCATCCTAGTAGGACCAATTTTCAACTATGGTTTTGTGAACAGTTATAAGGGAAAGTAAAATATTATTAATTAGGAAGAACCATAATTTTTGAGCAATTTATATTTTTAAATAATTTAGAAGAGATTAAAGATTATTTCTAAATTTACTTTCACTCACCTACATCCTAATTGGCTCTCATGAGTAGCAGAGAAAGTGGAAGAATAAAATCTACTGGGCCAGGATTTGCACACCGGAGTGTGTCTTACATGTGAGCCTTACCTATCACAGAGTTCAACAAACTCTTAGCATAAAAGAACACACAATAAATATTTTAGGCCTTGTGGGCTGCATGGTCCCAGACACAAATACTCAGCTCAGTCATTATAGTGAGAAAACAGCCACAAATAATACATCTTGATTACTGTAGCTTTAAAGGAAGTCTTGAAATTGGTTAGTTTAAGCATTCCAATTTTGAATCTCTTTTCTAAATTGTTTTGGTTAGCATATGTTCTTTGCCTTTCCTGTAAATTATAGGTTCAGCATAATAATTGCTTCTAAAACTCTCTCCTGGGATTTTGATTGGGATTGCATTGATTGATAGATCAATGGGAGAACTGATATTTTAACTATTGAATTTTCATGGTCAGTATTGTGGCCTAGCAGGTTAAGCCTCTGCCTATGATGCTGGCATCCCATATGGTCCCCTGTCCCAGACCTGGTTGCTCGACTTCTTCCTTTTTTTTTTTTTTATTAATTAATTTTTTTTTTGAGAGGCAGAGGCAGAGGCAGAGAGAGAGAGAGAGACAAAGCGAGAGGTCTTGCATCAGCTGGTTCACCCCTCAGATGGCAGCAACGGCCACAGCCACACCGATCCAAAGCCAGGAGCCAAGAACTTCTTCTGGGTCTCCCAAGACGGTGCAGAGGCCCAAGGACATGGGCCATCTTCTACTTGCTTTCCCAGGCCATAACAGGGGGCTGGGTAGGAATTGGAGCCAGCCTAGACTTGAAATCAGCACCCATACGGGATGCCGGCACTGCAGGCAGCAGCTTTACCCGCTACGCCCCAGTGCTGGCCCTCTGCTCCACCTCTGACCCAGCTCCTTGCTCATGCACCTCTGTCAGCAGCAGAGGATGGGCCCCGCACCCACAAGGAGGCCCAGAAGAAGTTCCTGGCTCCTGACTTTGGGCTGGCACAGCCCTGGCGCAGACCTCCTCCTCTGTCACTCTGCATTTCAAATAAATACTTTTTTTTTTTAAAAATTGAGTTTTCCTATTCACAAACATGTTCGATTTTTTTAGGTCTTCTTTAGATTCTCTCAGCAGTTCCTTTGTAGTTTTTCTTGTACTGCTCATGCTTAGTTAAGTCATTCTTCAGTATTTTATATTTTTGATTCTATTATAAATGGGATTTAAAATTTTTCCCAGAAACCTTTTATTTAAGGTATACAAACTTTATGCTTTTCATAAATACAGCTTTAGGAATATAGTGATTGTTCCCACCATACAAGCTCTCCCACACACACTCCCATCCCTTTTCCTCCTCTGTCTCCTATTCCCATTCTTATTTTTTACTAATATCTATTTTCAATTGACTTATACACACGCGATTAACTCTATACTAAGTAAAGGGTTCAACAAATTGTATGGAAAAAAAACTGTTCCTCAACATTTGAGACAAGGGCTGTTCAAAGTCACTGCTTCTCAAAGTGTAATTTCACTTCTACAGATTGCCTTTTAGGTTCTCTATTAATTATCACAGGTCAGGGAGAACATATGGTATTTGTCCTTCTGGGACTGGCTTATTTTACTAAGTATGATGTTTTCCAGTTTCATCCATTTTGTTGCAAATGACTGGATTTTTTTTTTTACTGCTATGTAGTATTCCATGGTGTACATATCCCATAATTTCTTTATCCAGTCTTCAGTTGACAGGCATTTGGGTTGATTCCATATTTTAGCTATTGTGAATTGAACTGCAATAAACATGGGGGAAAAGATAACTCTTTCACATGCTGATTTCATTTCCCTTGGAGTGGGATGGCTGGGTTATATGGTAGGTCTATATTCAGATTTCTGAGGTATCTCCATACTGTCTTCCACAGTGGCTGTACCAGTTTACATTCCCACCAACAATGTATTAGGGTAACTTTTTCCCCACATCCTCTCCAGCATTTGTTGTTTGTTGATTTCTGTATGAAAGCCTTTCTAACTGGGGTGAGATGAACCTTCATTGTGGTTTTGATTTGCATTTCCCTAGGCTAGTGATCCTGAGCATTTTTTCATGTGTCTGTTGGCCATTTGGATTTTCTCTTGAAAAATGCCCGTTTAAGTCCTTTACCCATTTCTTAACTGGGTTGTTTGTTTTGTTGTTGTTGAGTTTCTTGATCTCTTTGTATATCCTAGTTATTACTTCTTTATCAGTTGCATAGTTTGCAAATAATTTCTCCCATTCTGTCGGTTCCCTCTTCACTTTGCTGAATGTTTCTTTGGCAGCACAGAAACGTCTCAATTTGATGTAATCTCATTTGTCAATTTTGGCTTTGATTGCCTGTGCCTCTGGGGTCTTTTCCAAGAAATCTTTGCCTATGCCAATCTCCCCAATGTTCTCTAACAATTTAATGGTATCAGATGATAGATTTAGGTCTTTAATCCATGTTGAGTGGATTTTTGTGTAACGTAGGGGTCTTGCTTCATATTTCTGCATGTGGAGATCCAGTTTATCCAGCACCATTTGTGGAATAGACTGTCCTTGCTCCAGAGGTTGATTTTTAGCTCCTTTGGCAAAGATAAGTTGGTTGTAGAAGTGTGGGTTGATTTCTGGCATTTCTGTTCTGTTCCATTGGTCTATTTGTTTTTGTACCAGTACCAGGCTGTTTTGATTATAGCTGCACTGTAGTATGTCTCTTTCTTTCTCCAAATTAGGGAAGTTTTCTGAAATTATTTCACTAAAAAGGCCTTATAATCCATTCTCTCCTCCTTCCACACTTTCAGGAACTCCTAAGACCCGTATGTTGGGTTGTTTGTTAGTATCCCATGAACCTCCTACATGGCTTTTCAGTTTTCTTATTTCTTTGTCTTTGTTTTTCTGGTCTGATAGTAAAATTTCCAGAGATTTGTCTTCTAACTCAGATATTCTTTCTTCTGCCTCACTGAATCTGTTCTTAAGGCTTTCAATAGCTTTTTAAATTTGTTCTATTGAATTCTTCATTTCCAATATTTTGTTTTGATTTCTCTTTAAAAATCTCAATTTTGTGGGAAAATTTTCATTCATGTCATGTACAGATTTCTTTAGTTCTTTGTATTCATGTAAGACATAATTGTGTACCTAGGAAATAGTAACAAATCTACAAATGAAGGCTACTATGTTAATAAGTAAATTTAGGAGTGCAGTGGAGGATGGCCCAGGCACTTGGGCCCTGCACCCCATAGGAGACCAGGAGAAGCACCTGGCTCCTGTCTTCGGATCAGCATGATGCGCCGGCTGCAGTGTGCTGGCTGTAGCGGCCATTGGAGGGTGAACCAACGGTCATGGAAGACCTTTCTCTCTGCCTCTCTCTGTCTCTCACTGTCCACTCTGCCTGTCAAAAAACAAAAAAACAAAAACAAAACAAAACAAACAAACAAAAAGTAAATTTAAAGGGTTACAGAGGGGCTGGCGCTGTGGCACAGTAGTTAATCCTCTGCCTGTGGTGCTGGCATCCCATATGGGCGCCGGTTCTAGTCCCGGCTGCTCTTCTTCCAGTTCATCTCTCTGCTGTGGCCTGGGAAAGCAGTAGAAGATGACCTAAGTGCTTGGACCCCTACACCCACATGGGAGACCTGGAAGAAGCACCTGGCTCCTGGCTTCGGATTGGCGCAGCTCCAGCTGTTGCAGCCATCTGGGGAGTGATCCAGCAGATGGAAGACCTTTGCCTCTCTCTGTAACTGTCTTTCAAATAAATAAAATAAATCTTTTAAAAAAATAGCATTACAGAATATTCAGTAATTAAATCAATTGCTTCTAATTACTTCTATGTAATCTTATGATCAATTTTTTGAATTCCATTCCTGGCATTTCATGAATCTCATCATCTTCACAGTCTAGTAGTGAAGTGTTATATTCTTTTGGTGATGTCATGTTGTTTTCTTTATTCTTGTTTCTTGAATTGCTGCATATATTTCAGGCATTTGTGATTAAATTCCCCCCATGGCTTTTATCTTTAACCTAATCCACCATCTTGACCCTCTTCTGGAATTTTTTTTACCACTTCTTTGTTACTGGATACAGAAATACAGTTGATTTAATTATTGAGTACTCTGCAACCTTATTAAATTTACTTATTAATGTAGTAGGCTTCATTTGTAGATTTGTTACCATTTTCTAGGTATATAATTCTGTTTTACATGAATCATGAATAAAAAATGTTTAGCTTCTGTTTTCCCAATCTGGAAGGCTTTATTTATTTACTTTTTTTGTCTTAATTTTTCACATCATATTTGTTTATTTTTTCATATGTTATTTCATTGGCAGGAACATCAATACAATGTTGAATAGCTGGGATAAGGATAAACATTTTTGTCTTAATCTCACTGTCAGTAGAAAAGTTTTTCATAAATTGTTCACCACTACAAATATATTCACAATGCAGATATAACTTGAACTACAGAGATTTGTTTTTTTAGAAAAATTTGTTCTTATCAAATGAATAGATAAAATGATTTATTTGCTATGCATTATCAGAAGTTTAGATTTTCTGAATGTTGGGACTAAAATATTTATTCTTTCATTAAACATGTTCTGATAACTTCATGTTTACTCTCGTGCTCCTTGTTTTGTTTCAGTTCCCAGTATAGATTTAGGTTTTGTGGTGTGTGCAGCTTACAGAGTTTTGCCAATTTTGCCACAATATTTCAAATGCACAAATTAGTGTAGTATGAGTGTTAATTTACAAGTAGAGATTATGGAGGTGGAGCTGGCCTTGTGGCTTAGTGGGTAAAGCCACTGCCTGTGACACCAGTATCCCATGTGGGCGTCAGTTCAAGTCTCAGCTGCTCCACCTCTAATCCAGTTCCCTGCTGATGGCCTGGGAAAAGCAGTGGAGGACGGCCCAAGTTCCTGGGCCCCTGCTACCCATTTGGGAGGCCTGGCTTTGGCCAGGCCTGGAGCTGGCCGTTGGGGCCATTTGGAAAGTGAACCAGTGAATGAAAGATCTCTCTGTTTCTTTGTCTCTCTCGCTCACTGTAACTCTGTCTTTCAGATAAAATTAAAAAAAAAAAATCTTAAGAAAAAGAAATTTACACTTAAAAAAAATTACGAGGGCAGGTGTGGCACAGTGGGTTAAACTGCCTCTTGCAAGACCAACATCCCATATCAGAGCACTGGCTCGAGTCCTGGCTGTTCAGCTTCCTGCTAATGCACCTGGGAAAGCAGCAGATGATGGCCCAAGTGCTTGGGCTCCTGTCACCCATGTGTGATGGAGTTCTGGGCTTCTGGCTTCAGCCTGGCCCAGCTTCAGCTGTTGTGGCCATTTGGGAAATGAACCAATAGATGGAAGATGGCTCTTTGTCTCTTTTTCTTTCTCTCTTTCTGCCACTTTGCTTGTCAAATAAATAAACCTGCTAAAAGGTCACAAAAATACAAGTCTGAAATCACAAAATAAAGAAAAAAGTTTTATCTAATCAGCATTCCTCTAAAATACTTTCATATTTTGACTGCTTTCTCATTGGTTGCTCCTTCCTAAAACAATGATTTTAATTTTATTTATTTATTTATTTATTTTTTTTTTTACTTATTTGACAGGTAGAGTGAGAGACAGAGAGAAAGGTCTTCCTTCTGTTGGTTCACCACCCAAATGGCCATTATGGCCGATGCTGTGCCCATCTGAAGCCAGGAGCCAGGTGCTTCTTCCTAGTCTCCCATGCGGGTGCAGGGCCCAAGCACTTGGGCCATCCTCCACTGCCCTCCCGGGCCACAGCAGAGAGCTGGGCTGGAAGAGGAGCAGCCGGGACTAGAACCTGGCACCCATGTGAGATGTCGGGGCTACAGGCAGAGGATTAGCCAAGTGAGCCACGACTCTGGCTCTTAAAATATTTTCTAAGCAATCATAAAAAGATAATCCAATCTTTCCTCCGGTGTATTGAAAAAATTATTATTTTTTTTAAATTTTATTTTATTTTATTCAAGAGAGTTACGGACAGTAAGAGGGAGAAACAGAGAGAAAGGTCTTCCATTCTCTGATTCACTCCCTAAATGGCTGTCACAGCAGAGATGGGACACTCTGAAGCCAGGAGCCAGGAGCTTCTTCTGGGTCTCCCATGTGGATGCAGGGGCCCAAGGATTTGGGCCATCTTCTACTGCTTTCCCAGGCCACAGCAGAGAGCTGGACTGGAAGAGGAGCAGCCAGGACTAAAACCGGCACCCATACGGGATGCTGGCACCGCAGGCAGAGGGTTAACCTACTGAGCCACAGCGCTGGCCCCTTTGGTATTGTTGATACTGGGATTCTTATCACGTGATCCCTTACACAAACATACCCGCTTGTTGTAATAATGCTATAGTTGGACCCCCAAAATAGAAAATTCGACAAATTCTAATTTTGACCATCTCTATGAAACTAAAACAAATACATGAATAAAGTGCTTGTCCAGGTTTTTCATATATTATCTTGTTAGGTTACAGATAGCATTTTTTAATTCCTAGTTTACTGTGTTGTTAAAAAATTCATGACTGGGGCTAATGTTGTAGCATAGTGGGTAAAGCTGCCTGCAATGCCAGCATCCCATATAAACACCGGTTCAAGTCCTGATCGCTCCACTTCTGCTCCAGCTCCTTGCTAATGGCTTGGGAAAAGCAGCAGAAGAAGGCTCAAATGTTGGGCCCCTGCAACCATGTGGGGGCCCAGACACTTGGCAGAGGCCCATCCGACGCCAGCTCTGACGTCAGCTTCATGTGTTTCAAGGTGCGTTGCCTTCCCTCCCAGCTGACTGCTGACAGCCACTTCTAGGCTTCAGCCTGACCTAGCCCTGGCCATTGCAGTCATTTGGGGAGTGAACCAGCAGACGGAAGATCACACTCTCTGTCCCCCCATCAACTCTGACTTTCAAATAAATAAATACTTTAAAAAACTAAAGTAAAAAATTCGTGACTAGGTGTCAAATTTCAACAAATAATCATTTTAGTGTATTAATTGTTAAATTGTACTGATTAGTTTTCAAATGTTAAAACAACCACACCCGGAAGACACCCCATTCAGTCCTGATGTATTGTCATTTTAATTATATCTCTGGATTCTTCTTGCAAATATTTTGTTACAGATTTTTGATCTGGGGGTAGGCATCATGGCACAGCTGGTTAAGCCACTTCTTGGGATGCCACTACTTGGGACCACCCACATGGGGGTTTCAGGCTCCTGACTCCCTGGATGTTGTGGGCATCCAAGGAGTGAACAGGTGGATGGAAGATGGATCTCTCTCTCCCTCCCTTTCAAACAAATAAATATAAACAAATGAATAACTTTAAAACTATTTTGGTCTATGTTCATGAAGGATGTTGCTCTGTAACTTTCCTTACACGTTCTAGTAGTCGTTCAGCTCACAGCCCCCATCGTTGATCTTTCTTTTATAGTTATTTGTTGCTTGGGTTTGTGGCGTTTCACCCCAATCATGTACATTTCATTTTCCAGTCTAAGGTTCAAGGGAATCCCCTCAGCTTGATGGCACTCTGTCTGCTGCTGCCCCGCTCTGGAGCCTGGCCCCGCAGGTGCAGCTGCCCCAGCATTCCTGACCGCTGAGCTCTGTGTCTGCAGCTCGCTGAGGCTGTCGGGTTCTGCTCGGATTCCCCTTGGCTACATCTCACTGAAGCAGAAGCCCGGGGCGATGATGGGGCTCTCTTCTCTCAGAATCCCAGTCCTGAAATGCCTGTTGTTCAATAACCGAAAGTAACTGTTCGTGTATTCCGTGTAGTTTTCCGGTTGTTTACACTTGAAGGGCTGGTTGTGTACCAGTTACTCCACAAAGACCAGAAACAGTCCTATTAAAATTTAATGTTCATGCTGTCCTTCAAAAATACTCTGTTCCAGTCGATTTTAAGCTGTTCCCTGCATGCAAGTTGGTGCTGCTCTGTGTGTTTAGCCCTCTCGTGCCTTTTCAGAGCGCACCTTCTCCCTTCTCTGTGTGCCTCACCTGCTACGAAACCTATCTAAAACTCACCTTTCCCAGGAAAACTGCTCTGACTAATCCAGCCACTCTCTCTGCTGTGATCTGTACTTAGCTTTGACTTGATGGCAGTTTTGGCCATGCAGACTTGTAAAATCTTTTGGCAGTTTTTTTTTTTTTTTTCTATGTGACTGTTTTGCTGATAACTATAAGCAGGTGCTTATACATGAAAAAAAAAAAAAAAAGCCAATCTCCCATTGATTTCCTTTGTTGCAAGCCCACCAAAGCCAATCTGGCTTTTCCCAGCTAGAATAATCAGTGGCTGTCAGCAGTCAGCTGGGAGGGAAGGCAACGCACCTTGAAACACTGATGTCAGAGCTGGCGTCGGATGGGCCTCTGCCAAGTGTCTGAAAGACCTCCAGCAGCCTGGTCACATGGTAGATGTTTTTATAAATGTGGCAAAGGACAGATATCTGAGCTACAGTCAGTGAAGGCACAGGCTATCTTAGCTAGTATATCCTTGTAGCCAATCTCTCCTTTGGCCAGATGGAGCTGAGTGGCTGTGTTGGGAGGCCTGCATGCCATAGCAGAGTTCTGGCTCCTCTGCTTCTGATCTGGCTCCCTTCTCATGCAGCCTGGGGGGCAGCAGGTGATGGTCTAAGTGCTTGGGTCCCTGCCACCCACAGAGGAGACCCAGGTGGAGTTCCTGGTTCCTGGCTTTGGCTTGGCCCAGCCCTGGCTGTTGTGGTTACTGGGGGAACATGAACCAGCAGGTGGGAGATTTTTCTCTCTGTCTCTCCCTTTCTCTATGATCTGCCTTTCACACATGTATATTTGATTATATATTACTATATATAAATTTTATATATATACATCTTTTAAAGGATTCTGTCAGGAGAAGCAGGGTGCACAATTATAAACACTCAGCCGTGGTTTGACTGTGTTCCTCTAAATTTCATGTGTTGGAAATTTAATCCCAAATTCATACATTGACAGCATTCGGAGATGAGTTCTTGGGGGAGGTAATTAGAGCTCCATGAGCTCACGAGCCTGGGGCCCTGTGAAGGGGTTAATGGTTCTATGAGAAGGGGAGGAGAGAGATGTGGGTCTGCTCCCTTTTGCTATGCTACCCTGTGACGCCATCCTCCAGGCTACAATGAAGCAGGAAAGATCCTCACCAGATGTGGCCCTTAGCCTTGGACTCTCTGGGCTCCGGAATAGTAAAATAAATGTCTTTTCTAAATTGACAATCTCCTGTGTTCTGTTGGGACAACACAAGATGGACTGACACACTCCCTTCCCCCTCCTTTTTAAGGAGATTATGCAAAATTAAATTTATCGGAATTCCTGTGTGTATAGGACATAGGGCCGTGGAAGAACTACAGAGAGTGAACTTGTCGGTTGAAGTTGCATATTTTATGGATTTGAAAAATTAATAACATGCAAAAAATTTTTGATCAACCAAGTTAGAGGAAGCACTGAATTATTTTATTCTCTCTGTGGGAAGTCTCACAAAACAGTTGTCACATAAAGAGGCCATCAAAGAGCACACAGCCAAGAAGTGTCAGAATATATTGCATCGAGTCACATCAGCCATTCGCTAATGCGAATATTACGTGACTTTCCGGGGTTTTGTGGCATTTATTAACTTTTTAGAGGTTGAAATTTGCCATGATTTTTTTTTCTCATGCTGATAAATATATACTTCTATGCCTGATTTCGTATTTGGAATTTTTAATACTTTTTTTCCGAAGAAGGCCCTCAACGTACATAGGTAAGTGGCAGGCCCCACAACTTTATGTAGATGAGGATACTGCTTCTTCCCCTTCCTGGCTTTTGCTACCAGGCTAACACAGGCAAGCATCCGATGAAACTCTGCCTAAATTCTGCTCCCTGTAGGACACATACTTTCAAGCAGGCAGAACAGTAACAAACCCTTCCGGTAATTTCGGTGAGGACCCAGCAGGACACCGCATGGAATCCTCCGAAGTCGCAAACACTATCCAGAACACTGCTAACCATTAAAGATGAAGTCAGGCACAGGGGCCTCCCCCAGTCCCCTGCATTCCAGACCATTCCGGAGTTAAGCCCAGGTGAAGGATTTTTTTTTTTTTTTTTTTTAAGATTTATTTATCTGACAGACAGAGTTCCAGAGGGAGGGAAAGAGAGAAAGAGATCTGCCATCAGCTGCTCATTCCCCAGATGGCCACAATGAAGCCGGAGCCAGGAGCTTCATCTGGGTCTCCCATGAGGGTGCAGGGACCCAAGGACTTGGGCCATCTTCTACTGCTTTCCCAGGCACATTAGCAGGGAGCTGGATCTGAAATGGAGCAGCTGGGACTTGAGTTGGCACCCACATAGGATGCCGGCATTGCAGGCAGTGGGTTAACCTGCTGTGCCACAATGCTGGCCCCAAGAATCCCAGGTGAAGGATTCATGTATCCCGACTCTACCAGGGAGCAGAGCACCTGTACATTATGTCACTCACATTTAATCTGCTTCTCTTGACCATCACTCCTGTCACCAATGACAGGAGTAACATCTGTAACATCACTATGCTAATTGACAAGGCCCTGGCCATTTCTGGAGGCAAGGATAGCTAAAGGATTCACAGCACTGCCTACTGAGTATGGCTTTTTGGGTGACTAACCTCCCCTAGGGTGTGCATTCCCAATGGGAGCTCCCAACTGGGCACAGATGGAGTCTCAGTAATGTATACAAACAAGTCACACTTTCAGTGCTGAAACATTTGAAAGGAAACTCAAATTTCAAAGCCAGCAGAGACTGCAACATATCCATCTCTTGTGTTCTTGCTTTTTCATTGAGTGCTGTGGAACCCAAGGCTCCCATGGGGGAAGGCACAAGCGAAGCTTCCATCCCAGCATCTCTGATCTGAGCTGTCTGCTATCGTGGGGTTCTGCATGCTGTGTTCTTCATGATAATGAAGGGGGATTCTGTTGCATTTGAAACTCTGAACATTGTTGCTCTGGTGCTGGCCACCATGCTTTATGGTCACTGCCTACTCACTGGGATAATGAAAGGACAAAGACAGGCTTGCATGAGTTGATGCTGGTGAAAATGTTGCTGGAGACAGGGTCCAGGTCTGCCACGCTGGGTGCGCAAACTGCTACGTCGTCTGCGCCTCTTCTTTCTCTTCCCAACTCCACTGTGGCCCATCTCTGCCCCCACTACAGTTTATTCAGAAAAGGGCCGGAGATGCTGGGATCACATGTCCACCCTCAAGAGGCAGCACGAGCCACCTGCTTCCCACAGGGAAGACAGGGGAGGAATGGGCCCCCAGACCCTACGGGTCCTGGTCTTTCCCAATGCCCACCTTATCCCTGCCCTCCTGCATCCTGGTTGCATGAGGCCCCACATCCTCTCTATTGCTGGAGCTTTTTGGAGTGGAATTTCTGTCATTTTTTAAAAAAATGATTTATTTTATTTATTTGAAAGGCTGAGTTATAGAGAGGAAGAGGCAGAGAGAGAGAGAGAGAGAGAGAGAGAGAGAGAGAGAGGGTCTTCCATCTGCTGGTTCACTCCCCAGATGGCCACAATGCCTGGAGATGTGCCGATCCGAAGCCAGGAGCCAGGAGTTTCTTTTGGGTCTCCCACATGGGTGCAGGGCCCCAAGGCCTTGGACTATCTTCTACTACTTTCCCAGGCCATAGCAGAGAGCTGGATCGGAAGTGGAGCAGCTGGGACTTGAATCGGTGCCCATATGGGATGCCGGCACCGCAGGCTGGGGCTTTAACCTGCTGAGCCCTAGCACCGGTCCCTCTATCATTTTTTTTTAAATCGAGAAATTTTAAACAGTGTGACAGCAAAGGCAGCAAATCAGAGAGCTTGATAAAAATGAAAGAAAACAGAAGCCAAAAGAAAAGTGGAGGAAATGTCTGGTCATTGACGGGAACAAAACAAAGAGGGAGGATGAAAATTTGCAGTTCGGGACTCCACCGCCCCAGGGTAGTAGACAGTACAGGTCTGAAAAAGAAGTGACCTTGAGATGTCAGCTCGGGAAGACCCACGTGACTGTAGGTTTCACTGAGATCTGGGAGAGTGCTTCTTTCTCAGAAGACAGAGCAGGCAGATAGGGGAGGACAGGGGACCCCGGGTTAGGATGAAAGCACTTGGGGCAGGCATGTGGCATAGGGGCTGTCACTGCTTGGGACACCCGAGTCCCATAGCAGAGTGCCTGGATGGAGCTCTTGCTACGCTGCCTCCTGGCCAGCTTCCTGCCAATGCATCCTGGGAGGCAGCAGATGGAGGCTCAGGTACTTGGGTCCCTGCCACTTGCATGGAAGACCTGGCTCTTGGCTTCACCCTGGCCCAGTCCTGGCTGTTGTAGGCATTTAGGGAGTGAATTAGTGGTTGGAAGATCTCTCTCCATCTGTCTCTCTGCCTTGCATGTAAAATGAAAATAAAATAAATAAAGAGAAATGTTTCTCTTTTGTTTTGTTTTAATATTATGTAATTATTTTATTTTAAAGGCAGAATTTCAGAGAGAGGTGGAGACAGCCTTCTTCCATCCGCTGGTTCACTCCCCCAATGGCTGCAATGGCTGGAGCTGGGCCAGACTGAAGCCAGGAGCCAGGAGCTTCATCTGGGTCTCCCACATGGGTGCAGGGGCCGAAGCACTTGGGTCATCCTCCACTGCTTTCCCAGGTGCATTAGCAGGGAGCTGGACTCGAAGTGGAGCAACCAGACTGGAATCTGTGCACACACAGGATACCAGTGCTGCAGGCAGCGCTGGCTCCGAGAAGTGTTTTTCAAAAGTCCGTGGAAAAATTGAATTTAAAGATGCAAGTAAACTTTGGAAACAAAAGGATGAGAACACCTACATGGAAATCTACACAACAGGAGGGTAGAGAGAGTGACAAAGATGAGGAGAGAAAGTAGAATGAGGTTGTGGGGTGGGGTAGCACTGCAGATAAAGCCACTGCCTGTGGCGCCGGCATCCCATATGGGTGTTGGTTTATGTCCCGGCTGCTCCTCTTCCGGTCCAGCTCTCTGCATGGCCTGGGAAAGCAGTGGAAGATGGCCCAAGTGCTTGAGCCCCTGCACCTTCTTGGGAGACCCAGAGGAAGCTCCTGGCTCCTGGCTCCAGGTTGGCCCAGCTCCGGCCCTTGTGGCCGTTTGGGGAGTGAACCAGCAGATGGAAGGCTTCTCTCTCTCTCTCTCCCGCTCTCTGTCTGTAACTCTACCTCTCAAATAAATACATAAATAAATCTTAAAAAAAAAAAAAATGAGGCTGTGGCGTGTGCACCAGGTCAGGCAACAGCCGTAAGCCCCGGGGGACACATTCCTGAGAAGTGTCACAGTGCTCCTGCTGGGCTGGGCAGGGGACCGAGGCCAGCTCACTGGGCCTGAGGTCAGAGACATCGAGCCACACTGGCACGTCCAGGAGTAGGGCCTGGAGGCAAAGGGAACAGACTCAGGAGCAGACAGACATGGGTCCAAGGTCAATCCAAACGCAGCCACCAGAAGCGCAAGCACGTGTCGTAGGGCCACCCACACAGGGAGAGGGTGGAACCAGAGTAGACACTGGACAGCAGAAAGCAGGCAGCCGGTGTGCTGGCCGCGAGCGCAGCAGTGGGCACGCACCCAGGCTCCCATGGCATTTCTCCAGATGGCCGCCTGCTGCCGCACGGTCGCTTTCCTTCCTGCTTGTCCACGGGCGGTGGCTCTGCCCTGGGGTGGGGGACCGCTGGGAAGCCCAATCTCCTAGACACAGGGCGTCCGCCAAGCTGTGCTGGTGCTGACGGCTTCATCTGTCATAAGTGAAAGGAATGGGAAGGACAGCAACCCTCACCCCGCTCGCCACTTCCCGCTCTGCCCACGGAGAGCAGAGCAGCCGCCTCAGCGTGGTTGGTGACACCAGGTACGGCCAGGCGACGGCCCTAGGCCCTAGTCCGTTGGGAAAGCAGGTTTTAGAGGTATTCAGAGAGAGGCGGAACTACAATGAGCAGACAGCTCAAGAGGCAAGCCAGGCTCCTGGGGCTAATTGTGTTTTGTTAACCCCTCAGAACAAGAAGGCAGAACCCCTCCAATGGTGCTTTGCTTTCAGATTCTCCGTTCGGATTGCCCCCTAGCCTGGGAACCGCAGAGCTAATGAATGGAAGCCATGCAGGACTGCTGCGAGCAGGCTTTGCACACCATCTGGATACACAGGTGCCCCAGCAGGCGTGGGGGCCCCCGAGGGAGCCAGGCTCCCGGTGTTCATCCACCACCCCACATTTTTCCCAGTTGCTGAGGATCGCAGGGACTGACCCCTTACAGTCCACGCCCCCGCCTAGCGAGCCCAGGGCCAGGGGTACTAGGCGCCCCCGTGCCTCTCCATCCGAGCGCTGGGCACAGCCATCCACAGTTCCCCAAAGCAAACTGAGACCCACCAGGCCTCCCCCCAGAATGCAAGCTGCCCAGGAGCAGGGACCGTGGTGGCTCCCACCCCACCTCTGTCTCCCCAAGATCTAGAGCGTTTCCTGGTAGATGGTAGGAGCTGGGTGAACCTCTGACTCTTGAAAGTGAGAGAAGAAGAGAACAAGACAGAGAGTGACAATCAAAGGGTGTTGTGAGTGCCAGCATCCCCAGGCCTGGACCTAGGAATGCCTTTGTAACGAATACAAAACAGCGCCCTCTTGAGCACGCTCACTGCATTGCATGCAGCAGTGATGTGGCAGTTAAAAGGTTCACTGGGCTGACAAAATAGAAAAATGAGTGTCTGCTCCCTGCCCCCTGGGCAGGCAGATGCATTAGAAGGAGAGTCCACTTAGTGGGCATAGCCACACGACAGAGGGTTTGCTTAAATTTTTTTGACAGAGACAGATAGGCTGACAGGCAGAGAGCACACTCGGATCTGCTGCTTCAGTACCCAAATGTCCTCCGTGGCTGAGCTTGGGCCAGGGCTGGAGCCAGGAGGCAGGAGGCAGGAATGCATTCAGGGCTCCCACATGGGCGGTCACTGCTGCCTCCCAGGGCCTGCACAGTGAGAAGCTGGAGTCAGGAGCTGGAGACGGGAATCCAACCCAGGAGCCCCGGTGTGGGTTGTGGATGTCGTAACCAACGGACTGAATGTCTGCTTCCTGTAGGGTGTACTTTGGGGACCACCCCCACAGAAACAGGCCACACTGGGCCCCACGTGGCCTTGTGTTTGGACACAGGGCTTGGTGTTACTTCTTGGCTAGCTGTCTTTGTTCCATGTCTAAGCCGCTCTGTCTTGCTCAGGGCTCCATCCTGCCACCATGTGGTACAAGCCAGCACAGCTGCCCACATTGCAAGTGCAGATTTACTCCTAGAATCCCAGCCCTGCCCCACCCCGGGCCCAGAAAGGGCAAGGGGTTCCCAGGCCTGCCTCCCTGCACTCATTCCCTGTCCCAGCACCTGCCCTGATCCAGTGACTGGCACACCCCACTCCCGCCCCCCACCCCCAGGAAACCCAGCCCCCTCTCAGACCTATGGCCACGTCCTGTGAGACCTGGAGTAATGGCCGCATCAGAACCCAGGAGTCCCAAGGTCACGGGGGTCCCCACTTTTAAACAATGTCACATGAAACACAGAAACCGCTCATCCAAGCTACACTGCTCCCACTGCCCTCAGATCTTGTTTACAGTCTCTTCCAGGGAGAGGGGACATTCTGCCTCAATGTCCTTGCAGGGTCCTCTGGGCTCTCAGCTCTCCCAATTGGGGAGTGAACCATCAGATGGAAGACCTCTCTCTCTGCCTCTTCTCTCTCTGTGTAACTCTGACTTTCAAATAAATAAATAAGTGGATCTTTAGAAAAAAATATCTATCATGCAAAGCTGAAATCACCATCCAGATGAATGATGGCTTCGCGAGTGTTCCAGGGAGCTCACTGGGCACCTGCCGCAGGTGCATGTGTGCCAGTATCCAAAGGACTCAGGAAGTGTGACTCAAGGGTTGACTGTGCAGATGATCTCAAGAGGCTGTCTTCATTCTGATCAATGACTGAGGCAGGCTTGAGTGACGGTTTCTTCAGATCCTCCCCGTGGGGTGCTTGGAGACAGTGGTAGAGTCCCTTGCACAGAGATAGCTAGCCGCTATAACAAGCCTTCCTGCTAAGGGAATGTGCCAAGCTCTTTGAGGGGTAGGGGAGCTGGCAGATGTGATCGCCAAGTTCCCTCAGTAATCTCGGAGGGACTGTGATGCACAGAACTGGTGCTGCAAGGCGAGGCTCTGGCAAACGTCCTGAGTGCACCGAATAGCAGGAGGGGAATTCCAAAGATGACCCAGGTTCTGGGCGTGGTTATGAATGCAGTTTGGAAGGGGAGCCATGAGCACCTCTACAAGGAAGGGGTGGTTTCTGGGTGCCGGCACAGAGTCAGCTGTGCGGTTAAGGCAGAACAGCCACTTGTCCCTTGTTGAGAGCTCTCTCACACCCGGGGCCTTCAAGGCAGGGTGGGGGCCGCAGGGGAGGGCTCCAGACTGTTGTGCCATCTCGGATGCTTTCCACAGCAGGTTGTAGATTGGCAGCTCAACCTGGCTTTTGTTTGCTTCTGCCCAGGAGTTGTGACACTGGGAATTTCACTGACAACATTTAAGAACAGAGTGTGGCAAATCGTAATCTTGTCTCTTCTCATCTCCAGCCAGGTGATGAGGTGAGTGGCAGGTGCCTCCATGTGGGTGGGGTGGGGACATTCCTTCTGGCTCACTTGGCCGGGAGTTCGGCTTTGGCTAATTGGGTGTGAGTGGAAGTGACTGAGGCCACCTGGCTGCGGGAGACTGAAGAGGCAGCCTGGGGTCTGAGGTCTCCTCTTGCTCCACTAAGAGAAACAGCCTGTGCAGGAGAGGGCTGCTCCTTTGGGCTGGAGCAAGAACGCACCATGAGCAGAGCCCCAGCTGCCAAATTGTAACGTGAGCAGGAGTAAACGTTTGTTGTTACGAACCATGGCATTTGGGGGCGCTGTGCCGCTATAGGCAGGAAGAGTGGACCAATAGGAGGAGATAGCCCGTGAGCCTGGCTCCTCCATTACTCTTCGAGAGTCAGCAGGCCCAATGACGCAGGCCCCCTGGTCCATGAGCAAGACGAGGCTGGAGGTAAAAAGCAGCTCCTCTTGGGTGGAGACCGGTCTCCACCTGCCGGTCTTACTCCCCTGCTCGGGCTGCCTACCCCCCTGCACTCCTCACTCAAACCCCTGCACCGCCCTGTGTAACGAGCGCCACAGCCCGGAGCAGCCAACCATGAGCGTTCATTCACACCTTCCTTTTCGGGCACTTGTTCAGACCCTCCACATGGCTTACAGGCTCCGCGGGACGCGGCCTCTGCTTCCAGCCTCGCACACACACCCACCTCTTTGTGCCTCTCCCTGCAGCCGCTCTGAATGTCCCTGAGTTCACTGAACACAGAATGTTCCTCACATGGTGTGGCTTTGCCTGTGACAAAGGAGGGATGTCTGCACCTCTGACTCGGTGCTGCAAGCCAGACCCTAGACTAGACTTCTCCCACTGCTCAGCTCAAGTTTTTTTTTTTTTTTTTTACTCCCTGGAGACCTCACTTCATCCTCCTTCCCTTTCTGGGAATGCTCAACAGGTGCTCCCTTGGGGATGATGGAAGTGAAAGTGTTAAGAATTCTTCTGCACCGGCCGGCACTGTGGCATATAGGCTAAGTCTCTGCCTGTGCTGTCGGCATCCCATATGGGTGCTGGCTCCTGTCTAGGCTGCTCTTCTGATCTAGCTCTCTGCTATGACATGGGAAAGCAGTGGAAGATGGCCCAAGTCCTTGGGCCCCTGCACCCACGTGGAGGACCCGGAAGAAGCTCTTGGCTCCTGGCTTCGGATCAGCCCAGCTCCGGCCATTGTGGCCATTTGGGGAGTGAACCAGCGGATGGAAGACCTGTCTGTCTCACCCTCTCTCTGTCTGTAACTCTACCTTTCAAATAAATAATTTTTTTGTTTGTTTAAAAATAATTCTGCTGCTGTGTGGACAATGCCACAGGGCAGCTACTGGTTGTCTGGGAGCAAACTCAGAGTTTCGAAAGCTCTGCTCCTGGCAGCTGGTTGGCTGCAGCTCCCCAGGGCTGACATCCCTCCTGCGTTCCCCCGCCCTGCCTAACCAAAGAATGCAGCACCCATTGTCTTTGATGCAGCTGCACTGTCCCCTCTTGGCACCCCGCAGAGGCTAAGGCCCTAAACACGTGGGTTGCCACCTGACAGACAGGACTCCGGGCCTCAGCTGGACTCCAAGGCCTTGGCACAAGTTCATGGCTGAAGTTCACTGGGGCCCCCAGCATCTCTGAGAGGCCCTTCTGGGTGGGGAGAAGGTGGAACACACAGCTCAGCCAAGGCTTTGAGAGTCACTGCCTGAAATCCTGGCTTCCCCCGAGGTTCCTGCTCTCTTATCTGGCACAAGGAGGAAGCAGCTTCCCAGGCTCCCGTTCACATGGTTAATAAATAAAATCTCTTTTAAACAAAGATTTATATGATTTATGTGAAGGGTAAGGAGAGAGATATGTATATAGAGAGAGCTTCTATTTTCTGGTTCACTCTCAAATGGCCACAATGGCTGCGGCTGGGCCAAGCCAAAGCCAGGAGCCTGGAACTCCATCTGGGTCCCCCACGTGGACGGCAGGGGCCAAGTGTTCGGGCCATCTGCCACTGTGCACGGCCTTGCAGGCGTTAGGGGCGGGGGTCCCGGGCCGCCCTGTGCTGTCCTGATAGATTTGCCTCCGCGGCCTGCCTCTAGTCTCACCCCCATGCAGCCCGTCACCAGGCTTCTGCCAGAAACTCGCATATAGCGCGGATGTGATCATGCCGCTGGCCTGTGCACCGCTCCTGCCTGGTTCCCATTGCCTTCGGGATCCGGTTCCGGCTTCTTAGTGTAACAAGCAAGCCCAGTCATGATCTGGCCTTCTGCCTCCCCGCCCTCCTTCCTGTGCCCGAGTTCATGCTCAGAGTCCCTCCAACCCACCGGGCCATGGCACCGTGCCTGCTCCTCCCGGTGCCAGGAACGCCTTTTCTGGATTCTTCTCCCAGCAGCTCCTCCTGGGTGTTGCCTCTCTTGGCAACCTTCCCCTGAGCCTTTGGGCAATTCCACTGCCTGTCTCTGAGCTTCCAGGGGACACAGAAGTTCCCACAGCCTTGCCTGCTTCACTGGCTACAGACGGGCAGCACCTGCAGAGTGGAGCTCCACGTGCCTGGGTGTGTATTGTCTTGGCATGCATGATACTTCTCCTATTATTATTATTTTTAAAGATTTATTTATTTATTTGAAAGGCAGAGTTACAGAGAAGCAGGGAGAGAGAGAGAGAGAGAGAGAGAGAGAGAGAGAGAGAGAGAAACTTCTATCTCCTGGCTCACTCCCAAAATGGGTGCAACAATCAGAACTGTGCTGATCTGAAGCCAGGAGCCAGGAGCTTCTTCCCAGTCTCCCATGCAAGTTCAGGGGCCCAAGGACTTGTGCCATTGCCTACTGCTTTCCCAGGCCATAGCAGAGAGCTGGATGGGAGGTGGAGCAGCTGGGACCCGAACCGGCACCCATATGGGATGCCGGCACTGCAGGCAGTGGCTTTACATCCTATGCCAGAGCGCCACCCCACTTCTCCTATTATTCAAAGCTGCAGAAAGAATCATTCCACTGGTGTCATCTGTTTTCTTCCTTTCTCCTCCCAGTCCGTTACCCCTACACTGGTTATGTTCCCCATGAGCCCTCATGTAGAACCAGGAAGTTGGCCCTTTGGATTGCTGGTCTGTTTCATTCATTCATTCATCCACCCATTCATCCATCGAAGACTCACTGAGCCTCTGCACTGTCCCCCTGCACCACGCTAAGCAGTGGGGGCGTGTGGGAAATACGCCTGGCAAGATGGCCACCTTCGTGGAGCTCATGTTCCAGGCGAGCGAGAAAGACAGCAACACCTCAGGCACTGGATCAGAAGCCATGTCAGGGATGTGCGTAATGAAGAAAAGCAAACCAGTGCCAGACAGGTGGGGCTGTTGCTGTTTTATTTAGGGTGGCTTAGGGAAGCCTCCTAAATAGGTGGCGTGGGAACAGACACCCGAAGGAAGGGAAAAGTCGTGCCAGTATTTGGGGAAGAGCTTCCCAGGCAGAGGAAACAGCCTGTGCAAAGGCCCGGTGGACAAACAAGTCTAAAAATGTCGCAATGAAAACGTAGCACAGAAAATACTACGCTTGCTCATGCTGCAGTCCAGTGTTGTGTTGCTGGCAACACTGCCTGCCCATGTGAACTCCAGTTTGAGCCCTGGCTGCTCCACTGCTGACCCAGCTCCCTGCTGATGCTCCTGGGAAGGCATCGGAGGATGGCCCAAGTGCTTGGGCCCCTGCACCCACATGGAAGACCTGGGTGGAGTTCCAGGCTCCTGGCTTCAGCCTGGTCCAGCCCTAGTCGTTGTGGCCGTTTAGGGAGTGAATTAGCACATGGACGATCTCTCTGTTTCTCCCCCTCTTTCTTTGTAACTCTGCCTTTCAAGCAAATAAAACAAATCAAAAAAAAAAAAAAAAAAAAAGGGAGAGAGAGAGAAAAAAACCCAAACACCTTCCACCTTGTGGCTTTCTCATTTCTAAGATCCCAGAGTGTCCCCATGAAGTGGGAAGATGGGGAATGGAGATGAATCTTAGGGAGCTTCCACCTCCACCCTCCACCCCCACAGGAAATGATGAGCACCATTGCCAGTTCTGTTCCACTGGAACCAGTCCCTTTGTCACACCTGGATGCCAGGGGGGCTGGCTGGGCAGCTGCCTCCAGGCTATGAGACCACGCTGCGGTGGGCATTTTTGGTGGCCTGCCTGTGAGTGGACGCAGTGCCTGGCGGTTTGAGGCTCTGGAAGAAGGCCGGCATGGGGGTGGGCAGAGGGAAGCAGGGCGGCCAACAGATTAGAGAGGTGGCCAATGGGCGGGTGATGTAGCGCCACCTACAGGTCACTTTAAGCATTTTGGCTCCCACTTTATGAAATGAGAAGCCTTGGAGGGTATTGATCAAGGCCGGGACACATGACTGCTCTTCTTCAAAGGGCCAGGTGCTCCTGCTGTGGCGAGGAACATGGACTGCAGAGGCCAAGTGGAGACACAGGTGGGCAGGAGGGGGGCTGCCGCAAAGACAGCTGATGGAGGCCCATGCAATCCCTTCCACAGGGACCCAGAGATGGACCTGAGACCCCTGATCCAGGGCAGCCCTGTCGGCAAAGGGTCTTAGACTTTGCAGGCCCTGAGGTGTCAGCAACTCTTGCATTGTGGTGGGAAAGCAGCCTTAGGCAATGTGTAAATGAATGGGCGTGGCTGTGTGCCAATAAAACTTTATTTACAAAAGCAGGCAGACTGCTGCTAACAAAGCTGGCTGATCCCTGTTAAATCGGGCACAAATGGTGCTGGTCTTGTGCTACACATTTCTAGTCAAGGCATCAGAAAAGCTCTGAGAGTCCTAAATGCTATCATGGGTTGACATTGTGGGGCAGCCACCCCCAGTGCCTCTTGAGGCATAAGAATGAGTCACGGCTTCCCACTGTCTTGGAGCAAGTTGTCGCTCGACAAAAGGAAGGCTTTCGGCAAGACCTTTTCAGGATGGTGCAGCCTCATCAGCTTTCTCCTCTACCTAAATACCTCTATTATGTGTAATTAAGACAGCAACTGAGAAAAGATGCAAATGTGCTCTAAAAAATCTGCCAGTGCAGCAGCTGGCAGCTCCACGACCTTTTAAAAGAGCAGGCTTGAAACTGAAACATATTTGGCATGTGCCGAAATGGGAGAGAGCAGGCAACAAAAGCTACAGAGAGGAATCTGGGCGGGCCCGGTGCTCATCCTGTGATCTAAGCTGACTGTGAACGCCAGGGAGCATCCTCGCCAGCAAGCCTGCTCTGCGCTCCGCCACGGCCCCTGCCCCAGAGTGAGAAGCGTCACAGTAGCGGACGCACGCCAAACTGCCACCTCCCACTCCCACTGCTGCTCTCTGTTTGAGTCTCTCCCGCTGCTCTGTATGGCTGGCTGTGTCATGCAACCAGATGAGGCAACCGGAAACTTGGGGAAGAGGCTGTGGAAAGGAAGAGCTCGTCTCGTGCCTGCGTGGGTGATGAGGTGTGGAAGCACTGTCCAGTGGAGCTTTCTGTGGAACTGGCCGTGTTCTCAGTCTTTGCTGCTTGGTCTCGTACCCCAGCCACGTGGGACTGCTGAGCAAGTGCAACGTGGCCACTGTGACTGGGTAACTGGATTCCTACTCTCGCTCCCTCTTCTTTTTCAAGATTTACTTTATTTATCTGAGAGGTGGAATTACAGAGAGAAAGGTGGGAGAGAGAGAGAGAGAGAGAGAGAGAGAGAGAGAGAATCTTCCACCTGCTGGTTCACGCCCCAAATGGCTACAATGGCTGGGCTGGTTGGAAGCTGGGGACCACGAGCTTCCTCAGGGTCTCCCATGTTTTCAAAGGACTTGGGCCATCCTCTGCTGCTTTCCCAGGAGCATCAGTAGGGAGCTGGATCAGAAGTGGAGCAGCCAGGACATGAACCTAGTGCTCATATGGGATGCTGGCATCACAGGCAGTGGCTTCATCCACTGTGCTACAATGCTGGCCTCTAATTCCCTCTTAATTTAGATCTTAAATGTGCACAGCTGGGGTCAGTACTGTGGCATAGTAGGCTAAACCTTTGCCTGCAGCACTGGCATCCTTTATGGGCACCGGTTTGTATCTCTGCTGCTCCTCTTCTGATCTAGCTCTCTGCTAATGGCCTGGGAAAGCAGTGGAAGATGACCTAAGGGCTTGGACCCCTGCAGCCACGTGGGAGACCTGGAAGAAGCTCCTGGCTTCGAATCAGCTGAGCTCTGGCCATTGCAGCCATTTAGGGAGTGAACCAGCAGATGGAGGACCTTTCTGTCTCTCTCTCCATCTGTAACTCTACCACTCAAATAAATAAATAAAATCTTTGAAAAAAAAAAAAAAAGTGCCAGGCTAGTGTGGCTCCTGACTCTGTAAGGGAGAGCTTGGCTGCGGTTACAGGCGCAGGCATTAGATGGACGTGGGTTTCCAACCAGGCTTCTCACTTGCCCCTTGACTGGCAAGTTGTTCTCTGCCACAGATTCTTGGCTGTCACCTGCTGTGCCTCTGTCATGGGGGTGTTTGTGAGGATGAGGTGAGAGCGGAGATAAAGCATGGGGCCTGGCAGAGGGCCAGCACTCGCCACGTGGTCAGGGGCTGGCTCATCTCCAGCAAGCCCTCGCGGGAGTCTCTCCTGCCCTCCGGATGCTGCCGACAGGTGGCTCTAAGGCATCGGAACTACGTCTCCCATGGAGACTCTTGGTCCAAAGGGGCACCACTTAAAGTTCACTCAGGAGAGGGACACAGTGGCGGCAGGAAGACAGGCAAAGGCCACCAAACTGAACCTCCGACTGCTTTTGAAACTCCTTGGTGAGACAAAGACTGCTAACTGCCCACTGTTTGGGTGCTGGCGTGCCCTGTGGAGAACACGTTCCCTGTGCTGTCTGGCACTTCAGGGCGACAAGCAAGGTGTAAGCATGCATTGTTACATCCCTATGTCGGTCCCAGGGCTTTCAGGAGCGCTTAAAAGAGGTCAGATGGTTTAGATGTGCCCCTTTGCTTTGGGGTCCTTTATCTTTCCTCCTACTTCCTATCTGGAGTGCAGGTGTGATGGCTGGAGACCCAGCAGCCTTGAGGACATGTCCCTGAGGATGGGAGCAGAGAAAAAAATAAAGGAGTTCTGGGCTCATGAACACCATGGACCCTGAGACTGAACCTGTGAACCTGCAGGTTTCTTTTAAGTAAAAAAACAAAACAAAACAAAACAAAAAACCTCTATTTCGTGGTTAAGGCATCAGTCCTTTTGTTTGGTCTTAAATTTAACAGCTGCAAGCTCATCACTCCTGAGCAGTGATTAGTTCTATGAGTCCAGAAAATTACTGCCTATATGGGATGAAAGAAAGAGCCTGTGAAAGCCAATTCAGTCCTGGCAGGGGCAGCAAAGCCTGGGAGTGACTTTAGCGACCACTGATGGCACTCAATCTTTTTTTTTTTTTTTTTTAAATTTTCTGGCCTATTTGTTATTATTCCTTCTTCCACAGGTGCCATATTTCAAAATGCATTTTCCCTCCATGGCTTAACTTCTATTGGTTTTCTCATCATGAAAAAGCATCTAACAACCACAGGGACATTGTTCAGTCGGGGCCTGTCCAGCAGCAGGTTCCCTTCCTACATTTGGGGAGTTCTCCTAAAGGAACAGCGACTCTGGATGGCTGACCCTGGCTGTGCTGGTCCCCATTGGCTGGACAAGGCTTCTGATTGGCCAGCGGGGTGGTGTCGTCTGGGATTCTTGCCTTTGGAGTGAAGGACACAAAGAAGGGGGCACGGCTTAGAGTGCATTTTCCCCGGGCACAGCGCCTGGTCTTGCAGGCCACGTCTGATGTCCAGAACCTCCTCCCGCCCCAAATCTGGCTGCCCCCATGGTGTGACCCTGGCTGAGCGCCCCCGGGGCTCAGCTTTGCCTGGTCACCGTCATCTCCACAGCCTGGTCCTCCTGCCTTTCCATCTGTTCTGGAACCAGTGGCCTTGCCTGTCCTTATTTTCTGCTTCAGTCAACCAGACTTATTTCTGTTGTTTGTAACCAAGAATGCTTACCCAGAGCCATTTGGTTTTACCCATGATGCCGCAGTTGGTTCAAGAGACAGGTTGGCATTTGCCAGTGCAACCTTCACTGGCTACCTGCACGCTGTCTTTTGAGTTTTCAAAACAAACAAACAAAAAAACCTTTCAGAACAGTTTGCTCCATGGCTTCATTTCTATCAGGGTGGGTCCCTAAGGACTAGGAGCTCCAGGCTGGAATCCACGGATAACCACTGTGGGTCCTCATCGTACAGACGAGAAAATGTGACTGAGCGAGAACTTCCCAGCGAGGGTGGCTAGCCATTCATTGCTCCATGCTTGGCTTGGGGACGTGGCATCTCAGGGAACTCAACATCAGGAGGGAGACCCGCAGGTGTGCGGCGGGTGCCAAAGCCTGCTCTCTGGAGGAGAGCTTCGGGGAAACCGAAGGTATTTAAGTGGCAGTGAGAACAGGGGCCGTGTGACTTCATGAAAGAGCTTAAGCACGAGGGTAAAGCAGGGACTTAGCGAGCTGAGCACCAGCACCGCCAGACTCGCCTCTGTTCTGGACCCAGAACAGCATGGGGCTCCGGAGGGGAGCCCACCTTGGCGGGAAGCTAAGAGAATCAGAGAGTAAAGCCAGGGGCCGGGGTCGTGCTACAGCGGGCTGAGCCGCCACTCACGGTGCCTGCATCCCACAGGTCCGAGCCCTGGCTGCTCGGCTTCTGCTTCCTGCTCATGGGCTTGTGAAGCAACGGACGATGGCCCACGTGATGGGCTCGTCTCCCGTGGGAGAGCCAGATGGAGTTCCAGGCTCCCAGGTTCAGCCCGGTTCAATCCCAGCTGTTGCAGCCCTTTAGAAGCGAACCAGTAGATGGAAGACGTCTCTTTCTGTCTCTCCTTCTCTCCCTGTCATTCTCCCTTTCGAAGAAATAAATGTATAAAAGAATCCAGTTCTAAAGAAACAGAGAATGAAGTCAACGCGTGCTTTCCGTGTGCCGTGACACTGGGTGATTCAGAACAGCTGCACCTGTCAAGCAGAATTTTGAGTGTTCGCTTTAAAGACAGGAAGACACACGCATTTCCTCCAAGTCAGGGATTTCACTTCGTTTATGTGTTTTCTACAGCGGGTTGAGGAGGTGTTACCGTCTCCACTTTACGGATTAGAAACACAACCCACAAAGATTAAGACACCAGGCAGGGTCGCGCACCCTGGAAGAGGTACACCGAGATTACAGTGTCATTTTCTGTGGCTTCAAAGGCCTCCAAAGGAGAACTTTCTACCACGCCACCTCCCACGGAGAGACTTCAAGCAATGAACTCTCAAGCTGCAATTGGAAGGCACTTCTAATCGGAGAGACTCAGTTCACAAAGGTTAGATTTGCACACAATTTTGAGAACACATCCATTACACAAAGCCTTGTGCAACCACCTAACGATACATCCCATGGACCCCATGCAGAAAAAAGGAGAATAAGAGAGGAGTGTGGTTAATTAATGCAGTCGGAACCGAAGTGCTCCAGGAGCCGACAAACGTGGATCCCAGAGTATGATACAAGAAGCGGCTGCATTAGGAAGACAACTGATGTGGTAGGAGAGATAATAGCAGGAAAAAGGAAAATGTAAAAACAAATTAGTCTACTAGAAGGCACTGATGTGAACACATTTATCATGGTTGATTTGTAAGAGATCTCTCTGTAACCAATATCCACGGAGCTGTCTCTTTAGAAGTTCTTAAAAAAGAATCGGTCAGCATCCGTGGGCTGGACAGGTTTAGGTGGGCTTTTCCTCTCCAGGGTTTGTCCAAGGCTCCCGTTAGTGGATGATTCCAAGGCTGCACTTACGAGAGCTTCTCTATGACTGCCATGCCGGTTACCTCGGTGGCTCTGTTTTTCTCCCCCTCTCCATTCCCCACGGGGGCCGTTAACTAAATCAGCGCCTTTTGCAGTCCTGTGCTGCTCCCTGCGCACCACATCTTAAAGGGGACATTGGCCCGCTCTGCCCCTAGAGACAAAACCCAGACAAACCTGGGGAAGTGGCTCAGAGATGAATTCTGACTCCATACCAGGGAGCCCTGTCTGCCGGTGCGAGTGGCAGCTTTCAGGGCCGGCTTGCTCCCGGGGCTGGGAACCGCTGAGGCAGAGGGCTTGGAACAGCTGTCAAAGCTGCTCTAGAGGAGTTTTGTTTTTTTTTTTTTTTTAAATTTTTTGACAGGCAGAGTGGACAGTGAGAGAGAGACAGAGAGAAAGGTTCACCCTCCAATGGCCGCCGCGGTTGGCGCACTACGGCCGGCGCACCACGCTGATCCGATGGCAGGAGCCAGGCGCTTCTCCTGGTCTCCCATGGGGTGCAGGGCCCAAGCACTTGGGCCATCCTCCACTGCACTCCCGGGCCACAGCAGAGAGCTGGCCTGGAAGAGAGGCAACCGGGACAGAATCCGGTGCCCCGACCGGGACTAGAACCTGGTGTGCCGGCGCCGCAAGGCGGAGGATTAGCCTGTTAAGCCACGGCGCCGTCTTAGAGGAGATTTTTAAACTCAGTTTCCATCCAATTCCTACACTGCATGATTGATTCACCTTACAACTCTGCAATGTGCTTTGCCAAGTGAGAGCTCTTTTTAATTCTTTTATCTTGGTTATTACCCTCTCTTCTTTCCATGAAAAAAAAAAAAAGTTGACAGAACCACATAGAACAACTGCGGCTGAAACACCAAGCTCATATGGTCTGATTGTGCCATGCTCCCTCTACTGGGGAAGCTGAACAGGAAGTGGCCGGTTGATTATCACAGCAAGGGGCTGTAGCACAATCAAGCCAGGAGTGACAGCGCTGGCACCTCCCAGCGGCCCTTTGGCAAGGTGAGGTAGGAACAGGTGAGGCTCCCCACAGGCCCTGTTCTAGGGCTCCTTGTCTGGCTAAAGGTACTTCCTTCTGAATGTGTGGTCAGGACCCCAGGGTGTCTGTTTTCATGCCTTCCTCTCCACCCCCCAGCCCTGCATCACACCCAAGCCTGTGTCTCGCCCATGTTTTATTCATCACCAGTGCCTCTGTCCAAATCCAAGTTCCCAGCCTCATGGTGCCCTGGGGCTGCCTGCAATCACGTGGCCCCACGCTGGCTGACTTACACACCAAAACCAGGGTCCAGAGTAAATTTTTTTGTGTGTGAAGATTTATTTATTTATTTGAAAGTCAGAGTTACACAGAGAGAGAAAGAGAGGCAAAAAGAGAGAGAGAGAGAGAGAGAGAGAGAGGTCTTCCTTCCGGTGGTTCATGCCCCAGCTGGCCACAATGGCTGGAGCTGCGTTGATCCAAAGCCAGGAGCCAGAAGCTTCCTCCAGGTCTCCCACGCGGGTGCAGGGGCCCAAGAACTTGGACCATCTTCTACTGCTTTCCCAGGCCACAGCAGAGAGCTGGATTGGAAGTGGAGCAGCTGGGACTCGAACCAGTGCCCATATGGGATGCTGGCACTGCAGGCGGCAGCTTTACCTGCTACGCCACAGTGCCGGCCCCCCAGAGTAAATTTTTAAAAACCAGAACTCACCTTGTGTGTTGGTCAGCTTTTTGCTACTATGAGGAGATACCCGAGGGGGCTAAACTTTATCAAGAGCTTTATCATGGCCCAGGCTTCTGGAGGCTTACGGTCAAAGACTGGCTGGGCCACCTGATTCAGCCTCTGGCCGAGTCCCGAGGTGGCACGAGATGGCAAATGTACTTGTCTTTCCGTCCTTATGAAGACACCAGGACTCAACCAAGGGACCCCATCCTAATGACTTAATCTAATCTTGATGCCGGCATTGTGGCATAACGGGTTAAGATGCTGCTTGCAACACCTGCATTCCATGTGGGTGCTGGTTCGAGTCCCGGCTGCTCCACTTCCCATCCAGGCCCCTGCTAATGCATCTAGGAAGCAGCGGAAGTTGGCCCAAGTGCTTTGGCCCCTGCACCCACGAGGGAGACCTGGCTGAAGCTCCTGGCTCCTGACTTCCACCTGGCTTAGCCCTAGATGTGACAGCCATTGGGGGAGTGAACCAGTCCCTACCCCTTTAAATAAATAAATAAATCTTAAAAAAAAGAAAAACACCTTAATCACTTCCCTAAGGCCTGAGCTCTGATGCCATAACTGGATAAGTGTGCATGCTCCTAGCACCACTAAGGTAAAGCACTAGGGGACCAGACTCCTGGGTTCAGGGGACAAACATTTAAATTGTAGATTTCTCAGTGGCTTCCCAAGACGGCTGGGAGTAAGAGTGGGGCTTGGCCTCAGCCCTGCCTGCCTGGGAGCCTCTGTATCTTCCCCGCCCCTCCCACTCTGTGCTCTCTCAGTGGCAGTCACACTGGCCTCCCTTCCATCCTTGCTTCCCTCCACGGTGGGGCCCTTGCCCCTAGCTGTCCCTCTCCCTGGGGGCAGCGTGCCTGGGGAAAGCTCATCTGTCCAGCCAACCCTGTGAGTGCTGCTTCCCGGGGAGCCCTCCCCTGGCCTCCTGAGCAGCCCACAGCCTCTGGCTCTGGGCTCCCCACAGCCACGCCCCCTCCTCGCCAGCGCATTCCCCTTTGCGGCCAGCTGTGCCTTCGTTCCCGCGATGACTTGATCTTCCTGCTGCACGAGGCCTCATCTGCTGGACTTGGCTGGAACCTCTGGAAGACGAATGGACAGAAGGCGTGTGAGGTGCTTATTCAAAAATGACTTTTAGGCCCCGATAGAACCATCCGGAACAGGAGGTGGTCACTAGCCCTGCAGACCTCTCCCTCACCACCCGACCCCTCTATGGCACCGATGTCAGATCTCCCAGTGGCTGCCTCTTGCATTGGTCAAGGGTCATCCTCCCAGTTTAGTTTTCTTTTGCAAGCAGCTGAGAACATCGGGCAGCTGCAGTGCGAGGCTGAAATGATCTAGAAGGGAGACGGAGTGCCATGTGTGCCTGATGCCACACCCTGCAGGGCCTCCTGGCCTTGGCACACAGACTTCCTGCTGGGAGAAGCGCTCCTTTGCCGCTTAGCAAAATTTGAGTTATGCATTAGAAGCAAACACAGGAGACTTTTAGAAGCTTGCCCCAGCCTCCAAGAGTGGCGCTGCACCCATGTCCTCCCAACAGATGAGCACCGACAACCGGGTGGCAGCAGGCCCTTGGAGAGGAGACAGTGGGAAGCTTGGGAAGGGAGGGCCAGTGCTGGCGACCAGCTGCGCCTTCCTCACCATTTAGCTGGAGGCCACCACAACGGTTCCAAGCTCACTGTGGCTTCTGCGTGCCCATTCTGCCCCACTCCCTTTCCCCTGCCTCCCCAGTATGTCTCATGCAGCTCCCACCAAGAGTGTACCTTGCGCACCAGCCCAGTGCCACTGTGATGCTGGGCTAACGGCTGAGCCCATGGTGGTGTGTCGTCAGCCCAGGAAGGCGTCTGCGACATCTGAGGACCATGGGCATAGACACGACCGTCTCCCTGCTGGCCTCTGCTTCACTCTCTTCTCCAGCCGTCCTGACTTTTTAATTGCTCCATTTCTTCCCTTTGTTTTCCTAGTTGAAGGCTAACTAAGAACGAATTGAGTATTTCAGCCATTTGTGGTCATCATTAATTTCACGGTCCTCTGCCTTTATTAAGTCTTATTTCCTCTCCGCAATCTCCTGTCCCCTGATATTGGGGAAAGCGCATCTCATTCTCCTTCATTGTTTGGCTGCTGGGATCTGATTCCCCCACCCTGATCTGGGCCCAGGAAGCTCTGTCTGAGGCAGCGTGCTTTTTGTGTAATCCCCTGTCTTTTCCTCCGCAGACAGCAGAGTTCTTTCTTCACCCACAGCTCTCTCACCAGTCCTTGGGGAAGATGCACCGATTGTGCCTTCCAAATCAGGCGCTCTCCAACCCTGCGTGCAGGGAGAGAACTTGCTCCGGCTGCTTTGCCACCTGGGGCACAGCGGGAGAGGGGACGCTGTGAGGTCAGGCAGGCGTCCTCTGAGCGGCCCTGGGACACTGACCAGTCACGCCGCTGACCACAACCTGGTGAGGTCAGTGCCCTGGGTCAGTGGGGGCTCCTCACCCAAGACAGGGAAACTCCACTTTGGCTTTGCCTGACCATTGTCCATCTCTCCCTCTGTGACCTGCAGCCACCACAGCTCTGGCTTTCCCTGGGCATTTTGCTCATTCTCCTCACCTAACTAACATAACTATGCTATGCCTTGACTTGTGACTGGTCATTTGCATGTCTGTCTCCTTTACATGTCCAAACTTGCACCCATTGTCTCGCTCCTTTGCAACCTAAAGATATTTTGGGACCCCTGGTCCCCATTTCTTTGATCTCGTTGCCTAAGTTGTTCCAGAAACATCTCTGGTCTCCCTTCTCCCTCAGCCTCCATACATAATTACAGTTCCCCAGGGGACAGGCATTGTGGTGTAGCAGGTTAAGCTGCTAGGGGTACCCATATCCCTTGTCAGAATGCCTGGTTCCAGTCCTGACTACTCCACTTCTGATTCGGGTTCCTGCTAATGCACACCAGGGAGGTGACGGTACAGGTATTTCAGTCCCTGCCAATCACATGGGAGACCCAGATGATGCTCCTGGCTCTTGGCCTTCACCTGGCCCAGCCCCAGCTGCTGTGGCCATCTGGGCAGTGAACCAGTGGATGGAAGACCTCTCTCTCTCTCTTTCTCTCTTTCGAATAAATAAACCCAATAGTTGACCTGTTTGCATCTTTTAAGTGTACCGTCCTCGTGCTTTCACACTGGATACCTTCATTAAAACTTCCTGTATATAAGAAATGCATGAAACTTGTATAACTTAAATAAAATTAAAAAAAGGCATTAAGTAGAAAAAAGAAAACCTTCCCTGGCCACAGTGGACATTGTAGGGTCCCACCCCGCCCCAGCCTTCTTGATTTTTCCCCCCATTACCCACATCTCCCCATGTGCTTACGGGAAGCCAGCTTTACCCCTAACTCTAGGAATGGAGAATGTGACTTAGGCCTAACCCAGTCAGTGTAACTCCACCCCCTGGCTATTCTCATTGGTTTAGGGGTTAGCACGTGAGCCAGGTCAAGCCAATGAGACAAGAGAGGACTTTGAATGTGATGTTTGGAACACAAGGCTTCCTTCCTGGCCTGCTGCAAGGGCTTCCAGAAGCGGGTTCCCAGGTGCCGGCGGCCAACGTTGCCACCAGCTCCTCTCTGACACAGTCCGATGACCTCACTGCTCTGCTCAGAACCCTTGGAGGCTCCGCCCTCAGCCCCAGCATCCTCCCTGGGAGCCCCAGCCCTGTGCAGTATGCCCACTGTCATCTGACCTCATGGCTGACCACTCCAGCTTGGCCCATCCCATCCTCACTGGTCTTTCTCTCTCTCTCTCTCTCTCTTCCTTTTTTTAAAGATCTCTTTATTTATTTATTTTAAAGACAGAGTTATAGGGGCTTGATGCTGTGATATAGTGGGTAAGGCGCCCTTCTTCTGTGCCAGCATCCCATATGGGCGCCAGTTCGAATCCTGGCTGCTCCACTTCCAATCCAGCTCTCAGCTATGGCCTGGGAAAGCAGTGGAAGACAGTCCAAATCCTTGGGCCCCTGCACCCACGTGGGAGATCTGGAAGAAGCTCCTGGATCCTGGCTTCAGATCAGTGTAGCTCCGGCCATTGCAGCCATCTGGGGAGTGAACCAGAGGATGGAAGACCCCTCTCTCTGTCTCTGCCTCTACGTCTCTGTAACTCTGACATTTTGGGGGGCTCTCTAGGAAAAGAAAAATAAATAAATAAATCTTAGGGAAAAAAAGAGTTATAGAGAGAGGGAGAGACACACACAGAGAGGTCTTCCATCCACTGGTTCCCTTCCCAAATAGCCACAACAGCCAGGGCTGGGCCAGGCCGAAGCCAGGAGCCTCCATCTGGGTTACTCTCATGGGTGTCAGGGGCCCAAACATTCGGGCCATCTTCCACTGCTTACCCAGGAGCATTAACAAGGAGCTGGATCAGAAGTGGAGCAACCAGGATACGAACTGACACTCATATGGGATGCTGGCACTGCCGGCGGCAACTTCACCTGCTGTGCCACAATGCCAACCCCCTATTTATTCATTTATTTTCAAGAAAGAGTGAAGAAGTTTTTTGGTAAGAAAAATTATGTGTTTTATTTATTTGAAAGGCAGAAAGAGAATGAGAGAGAGAGAGAGAGAGAGAGAGAGAGAGAGAGAGAGAATCTTCACTCTCTGGTTCACTCCCAAGTACCTGCAACAGCCAGGTCTGGGTCAGGTCAAAGTCATAGGCCAGGAACTCCAGCCAGGTCTCCACGTGGTGGCAGGGAGCCAAGTACTTGAGCCACTGCCTGCTGCTTCCCAGAGTGTGCATTAGCAGGAAGCTGAAAGGGAGAGCAGAGCTGAGACTGAACCCAAGCACTCCACCATGGAATGTGGGGTCCCAACAGGGAGCTTAACTATGGAGCCAAATGTCCAGCCCCTCACTGGCCTTTTAACCCCCACCTTAGGGCCTTTGCACTTGCTATTCTGTCTGATATACCAGATAGCTGCCAGATAGCTGACTGGTTTGCTCCCTGTTTCTATTTTTTATTTAAAGATTTATTTTATTTATTTGAAAGACAGAGTTACAGAGATTAGTAGAGACAGTGAGAGAGGTCTTCCATCCACTGGTTCACTCTCCAGATGGCTGCAACAGCTGGAGCTGCGCCGATCCAAAGCCAGGAGCCAAGAGCTTCCTCCGGGTCTCCCACGTGAGTGCAGGAGCCCAAGGACTTGGACCATCTTGTGCTGCTTTCCCAGGCCATAGCAGAGAGCTGGATTGGAAGAGGAGCAACCAGGACCAGAACTGGTGCCCATATGGGATGCTGGCTCTTCAGGCCAGGGCTTTAACCCCCTGCGCCACTGCACCGGCCTATGCTCCCTGTTATTTTCAGGGCTGTATTCAACCGTTAACTGTTCACTTTGGTCATTCTTGACCATTCCTACGTAAAAGAGCACCTTCTTATCACTCCGCTTCCCCTTGCCTTGCTTTATTTTTCTTGACAGATTGTTCATTGATGTGGTTCTGATCGCCTGGATCTTCATTCAGAACACACATCCTATGAGGGACGGGAGCTGCTTTGACCACTACTAAATACCCAGTTGCTAGAGAAGTGCCTGGCACAGAGCAGGTGCACAGCACCACTGTCCCCTTGCTGATGGGAATGAGTACGATGGTGCACTCAGCACTTGTCCATTCTGAGTGAGGGATT
Organism: Lepus europaeus; assembly: GCF_033115175.1. Classification (NCBI taxonomy): domain Eukaryota; kingdom Metazoa; phylum Chordata; class Mammalia; order Lagomorpha; family Leporidae; genus Lepus; species Lepus europaeus. Next base: position 110,556,623 of record NC_084831.1, read on the forward strand.
TCCAGCGAGTTCCTGCCACCAGCAGACCAAGGGTTCTAACACAACCTCTAGCTAATATTCGCTTTGAAAGCAGACAGATGGGTGCTTAGCTCTAACTGGGTGGCCAGTTACACATGGATAGAACAGGTGGCGGGTGCTGCTGAATCCCAGGACACCACCACACACGGTGCCCCCTGAGCCCTCCCCTTGTGGTGCAAGACAACCAGGGGAGGGCACTGGCCTCCCCCAGGGGTCAGGGAAAGGGGCTGTGGCTGGCGGACATGCGCCCGCGTCTGCTTGCTCTTTCCACACCGCAGTTTCGCGTTTCTGCCCACAGCTGTGCAGCTTTATGGCTGAGCACTCACCCACAGCCCAGCCGGCGCGCCCGGATGTCTGTGCCATGTGCTCTGCGTGTCCAACACCTCCAATTCCCGCCTCTCCAGAAGCCAACACGATTCCGACTTTTCCCCACATGAAATTGTGGGCTCTCTAGGAAAAGAAAAGGGAGCATAGGGCTCTCGGGGAATCCAGTCTCTCGCTGTGAGTCAGCCCATGCTGGAATGTTCTTTGCAGCTGCCTTTTACGTGTTGGGGCCGTGGACAACACACGCATGAACTCTGGCCTTGAGCGACCAGAATACATCACAACAAACAAACAAACAAACAACCCTGCTGCAGCCCTTCTCTTCCGGAGTGGGTTTTCCTGGCCCATGGATGACATCAGCTCCCTCTTCAGTTCCTTCCCCCTTGCTGCATACTCTGAGGCTACTCACCGAGCCGCAGCAGACACACACACAGACTGACTTGGTTTCACCTGCAACCGATAAAACAGCAGGGACGGCTAACCGGAGGATGCCTTCCAGGCTGCAAAAGACGGTAGAAAAACCACAACGCTGCCAATACGGCTCCGAGTTTATTAATATCTACTCGGCACAAGTTTGGCACAGGCCTGCCTTGCCTCCCCGGGGAGGGATGAGCCTCGGATTGCACGCCTGCACACACAGGCCACGGTGGGAGGCGGCCTAGGACCCAGGCTCTTTTCTGGAGAGCTGCTGGAGGCTGAGAGCTCACAGGTGGGAGGCCGAGAGCACGCAGGTGAGTGATGTCAAAGCGTGGGCAGGATTTTAAAGGTCATTGGGCCAGACTTCCTCTGAATGAGGGCACCCAATGGACAGTAACTCTTTGTCTTGCCCAAGACACATGGCCGTGGTGCTTTTCAAAGGTTGACAACTGTCACGCTTCCCAAGAAGCATTGAGTCTCCATTCCCTCCCCCTGGACCCTGGGCCCTGTGACGCTCTCCCCCAGTTGGGGCTGCTCTGGGGCTCCTGAATGCACTCACAGAGGCCGGATAGCTCTGCTGCCTTAGGACACCTGCTCGCTGGCCGCCTCTTCTCTCCCACTACTTTGCAGAAGGAAGCTCCCTCACTTCGAGGGGCCACAGGTCCACGGAGAGGCCATGAGGTGTGTCTGGGCCACCTGTCCTCCAGCCTCTAGGTTTGGGCACCAGGTATGCCTGTGAAGCCACCATTGCCAGCTCCATTCTTTTTTTTTTTTTTTTTTTTTTGACAGGCAGAGTTAGACAGTGAGTGAGAGAGACAGAGAGAAAGGTCTTCCTTCTGTTGGTTCACCCCTCTATTGGCCGCTACGGTCAGAACTGCGCCGATCTGAAGCCAGGAGCCAGATGCTTCCTCCTGGTCTCCCATGCAGGTGCAGGGCCCAAGCACCTAGGCCATCCTCCACTGCCTTCCCGGGCCACAGCAGAGAGCTGGTCTGGAAGAGGAGCAACCGGGACAGAACCGGCGCCCCAACTGGGACTAGAACCCGGAGTGCTGGCGCTGCAGGTGGAGGATTAGCCGTGTGAGCCGCGGTGCCGGCGCCAGCTCTACTCTTGCCCAGGACCCAGCTGGTCACAGTACCCTGGCTGCTGACATCTCCCTGGCAGGGCTGCAGCCATGGCAGGGCAAGGCGGAGTCATGGCCCCAGACGCCACGAGCAGAACAGTGTGGTTTTCTGGACAGTGATAGAAACCAGTAGCTACGTCAAGGTGAATGTTGAGTGCTAAAAGGGACCTGTGTGCATTCTAAGACCCCCCACCCCACCCACCTCAGCTCCCCTGGCGAGCTTCCCCACTGTCAGTCTGGTCCACAGGATCAGACTGCACAAGAAGATCCTCTCCCACTGCTTCAGAAAAAACCCCATGTCAGCAGTCAGCTGAGTCGTTCCCGCTGCCAACAAAGCCTCGTATGTGACCTGTCTGTCCCCCCCTGCTCTCAAGGGCTCCCCAGCCACCCTGGCTTCCTGTCTAGCACCCAACACCCCAGGAACGGCCTACCTCAGGGCCTTTGCTCATGCTGTCCCCCTTGCCTGACTCCTCCTGTTCGCACATGTACCCGACAGTGTCCCTCAGCTCACTTAGGTCTTTGCTCAGAGCCACTTCCCCAGTGAGACCTTTGTGGCCGCCTCCCCAGAAGTGCCAACCCCACCCCAGCCTCTGTCACCTCTGCCCTACCTTATTTTTCTCCTGAAAGCCTGTCACTATCTACACACTTACACTTATGTTGTTTCTTTTCTTTAAGATTTATTTATTTATTTATTTATTTATTTATTTATTTATTTGAAAGCCAGTGTGAGAAGACAGGGAGAGAGATGGAAGATCTTCCATCTGCTGGTTCACTCCCCAAATGGATGCAACAGCTGGAGCTGGGCCAGGCAGGAGCCAGGAACTCCATCCAGGTCTCCCACCCACATGGGTAGCAGGGCCCCAAGCACTTCCCAGGCTCATTACAGGGGAGCTGGATCAGAAGTGGAGCAGCTGGGACTTGGACCAGTGCTCCTATATGGGATGGCTGCTTAAGCTACTATATCACAACAGCCTCTTGGGCTGTTTCCTCTCTGTCCTCCCCATTAGAACATCAGTTTGGTGTGGGCAGGGATACTTGCCTACATGTGGGTTCCACGTGGGTCTAGAAGAGCATCCTGGGTAGGAGAGTTGCCAGTCCATCAATATCATTGTAACAATAACTGAACACTTGTAGCAAAGCGCTGGCTTTGCTGTAACACTGAGAAACAGGACATGCCTGGGTCCTTCACTGTAAACATTTGTTAGTGACAACTCAGAAGGCAGCAGCCAGTGGACGGCCAGTGGATCCCACGATGCCGTGACCTGTGCTGTGATCCTGCTGTTCCTCCTGCATCCACCTTGTCACCAGCTGACATCCTGTTTGGCTGCTGAGGACACCGCGGGCACCAGCTGTCCCAGCTGGAGTCCCTCTGGGACCTGGTAATCCCACCTGCACCTGTCTACAGCGCTCACACAGGCTCCCACGTGCCCCTTACCCCCGCATCAGCCTGACACTGTGGAAGGAGCAGTGGCTCACTCCTGTTTATAATGCTTACATCCCTTTGCCCTAAAAGCAGCTGCGGGCATGGACCGGGTGTGGGGAGTTTGGGGCCACCGAGGGGTGGGGGTGGGAGGGAGAGGAGGTCAGGTGGTCTCAGGTTCTGAGAAGGAACTGAAACATCCCTGAGTGGAATCAATGCCTGGGCTCATCTCCTGGGCAAGTCTCAAGCTTCAGTGTCTTCACCTGTGAACATACCTGTGGCACAGAGATATTGTGCGGGTGAAAGACGCATTTGGGGACCGGAGTACGGACGCGTGAACTGAAAACGACTAAGTGAATGCAAATACCACCCAAAGCTCACGCTTTGTAACCCCGGGCAGTGAAATTAGCAAGGGTGCAGTTCAGGCTGCCGCCAGAGGGTGGCAGCAGCAGGCAGGGACGTCGCTCCCCGGTCCTCGGATGGGAAGCGGCCTCAGACGCGGCCCGGAGGGCGTCGACGTGCGGGCTGCCCCGCGCCGACGGCTCTTACCTAAGCGTCGTTCTCTGCCGGGCTCGCTTTCTCCGGGGGCAGCAGTTTACGGCCCCTCCCACGCTGTGCGGTGTGCAGGGTGGGTTCTTCCTGGACGACCTCACCTGGCCTTTACCCCAGACCTGGGCGGCTTCTTCAGGGGGCACTCAGACCTGCTCCGGCCTCCCCACCTCGCCACTTGGACCCCAGGGAAAGTGAGGCCCCAGCAGGGTCCCTCAGCCGCTCCCTGCACCTGCTCCTGCTCGGCTATTGCCCAGGGGCCTCTCTGGCCTCTGACCCCTCAGCGGGCCTGTGTCCCCAGCACCGGGTCCCTGCTCCTTAGACCACGAAATGGCTAAGAAAATCCGCAAGGCCGCAGAGAAAGGGAGCAAGCACTTCTCAAGTCCCACAAGGCTTCCTCCTCTTCTTCCTCCTCGCTGGGAAGGGTCCAGAAGCCTCCAGAACCTTCTGTCCTGTTTCCCCAGGGGGAGCTCCCCGGTTCTCACCCCCTCCCTTCACTTTCTACCTTCAACCAAGGACCCAAAACATTACAAGGAAAGTTCCAGAAATAATTCCTAATCTTCCAGTGCCTTATGACACAGTGCTGCATTCTACGATGAGCTGTTGTTAATATCTTGGTGTGTCTAATTTATAAACGGAACGTTATCATACAGTATGTGTGGGGGAACTATATACAGGGTCTCAGCGTCTACTGTGGTGGACCAGGGCCTCCGTGGGGGTCGGGCAGGTTCACAGGGACAAGGGCTGGCATCTGCTGGGGGTGTCCTGTGGGTCAGGCACGTCCCTAGCCCCGCACTATCAGCTGGAGAGTGAAACATTGGAGCAGCTCTAAGCCGGGCGCATGCCTAGTTCCCGGGGGTTGGGGCTAGCTGTGTCTTCTCTCTGTGGTCACTTGCTCATGCAGTCTGAAGCATTGACCTCTTGGGGGACCTGCAGGCGGAGTGATGCTGGTCTCAGAAACCCAGGCCGCCCCCAGGGACTGTGGCCGGGGGTTGGTTCTGTGCTCTGTGCCCTGTGTGTGGGAAGCGCGGGAGGAAGAGGAAAGGCAGGCGCCGCCCTGGAGGAGGAGGTCCCGGCTGGCAGAGGCACAGGCTCTAAGCCCTGGGCTTCCCAGCTGGACTGCTGCGGGGTCTCCCCAGGGGTCTCTGCCCTGCTGGGCCTTCCAGGAAGCCATTTTGTGAGGGTGCCCAGCACGTGGCCTGGCAGTGACCACCCAGGTACAATGGCCCTGGACCCTGATGGAAGCTGGCTGCACGTGTGGGCTTTCTAATAGTCACTGCCGCCCTGGGCTTGTCATCTTGTGTCACCAATTGTAGGATTTTTTTAGTAAAAAATTCTGCCCACTTGCCCCCTTTTTTTTGCGTCCCCGCCCCGAGTCTGTGGGCAGATGGAATGAGGCACCGGAGGGAGGAGCTGGGTTTTGGTAGGCAGGTGGGTGGCACTTGGATGGCCTCTGTGTAGGGGTTTCAGGAGGAAGGGGGCAGTGGCCCGCAGTTTGGAGCACAGGTCCGAGCGGCTACGGATTAGGGGTGGACACCGCCAGGAGGGGCAGGTGCACCCAGAGCCTCCCTCAAAGGAGGAAAGAAGGCCAGATCTCCCTTCCAAGTCCTCTCTCCTCTAAAACCCTGCACGGCCACACGTGAACTACAGACATGGTTATCTCATCCCCAGGGCCAGTGTGACCCAGTCTTGCCAATGCTGTCACTTGCCGCAGGGAGAGGAAGGTGGGAGGGTGGGCGTGGGCGCTTTCCGAGCCAGAGATCTGAAGCAAGCCCTCGGAGAATGTTTCCTTCTTCCTGCTCTTCTGCTTCTCGCCCTCCTCCCTTTACTCTCTCTCCAGGAGCGAGGGGCAGCCGGCGAGTGAGTCATCCCTGCACAGTGTACCCCTGACACCCACGACACACAGGCAAGGATTGCACCACCCGGCTCAGTTCTTGGAGCTCTTACAAAGCGGGAGGCCCACTTAGAAGTTAAGAGAAATATTGAAAGGCGATGCCCATGCGCTGTAGAAATACCAGGATATCAACAGCAACTGACCGGAACAGAACAGTAGCCACCATCCCACCACCGCCCCAGTGGACGTCCTCATGAAGACACACACACGCAGTTTTGAGCAATCAGGTGGGATGGTGTTGTTTGCTGAGAAGGTTATCAGATGATGCCACCCCAAGTATGCACTTGGGAATCCGGACTGTTCTGAGCTAAAGGTTGTCAAGAACCAGCATCTGCAGGAAAAACTGTTAAAAAAAAAAAAAGAGAGAGAGAGAGAGAGCAGCCGTGAGGTCTCTGTTGGTAAGGGCAGTCTAAGTTTATAAAGGAAAATCCATCTGTAAGAGGCGTGTCCCTTTCCTGTATCGGGTAGAGGAGGACCACCCACACCTACCGTACTGAACGACCCAGGCTCTGCCACGGTTCTCCTGGTCCCCCTGTGACCTCCCCCGCCCCCCACAAGCTACAAGCCCCATTTTCCTCGCTTAGCCTAAGAGGCTATGTGAGCCCCAATTCTAGCCACCCCTTGGGGTTACTCTCCAGGGGTTGCTCCACGTGCGCGCGCGCGCACGTGTGTGTGTGTGTGTGTGTAACCCATCTGTGTTTGTTCAGCTCCTTTGCCAGGGGCTGATGGGTACAGGAAGAAGGCCTTCCTCCACCCCAGTTCTGCTTTCCCACGATTGTGACCTGGCTTTTTAAATTTTTTTAAAGATATGATTTATTTATTTATTTGAAAGTCAGAGTTGCACAGAGAGAGAAGGAGAGGCAGAGATAGAGAGAGATCTTCCATCCACTGGTTCACTCCTCAGTTGGCCGCAATGGCCAGAGCTGAGCTGATCTGAAGCCAGGAGCCAGGAGCTTCCTCCAGGTCTCCCACATGGGTGCAGGGGCCCAAGGACTTGGACCATCTTGTGTTGCTTTCCCAGGCCATAGCAGACAGCTGATTGGAAGTGGAGCAGCCAGGTCTCAAACTGGCGCCCATATGGGATGCCTGCACTGCAGGCAGTGGCTTCACCCGCTACACCGCAGCTCCAGCCCCCCCTTTTTTAATTATTCCACAGCTTGTCCATGTCATGATTTTGCTAACCAGTTTCCTTCCCTTAGACATTTAAATAGTTTCCACTTTTGATTTTAAGACCGCAGCGTATCAAAATAGAACCAAGACTTGGTGCAGACTCTTCATTAATTTCCTGATTAAAAATATTTTCGATGCTTCTGATTTACAAAGGCAAATTGCGCACTGGAAAACTGTACTTATTTTCATTCCTGCAGGCCATGAAGGATAATGCCTGTTTTCACCATCACCAATACTGTGTGTTTTAATTTTTTAAATGAAACAGGAAATGCATCTATGTTAAAAACTAACATGTCAGGGCGGGCACTGTGGTACAGTGGGTTAAGCCACCATCTGCAGCACTGGCATCCCGTATGGGCAATGGTTCGAGTCCAGGCTGCTCTGCTTCTGATTCAGCTCCCTGCTAGTGCGCCTGGGAAAGCGGCAAAAGTTGGCCCAAGTTCTTGGGGCCCTGTGCCTACCTGGAAGAAGCTCCTGGCTTCCACCTGGCCCAGCCCTGGCCGATGCAGCCATACAGGGAGTGAACCAGCAGATGGAAGATCTCTCCTATCTCTCTGTTTCTCTCTCTGTAACTCTGACTTTCAAATAAATAAATAAATCTTAACAACAACAAAAATCCAATATTTCTTGATGGAAAAGTTAACTATGTTTTCGCAGATTCTTGTACTTCTTTTGTGAGTTGTTCCTCTTATGACCTTGGCTCATTTTAATATTAAGGTGTCTATTCTTTCTGTGTTTACAGGAAATATTTAATTTTAGGGATATTGATCTTTGTCATACATCTTAAAAATAATTCGTCTCTTTTAGTACTTGGTCTTTCAAAATTTTAAGGCTAAAGGTTTGAAATTTCCCACAGTCCGATCTGCCATCCTCTGGTTCACTCCCAGGCTGGCTGAGGCCGAAACCAGGAGCCTGGGATTTCATCCAGGTCTCCCATGTGGGTGGCAGGGACCCAACTGCTTGGGCCATCTTCTGCTGCCTTCTCAGGTGCATTAGCAGGGAGCTGGATTGGAAGTGGAGCAGCCGGGACTCAAACTGGTGCTTGCATGGGATGCTGCATGACTTTCCAAAGGTATCTTTATTTTTTCTTTTCTAATATATGTATTAGACTCTTCTCATATGTCTGGTATTTCTTCCATAAAATATTTCTTCTGTAAACTGAAAATTTATATCCATTATCCATCCTAAAAGTATTTTTAAATTGATAGGAATTAATTCTATGTCATGGATATTAATAATTTTCATATATATTACAGATATTTTATCATACCTTTACATAGTGTATTATCTCTTTGCCTATATATAAGTTTTGGATTTTTATGTAGTCAGTTGTGCCCGTATTTGCTGTATTACTTCTGGGTGGTGTAGATGATGTAACCAGGTGTTTTGTACTGAGAGACACAAAAATATCTTTCTAGATTATCTCCTTCACATTAATAGTTTTTTAACATTTAAAATTTTAATCCAAATTTTAATCTTTTTTAAAAAAGATTTATTTTGTTTATTTGAAAGTCAGAGTTACAGAGAGAGGTAGAGCCAGAGAGAGAGAGAAATTTTCAATCTGCTGGTTCACTCCCCAAATGACTGCAATGGCCAGAGTTGAGCTGATCTGAAGCCAGGAGCCAGGAGCCTCTTCAGGGTCTCCCATGTGGGTGCAGGGGCCCAAGGACTTGAGCCATTTTCAATGCTTTCCCAGGTCTAGCAGAGAGCTGGATCAGAAGAGCAGCAGCTGGGACTCGAACTGGCACCCATATGGGATGCCAGCGCTTCAGGCCAGGGTTTTAACCTGCTGCACCACAGCACTGCCCCCCAAATTTTAATCTTTTCAGCAAATGACATGAGCTGGGGATTTATTAGACAGCCATGAGGTAAATATTCTATTTAGGCTTCCTTTTATCTAGTGGTAATTATCCATTGTTTGAACTTAATTTCATTTCTGGGCAACTTTCTGAGAAATAATAGGCATCCTTGAGCCTCAAGTTGAAGGGAAGAAGCCCAGCATGCACTATTTTCAAGGTTTTTACTTTCTGTGTCCCAAGGAGTCACGAAGGTGGAAATTCACTCGGAAACCTGTGACTGGGTGGCCCCTCTTTTTTGGACTGGGTGTCTCTGTGCCTCGGTTTCAGGAAGTGCACCCATCCCGGAGGCACTGTCTCTACCTGAATCCCAAATTTCCTTTCTCCTGCTCTCGCCCAGCCCCTCCCACTGTTCTTCCTCCTTATCAGTGCTTTTCCTGAACTGTCTTCAATGTTAACCACCTTCAATGTTTTGGAATATTTTCTGGTTGCTTAATAGCATTTCTTTGTCTCTATGTGCCTTTGTTTGTTTTGGAATAAGTTTTTATTTATCTAACTCTGAATTTCTTTCTTTTTTTTTTTTTTTTTTGACAGGCAGAGTGGACAGTGAGAGAGAGAGACAGAGAGAAAGGTCTTCCTTTTGCCATTGGTTCACCCTCCAATGGCCGCCGCGGTAGGCGCGCTGCAACCGGCGCACCGCGCTGATCCGATGGCAGGAGCCAGGTGCTTCTTCTGGTCTCCCATGGGGTGCAGGGCCCAAGCACTTGGGCCATCCTCCACTGCACTCCCTGGCCACAGCAGAGAGCTGGCCTGGAAGAAGGGCAACCGGGACAGGATCGGTGCCCCGACCGGGACTAGAACTTGGTGTGCCGGCGCCGCAAGGTGGAGGATTAGCCTAGTGAGCCGTGGCGCCGGCTTGAATTTCTTTCTTTTTTTAAAAAATTTATTTTATTTATTTGAAAGTCAGAGTTACAGAGAGGTAGAGCCATAGAGAGAGGGGGAAATTTTCCATCTGCTAGTTCACTCCCCAAATGACCACAACGGCCAGAGCTGAGCTGATCTGAAGCCAAGAGCTAGGAGCCTCTTCTGGGTCTCCCATGTGGGTGCAGGGGCCCAAGGACTTGGGCCATCTTCCACTGCTTTCCTAGGCCATAGCAGAGAGCTGGATTGGAAGAGGAGCAGCTGGGACTCGAACTGGCACCCATATGGGATGCCAGCGCTTCAGGCCAGGGCGTTAACCTGCTGCGCCACTTTGCAGGCCCCAACTCTGAATTTCAATACAGTTATAAAATGTATGTTAAGGGGCTGATGCTGTTGCATCATTGATTGAGCCTCTGCCTGTGGTGCTGGCATCCCATGTGGGCGACGGTTCAAGACCCAGCTGTTCCTCTTCTGGTCCAGCTCGCTGTCTGTGGCCCGGGAGGACAGTGGAAGATGACCCAAGTGCTTGGGCCCCTGTGCATGATGGCCCCTGGAGATGTAGAGGAGGAGGCTTTTGGCTCCTGGCTTGGGATCTGCCCAGCCATTTGGGGAGCGGACCAGCGGAAGGAAGACCGCTCTGTTTTTTTTTCTCTCTCTCTCTGTAACTCTACCTCTCAAATAAATAAATTTTTAAAAAAGCTATGTTAAACGTACATTTTGAGGATTGTAGGCATCTACAGCTGAGACATAATGTACGTTTCTTTTTCTTGCACAGTTTTAGAGTATTATAAAAACATCTTTTGGGACAGAGAAAATCCATTTCGTAATATTCCCTATGAGTGCATTTTCCAATACTGGTAATATAATAATGGATTAAACATTTGTTTCCTTCTACTCTCTTCTGAACATTCATCCACCCGTCCCTGTGCTCTTAGAGACTATGCAGTTGAATTGACGAAAGATGGGCTGTGTGTTAGAACTGGCCCCTCATCTACAAAAGGCCGGACTTGGCTGATGCTCCACCCCTCAGCTCTTTTTCTCTTTAGTGGGGATAAAGCCAATTCTTTCCCTCATTTTTTTTCCGGTGAAGATGAAAATGTGATTAGAAAACGTGCTTTTAAATGCACCTGCTTTGACAAAGGGAAACATCAGAAGGGTTGGTTTCTTAGTGTGTGTGTGTGTGTTTCATGTCACTGTACCAGAAGAAAGGGGAGAGGCACGTGGTTAAGCTGGCAGGGTGGATTCCACCAGTCTGACTACAGTTCCTTTTGCGAGAAGAGCTCAGAACCACAGCAAGGAAATTGACCCCGAAGATGAGACTCCCGGATAAAATGCTGGCCAGCTTGCTTGTGATTTTCAGCTTTTCCACCAAAGGTAAGCTGCTGTGTGGGTCTGCGGTGTCAAGCAAGCTTCTCTGGGAACCCTGAAGTGAGCCTGAGAGCGAAGCGGCACAGCCCAGCCTTGCACTGAAGGCTGGGTGACTTCAGGCCTCAACCACTGTCTTGCTTTTCGTAGGTGCAGCCTCCTCAGGGACAAAGGTCTCCTCGGATCCGATGGTCGTCTCGGGGGCCTTGGATCACGACGTTGAACTACGCATCCCGGATTTCTCAATGAGTGACGATACCGACGATATACGCTGGGTCAGAGGAGAAAGCAGGGTTGCACAGTTCCAAAAAGGCAAGGTCACCTTCAGTCTCAATGGAACTTATGAGCTCATTGAAAATGGAAGTCTGAAAATTAAACAACTAAACAGACAGTCTAACAGTAGCTACAAGGTTAACATATATAATACGAAAGGAGAGTGTGTGTTGGAAAAAACATTTGAGTTGAAGGTTCTAGGTAAGTCTTCGTTCCCTAAACTTCTCCGTTTCAGTCTGGGTGCTGTTTTAGCAATCTGGGAAAGAGCATTTGGGAGATGTCCCCAGCCGCGTTTGCCACCTCCAGGAGCGCTCTAAGGGACGTGTCTCCTGCCCTGGTGAAGATTTTGTGCAGGGGTGTGTGTGTGTGTGTGTGTGTGGGCATGACATCCACACACATGGAAGTGCACAGCTGATGGACCATCAAGTACAGCTGCCCACAGTTCCCTCTCGGGCTGGTTATAGAGCTGTGGAGCTGAGTGACCAACCTGGACATTAGGGTGGCACTAATCGGGGCCGGGGGACAGGCGGGCAGAGGAAAAGTTAACAGTTCCAGATGGGTGATGCAATGGGGCACAAGGTGTGGGGCTGACAGGTGGAGGATGACGGGCGAGCCAGCTTCAAGCCAGGAGTCCTGGAGGAAGAGTTCTATGGCACAAGAGTTGGACACCATGAAGCCTTTGTTTCTGATCTGCTCCGCGGCAGAGGGGTCAGGTGGAGAAAAGGCACGAGGTGGGGCTTGTCTGTCTGCGTGCCCTGGCAGCGCAGCCGTGGACGTTGAAGGTGGAGCCAGGGAGAGCTGCCCGAGCTGCTGCTATAATGCAGTGAGGGGCGAGGGCTGCTGGGAGTGCTGGTGAGGCTGCGTGTTGGGATCAACAGGGACGGTCCCCACTCCAGACCATTTGGTTGGAGTTTTTTGGCATGGGGCCTGGGCCTGGGTCGGCTCGAACACTCCCAGGTGATCGGCGGGAGCAACCTGGTTGAGTGAGTTGCCTGTGAGGCAAGCATAGGGGACGGGGAGGTGGACCTGAGATGCCTGACATTGAAAGGCTAGGGTGCACGGGGCAGGGAGCGATAAGAAGTCAGAGGAGGAAATGACACCTGGCCTGCCGAGGAAGACAGGAGCCCCAGCCCGAGCCCAGGTCAGCAATTTCATACACACATGGACGTGTCTGTGCTTCACACAGGAAGTGTCACGGGGCGGGGCCCCTCCTCCCACTTAGAGTCCTTCTCAGCACCAGGCCCAGCGGCAGCCTCACAGCCCCACACATGACCCGCTCCCCTGCCACTGCCACCTTTCCACACCCTGGTGCTGCAACGGTGACTGCAGAGCACCTTCCGGAAGTGGGATGCGGCTGGGAAGGGTCCCAGAAGGGGCCTTGCGTCATGGGCTCTGGGAACAGCAGGGCCATGACTCCAGCCAGGTCGGCTCCATGCCCAGCTTTGAATACGAGCCCCACGCAGAGGCCCGTGCTGGGTTTTCCCAGTCCTGTGGTGTTCGGTACCACGGTGGTAATAACAGCCACGGCTCGGTGTCAGGTGCCTGCTTGCTGGTCTCACCCGAAGCCCTCAGCAGTCCCAAGAGGAGGTTGTTACTATTCCCCAGAGACCCGGCAGGAAGTGACTTGTCCAAGCTTTCATTTGTCCAGACTCAAACCGAGGGAGGCTTGGGCAAGGGTGGTGACCGCCACAAACAGCTTCACTGGGATATAGTTCACACACCATATGGGAGCCGGTATGAGACCTGGCTGTTCCACTTCTGATCCAGCTCTCTGATGTGGCCTGGGAAAGTAGTAGAAGATGGCCCAAGTCCTTGGATCCCTGCACCAGTGTGGGAGACCTGGAAGAAGCTCCTGGTACCTGGCTTTGGATCAGTGCAGCTCCGGCTGTTGCAGCCATGTGGGGAGTGAACCAGTGGATGGAAGACCTCTCTCTTTGTCTCTACCTCTTTCTCTGTAACTCTGCCTTTCATACAAATAAATAATTAAAAAAAAAAAAAAGAATGAAAAGAAGAGTTACAAAGAAGCGGAGGCGGAGGGAGAGGTCTTCCATCTGCTGGTTCACTCCCCACATGGCTGCAATGACTGGAGCTGGGGCGATCCAAAGCCAGGAGCCAGGAGCTCCCTCCAGGTCTCCCACATGGGTGCAGGGGCCCAAGGACTTGGGCCATCTTCCACTGCTTTCCCAGGCCATAGCAGAGAGCTGGATCAGAAGTGGAGCAGCCGGGACTTGAACCAGGCCCATATGGGATGCCGGCACTGCAGGCGGTGGTTTTATCTGCTATACCACAGCGCCACCCCCTCCCCTTTTTTTTTCTCAAGTGCTCGGAACTGTATAACTTAGTGGTTTTTAGTATGTTCACAGAGTTGTACAACCATTATCACCACCAGTTTTAGATTGCAAAATTTATAGGGTTGTGAAATACTACACTCAACATTGTCATTACCCCGAAAAGTTCCACACGTCTTAGCCAAAGACGCTGGCCTCACTGTTGTGTGGCCTCATGGTTGTGTGGCCTCACTGTTGTGTGTGCTCACATGTCAGTGCCACACAACATCATCACCCAGTTTGCTGTGGTCACCATCACTTGTCCTCGGGCAAATCCCCTGAGTCTGCTCTGAATATGATTTTCCCAATAATAACCTCAAGGGCTGTTCAGTAGGTAGGAGAGCCCTGCATTGCCTGGGACACAACACCTGTTTGCTTAACACGAATGCCCTCTGAATCCCTGTTCCCACATCTCTTTTTCAGCTTCAGTCATGGGACCCCCATTGGAGAGCTCTTGAGACACAGGTGTGTGTGCAGGGGAGGTGATCCTAACCACCCAGAACCAAGGGGCTCTCTTGTCTATGAGGTGGCCTTAACTATTGGACCCTATTGATCAGGTCCCCTCACCTCTAGGAAGCTGTATTACCGGGAGAATATGTATGAACCACTCCGTGAGGTTGTCCGTGACCGTGCCTTTTATGCTAGTGTGAAACTGCAGCAGATTTAAGTCTTCTGCAGTTAGAGATGTATTAACTTTAGAATGTGTCATTTAAAAATGGTGCAGAGTTACATTTGCTGATGCTCATAAAAGAAGTTCAGAAGATAATTTTGCAGTAAGAGGGAATAGGCAGACCATAAAATCCTATCATCCAGTTTTTATTTTTAAAATATTATATATTTATAGGTGTATTTACACATAGAACAAGTCTGGAAAAGACACACATCAAAATACGGATGATTGACTCTGAGTAATGGAGTTGCGGGTGATTCTTAAGCCATTTTAAATTTACATTTTATCAATTTTATAATGCCTGGATATCACTGTTAGAAGAGGAAAGAGAACACATCCATGGCGTAAAGATGGGAAAAACTGACCCAGTCCTCGGACTGAGACAGCCTCTGTGATGGTCACTGATGTTTCTCCGCCTTCTTCATTCTGGGTCGCGCTGCATCTCCGCGTATCTGTGTACTGAGACAGGAATGGAACCTGGCTGAGGTGACCCAAGGGGAAAACACTGTAGACTGGAGGTCAGAGAGAGGGGCAGTCACTGAAAGATGAGTTTGCCATCTCATGGAGAGCAACAGAGACAAGTGGGCCACCGGCAGAAAGAGAGTCAAGGACGAGCAACAGAGAGGAGAAAAAGGAGACTGCCACACAGCCGGAATGTGGTACAGCCAGGGCTGGGCCCGCCCCGGCTCTGGCCAAGGCCCAGCTTTTCTCTTCAATGATGGGGCCTTTCCATGTCGTCATGTCAGTAGAGGATGGGCAGGAGTGCACCACTGTGAACACAGAACTGCAATGCCAGCACCTCGTGTTTCGCCAAGTGCTCCCCCTTTCGTGACTGGCTGGGATATTCTCCGCATCCTCTCTTACACATGGGGTTCAGTGAGGCACAAATGAGTAGCCAGCCAGCTCTGGGCCAGGCAAGGGCAGAACAGGTCTGTGGTTTCCAGGCTGGTGCCTGCTTTCTTCGAAGTCTTAAGCTCCTTAAACAGCCTGTGTGCGCTCCTGGCCCTCAGCTCCCAGGACCCCAGCAGGGTTGAGGGGTGACCAAGGTCTCAGCCATACATGTAGCAATTCCAGGGAGGGTTCCCTGGCTGTTCTTGAAGCCCTGCCCCTCTCAACTTCCCGAGGCAAGTGCGCATCAGGACACAGTAACCCTCTCATCTGTCTCTTGAACTTGGACTCAGAACGGTGAGCTCCTATTCCAATCTGTCATTTCTTAGTGGGTGCTTTAAGACCACCCACCAACCACCCAGAGTCTTGGGCATTTCATCTCAAATGCAAAGAAAAGCAGCTTGTTTGTTAGTATCAAATGATGTGATGGATGCTGTCAAAGCTGATCCCAACATACGCTGTTTCTTATCAGCTCAGACAAAATTAGAGCCAGGAAGCGATGAAGGGGGCGGGCCCACACCTGACTAGCACAGAGACTGTTTCAAGGCCATGCTAAAGGCACAAAGAGACTTCCAGTTCTGTACACACCCTGCATTGTACACACTTGGCCTTATGCATAGATTTCTGTATCAAGGTTTAACATTCCTAAGATTTCATGCATTTATTTGAAAGACAGAGTTACAGGGAGAGGGGAGACAAAGAGAGAGAGAGAGAGAGAGAGAGAACTTCCAATGCTGGTTCACTCCCCAAAATGGTTGCAGTGGCTAGGACCGAGCCACCCTGAAGCCAGGAGCCTGGAACTGCATCCCAGTCTCCTATGTGGTTAGCAGGGGCACAAGTGCCTGGACATCTTCCACTGATTTCCCAGGCACGTTAACAGAGAGCTGGATGAGAACTGGAGCAGCCAGGACTCATAGCTGTGCCCACATTTTTAGCATTCTTTCAGACTACAACAATTTAGCTAAGATGCTCTTGGGAGAACACTTGCCCAGCAGTTACACCTGCACTGGTGGTCTGAGGCCAGGTGCTGCCCACTGTGGCCAAACCCGTGAACTTTGTATGCAAGCAGCTTACGTAAATTTCTCCCCTTTGCCTCTAAAATGTTTCCTCTGCCTCAACCTTCTTGCATCGCCTGCTGCTAACTACAGCACACATGTTCCTGTTCCAGCACTCAGCTCTTTCCAAGAGTCACTGTTCTTTGGAGAATCTCTCTGTTATTATTATTATTATTATTATTATTATTATTATTTTGGACAGGCAGAGTGGACAGTGAGAGAGAGAGACAGAGAGAAAGGTCTTCCTTTGCCTTTGGTTCACCCTCCAATGACTGCTGCTGCCGGCACAGCGCTGATCTGAAGGCAGGAGCCAGGTGCTTCTCCTGGTCTCCCATGGGGTGCAGGGCCCAGGCACTTGGGCTATCCTCCACTGCACTCCCGGGCCACAGCAGAGAGCTGGACTGGAAGAAGGGCAACCGGGACAGAATCCTGTGCCCCAACCAGGACTAGAACCCGGTGTGCCAGTGCCACAAGGCGGAGGATTAGCCTATTGAGCCGCGGCGCCGGCCTTCTCTGATTGTTATTTAGGCTGATAATCTGAAAACGTTTCAAGACATGACATTAGATGGGACATGCTATTTACTGGTATAATTTATCTATGAGCTTTTTCAGAAGTGCATTTGTTCTGAATGCTCTGTACAAGTAAAATAAAATCAACATGATTTGCAAAAGTTTCTGTGGGTCTTTGAAATTGTTCCTTGGTCCTAGGCTGACCTCTGGTTTGCATTCTGTGTCTGTTCAAATCCGAGTGGCCTGATGGGAATCGGATCTTCGTTTTCTTTTCAGAGTCGGTCTCCAAACCAAAGCTCTCCTGGGATTGCAGCAATGTGACTCTGACCTGTGAAGTGGTGAGAGGGACCGACGCTGAGCTGATACTGTCTCTGGACGGGAAATCTCTCAGAACACAGCAGAAGATCATCACGCACAAGTGGGCCACCGGCTGGAGCATGACAGCCAACTGCACAGCAAATAACAGTGTCAGTGAGGAATCCACTGTGATTGTCGCCGACTGTTCAGGTGCGTGGCAGGCATTGGCCACCATGGTCCCAAGTTCACTTGCCAGGGTCAAGGGCACAGTGGCAGGTGGCACTTCTGCTCCAGGGCACAGGGGGAGGGTGGGCGGAGAAGAGGCCTTGGTGAGAAGTGAGGATGACCCCTTCCTCTTGGAAACCAGGATCAGCCACCCTCCCGCTGAGCATGACCTGCCCTCAGGAGGAAGGAGAGAGCCAGAGGTATGGCATGCGAGTCCCTAGTCCCCAGATAAGGAGACTGACCCGCCCCAGGGCCCTCCTCAGCTCCCTAGAGGCTGTGGATCTGACTCCGCCCCTAAAGATCCCTTTCTGGAGGGGAGCTGGTCTGTGGCAGCTTTGCTTTGAGGAGTAAGGGCAGAAAGGCTGTAGAAACCCTAGGAGGCAGGGGTGTGGAGAAAGGGACAACTCAAGTCCAGAAAGGCCATGGTCCCAGAGAGGCCACCCCCTGCCCCACAGCAGAGAAGCCCTCCAAGATCTCATTCACCTCCAGGGCCCAGGCTGATGTGACCCCCGGAAGTAGTTGTTGGGAGGAAGCCTCCTTTACCACCAAGGTCTGTCCTGGAGGCCAGAGGCCTGGGTTTGAAGTTCAGGTGTGTCCACGTGTAGCCAGATGACCTTGACCGAATCTCTTCCCTTCTCTGGGCTTCATCCTCCCGGCTCACGAAGAAAATAAGCCCCATGACCCCAGAATATCAGACGAGGAGGCACTTGGGTCCGCTTGCAGCCTCACTCACGCGGGCCTTGGGCTGTCTCACAACGTGGCGACCGCCTTCCATCAGCACAGTCTAAGAGGCAAGAACAGGTGGCAGTCTTTTTAAAAGTTGATGTCAAGAGCCATATCCTATGGCTTCTACTGTATGCTATTTGTTAGAAGCAAGTCAGAAAGTCCAACCCACGCTCAGAGCGGGGCGACACCCAAGAGGTGCGGATCAGCGGAGGCCGCCTTTGAGTCTGCCAACCACAAACCTAACACCAGCTCACCGCACCCCTCCCCGCGGAGGTGGCGC
This sequence comes from Lepus europaeus, assembly GCF_033115175.1. Taxonomy (NCBI): domain Eukaryota; kingdom Metazoa; phylum Chordata; class Mammalia; order Lagomorpha; family Leporidae; genus Lepus; species Lepus europaeus. The sequence continues at coordinate 110,574,869 of NC_084831.1, forward strand.
TGGGGAGGCCGCCCCTCCCCCCCCCTTCTGGGAGGCCCTCGACTAGCACTTCCAGATTTAGCAAACATGCAGGCTGAGATCCTTCCAAGGACTGCGTGCTTATGCTGAGAAGCATCCGTTGTTTCATTCAAATTCAATGTTAAATTCCTGTAGTGTATCGGGCAGCCCTCCTCTGCATGTTGACTTTGCCTAGATCCTGCTAGCTTAAAGATAGGTTTCTGTTTGGGAGGAAGGAAGCACTCTTGAATTCAAGAGAGGCCGGAGTGGACAGGGTCCCCCCAGCGTGTGGTGCAGGGGCAGGCGCTGGTCCATGCACAAGCCATCCGGGAGGTGTGGAGGAAGCCTGGGAGAAGGGCTTGCTCTCGAAGACCCTAAAAGGGATTTGGAAGGTTGGTTCTTAAAGGCCACGGCAGGGAGGAGCGACGATTAGACTCCAACCTAGACTCCAACCGCAGGTACGGGGAGTGTGGACCAGCCGCATCTCCCAGAGGAAGCGTGGGAAGAAGTGTGGCTGGATTCAGACTCATGTTTGAAAGATGCCCGAGCTAAGCTGGAAGGCACCCCTTCCCCGCGCCCCGCCGCCGCCAGGAGCATTACCAGTTGTCTCAGGGGCCACGCTGGACAAACCTAGGAACACGCAGTGTACGCCATTGCCCACGTTCCTAAGCGTGTGGCTGCCTCGCCTGAGGAATTATGCAGACGACCAGCCACAGGTGGCATGGCCAAGGCACCTGCTTCCCACCTATTCCAGGTCTGCCCTGCCCTGCCCCAGCCTAAACCTGGCAGGTCCACAGCTCAGGAGGAGATGGGCCCCAGTAGCCCTAGCCCCTTTCAAGCCCGCGTCAGCGGTTGAGGGTTGAGCCTGCTTCTCTAAGGCCCAGCTCTTCCTCTGCAGAGTGTGGAAGGTTTGCATCACTGACAGGGGGAGGCTGGGTCAGCGAGAGGCTGACCCCTACAGATGGGTTTCTGAGTCTCAGGCGTGCCCTGGCGGCCCAGGCTGGGCTTCGAGCCCCGCGCTCCCGTCCTGGGCTGGCTTGGCTGCAGACGTGTTTCTGTGATGCTGGGCTGAGCTCCAGTTTGTTCTCCTGATGTACCCGGCCCCCGACCCCCGGGCAGCTGCAGCTGCTGCCTCTCTAACTGCTATTGACTCACAAAGGGCAGAGGGCCCAGGAGCCCTCGTGGGAAACAGCTTCCAGAAGCCTCCGCGCAGAGAGTACTAGCGAGAGCAAGACCTCATATTTGTATGTAGTTTTACAGTTCACAAAGCACTGCTCACATCCATTATCTGATTGACTTCCAACAGCCACCCTGTGATGTAGGTTGCATTATCTCCATTTCACAAAGAAGGAAACAGGCTGCAACTCGCCAAAGGTCACACAGCTGTTGTCTAGCGGAACCTGGACTCAAACCCATTTCTCTTCACACTGAACTCACTGTTTCCCTTCTTGAGTTACAATGACCGAGGCTCTGGGTCCGGACAGCCCTGGCTACTGCTCTTGCTAATTCTCTGTGTGTCTGGGCTTCTCTCCTGGGGCCCTGGGAAATCTAGGGCGAGGTGGGAGTGGGGGCTGCAGGCTGTGAGGTCAGAGGGCTGTGCTGGGCGAGTGAGATTGTTCCCCTGAGTGTTTGAGGACTGCCTGGTCGAGGGAGTGAGAAAGAATGGCGGTGCAGGTGGGAAGGCAGAGACGAGAGGTGGCAAAACAGGGCAGACACACCGAGACAAGGAGCCACTTGGAACAGTGGCCTGCGTGGCCTCAGGCAGCTTGTCTGCCTCCTGGGGTCTCATCCGTGAAACTCAAGCTCATGCCAGATTGTCTCTACACTCCTCAGATCTCAGATCCTGAGCTGCTCCCTGCTGGGGGTGGTGGGCGGGCCCAGGCGCATGAACAAGCAGGCGTTATTGGTTCAAGAGAACATTTTCCCAGGCAGCCTGAAGAGGGAGCTTCCTCTGGACCCTAGATCCTCCCCGAGATGGATGCAATGCACCTTCCTCCCTGAGCTTGGATTTCATGAGGTTGAAAAGTCTCATCAAGCTCTTGCACCTGCTTGCGGGGAGGCAGGGGTTCTTTGTCCTCGGCCCAGAGCCCTCCCTCCAGCCCGTCTTCTCATCTTGCAGGAAAGGGACTGCACATCTACCTCATCATTGGCATCTGCGGGGGAGGCTTCCTCTTGATGGTCTTTGTGGCGCTGCTCATTTTCTGCATCAGCAAGAGGAAAAAACAGAACAGCAGGAGAAGTGGTGAGCCCCACCCCCTTCTGTCCACCAGGGGCCCTAGCGACATCCCCGTGGAAACATCTCTAATGGGGATGACACCTTACGAATACAGAGACAGAGATGGAGACGGGTAGTTTCAGAATATCAGTGCTGGGACCAGTGAGTGTAGCTTGTTCCATTTGGTGGTTAGCTCGAGTTTTTGAAAAACACACTTCGGGTGGTGACAACGTAGGTGTCTTGAGAAACATAATCCAGGCTGGCTTCTTCAGCCTCCATCACTTGAGGCCAAGTTTTGAAAGGCAGGTGTGGTGGAGACTTTAACCATCCACACATCTCCACGTTGGGAGAAAGATGAACGTCAAAACCCCATGTCTTTGGATGGCCCTTGGAGTGCTCTGCACTGAGCTCCTGGGAACACAGGTACAACCATTTCAGGCCAGCGTGTGCTCCCAGGAGCGACGTGTGAGGGCTTGGCACGTGCTTTCTTCCATGCAACCCACCAAAAGGAAAAGGTTAGGCTCCCAAATGGGGGGCTGGCCCAGAGGGCATCCAGGACACCTGAGGCAGAGCACACCAGACAATGACAAATCAGGTGTCACCGTGGGTGCTGGGATGGGGGCGTCGGCCGTAGGCAGGTCATGCTGGAGAGCTGGCAGGTCCCTGGGCCCCTGTGTGTTCTCACGTGCAGCAGCAGGGCTGGGTTTGCTTGCTCCAGGCCTTTCCAGAGAGTGGGCTCAGCACACCCTCACTGGCTACCTCTGGCACTGCCCGTGGACCTGGTCTGACCTAACCCCAGCCGTGGTGGCCTTGGGCTCTGTGCCCTTGGAATTTGGCTTCCTTATGTCATGCTTCTTTCCTCAGTTACCTCTTTAGGCTGCCATCCCTTGTCCCCACATCCCTAACCTGCACTGTCCCCAGCCCAAGCCGCGGAACATCTTTCTAAGCTTAACAGCCATTCTTCCCACTGCCATTGCCGCCACACTCTCCTCCCCCGGAAGGAACAGCCTCAGCAGCTGAGCCCTTGGTCCCCAGGCTCCCTCACCTCTGTGCCTTGCTCTCTCTCTCTCTCTCTCTCACACACACACACATACACAATCACACACAGAGGCCCCCTTCTCATCACCTAATACTCAAAGACTGACCACGTGTCCTCCCAAGGCAGACTTCCCATGTCACCCCAGGACAGGCGCTATCTGCCATGGTCAGACCTGAATGACCACCATGATGCTCAGTTTAACCCACAGCTTGTGCCTTGCACTAATGACCTCTGTGTTTTGTCATCCCATGCATGATCTCATCCCACTTCCAGAGTGATTTTAGCAGGCGGATAACATTAGCGTAGGGGCAGAAACTTGAACCCAGTGAGGCTAAATATTTGCCCCAAATCCTACAGCCAGAAGGGCAGAGCCAGGACCACAATGAGGCAAGGAGCCCAGGGAGCAGAATTTAAGGAGGTCCTCATCCTCAGGCCTGTCCTGCCCTCGCATGACCCTGAGGAATGGGTACTTCCTTAAGTTTATGCCTCAAGCCTTGCTTGTCTCACCCTAGTCCTGGCCCTGGATTGAGCAGCCAGGAGATGCAAATGAGGAGCCTGGAGGAGGTCCTTGGAGCAGGTGTTTAGACAGTGGCTGAAGGTGCTGTGGTATGGGGACCAGGCAGGTCTCACAGAGCCATGCCCGCCATGTGTGTCCAACCAAGCCACTTGCCCACAGCCCACTGTATCTGCCCACACTCGCATGGTTCTTTGTCTAGACTTCTTTGGTGGCCCTGAGCTCTTCCCAGAGATGGACTTTGGGATTCGCAGGCTTGGTTCATTGCTTCTTTGAGTTTAGGCTTCCTGAGGACAGTGTTTGTGTCTAAGTCATCGCTGCCCCTGGCAATGGCACCTACCGTCTGGTGGAGGAGGCACACATGTTGGCAGAACAAATGAACAGAATGGGGTGAGGGGATGGGGATGGAGAAGGACTGCCACTGCCCCACAGCTGGGACCTGGGACCTCCCAGACACTACCCCAGCCTCCCCAAGGCACTGGAGATGGCACCCAGGCTGTGTTTTGTCTCTCCTGTACCTTTCTCTTTGTGCTTAGAGCAGGTGGGCCGCTCCGCTGTCAGAGCCACAGGGCCTGGTTTGAATCAAAGCGGCTGAGGCTTGCACTTGCAGCGGTCGGAGGCAGTTGGATTGATAGCATCAGCCTCCAGTTACAGGGGGATGCAAAGGCGGCACCGTGCCGCCCGAACGCACAGCCCCGTAAAGATGAATGAACATCGCTCGCTTACCCACAGATACATCATTTCTCTCCCGGCCCCCCGCTGCAGCTGCTGCAAGGGTGGCCTTGGGCAGGGGCACAGGAAACCTAACTGGAAGCCTGAAGGAGCCAGAGGAGGCAGGCCTATGGGCGCTGGGCACCTAAGGGTTCCCGTACAGTTTGAAACAGCACTGCAGCAACTACATTTCTATTAGGTGTGGGCTGATGCCCTACAAAGCAGAGCATCCCAATGGGCGAAGAGAAAGGGGATTACTTCCTTCCCAAGTCCAAGAGGCTGGGCCATGACTTTCTGAGGGACGAGGAAGGTTCCCAAGGACTACAAAGCCTTGTGTGTGCCCCAGCCTCTCCCCAGAATGGGGGCTGCCTGACAGCAGGCGGGGGTGGAGGCAGGGCTGACACAGAACGGGAGAGATACAGTTGCTCGTGTGCCCTGTAGCCAGTCGGATCCCATCACTGTGGGCGCCGTCCCGGGTGGCACAGAGGCAGGGCCCCAGGGTCTGACGGTGCTCTCTGCTCCCGGAGCCCCAACACAAAGCCTCCACATGTGCGTTTCCTCTCTCCGGTTCCCTGGGCTCTCGCTCTACCTTGTGGTGAGCGTTTCTGTCTCTCCGGCGAGAGCTGGCAGGCTGGGCTGGGTGGGAGGGGCCGCTTCCGCTTCCTCCTCCTCTTGGCACCGCGCGTGCCCGGGGCAGCTGGCACGCTGGTGTTGTGTTGTTGCAGAAGAGCAGCAGGAGATGAGAGCGCAGAGAGCAGCGGCTGAGGAAAGGGCCCGGAAGCTCCCTCCGATTCCGGCCTCCACGCCTGCAAATCCAGCAGCTCCCCAACCGCCCCCACCATCTGGGCATCGTCCCCTGCCTCCTGCCCACCGTGCCCAGCACCAGAAGCAGAAGAGGCCGCCTCCGTCGGGCACGCAAGCTCACCAGCAAAGAGGTCCCCCGCTCCCCAGACCCCGAGTTCAACCCAAACCTCCTCAAGGGACTGCAGAAAACTCATTGGCTCCTTCCTCTAATTAGAAGAGATGGACCTTTCCCTTCCAGAAACGGGCATCGTGGATGTCTCTGCTCTGGTGCGCGTGTCCACACCGCCATCAGGTGGTCCCTGCACGCACGACGTTACCGCCTCCCAAGGCTCGTGGGCCTCAGCCACGTGGGCCGCTCGGGCTGCTGTCCGCAGCCACTGGTCTCCTGGTCGCACTCGGCTGCTCTAGAAAGGGACAAACTCACTGTGGTTGTGAGGACCCAACTGGTCTAGAAAGAAATCCGGGTGCTCTCCTGGTCTCCCTCCAGACCACGTGCGAGCATGCTAGGGCGGGCTGGGGGCTGTGGGGCCTGGGGCTCCCTAGAGGGAGCCCTGTGTGCTTGAGGTCCTCTCTCCTGTGCCCTGGTGGACGCTCGCCCGCTGTCCTGTGAGCAGAAGGGAAATAAATGCTTTGGTTTCACCCCTGTGCCTGCTCACTACAGAAGGGAGCTCAGCGCCGTGGCGAGGAAGCTGGGAAGTGGGGAGGAGGCTCAGTGGTGACAGCAGTATCAGCTTTGGCCGACCCCATTCGTCCAGTGCCCAGCAGGATGGTCACGACATGCTGCTCGCCCCAGGCCTCCACTCCAAAGCTGGGCCCCCAAAAACTGGTTTGTAGATTTGTGTAATGAATTGAAAATGCTCCGTTCCAATTTCCATACGAGGCCCAGGCCACGGTCACTGCGGATTGGACCTCACTTCCTTAGCAGCTTGGGCGTGGTCACGGTGCTCTGCAGAGTTGTCCCTGAAGGGGAGGGGCCGCGGGTCCTGGCGGTGCCACGTGGAAGGGCCTGCAGGGGGACGGCCGGGTTGAATCAGACCCTTGCATGTTGTAAAGGGCCAGGACTGGAGGATTGGAGCCCATCTCTTGGGGGACACAGAGCAAAGAGTTTTCAGTTGTAGATCTGAAACAGGCAGCTGCTTTGAGATACTGGTGTCATGCTTGCGGCCCCAACACCCACCTTCTCCTTGGCGTCTTACACTTGCCGAGCCTGGTTAAGCTCTGGCAGGAAGCTGGGAGGGTGAAACCACAAACACCAAGTGTACTCAGGGCTTCCGGTGAGAGCTCTCTGGGGCCTGAACTGCTCTTTCCTCTGCATCTGAGCGTTTACTGGGGGAGTATCCAGAGTTCACGCATCAAGGATAATGATGAATGACACCCCATAGCCTCCCCCAATTCAAGTTCAGCTGGGCCTCCATCGAGAGAGGACTCCCAGCTCCACCCTCTGCCTACCTCCACTGCAGGCCTGAGTGATTCCATGGGCCACCAGGCCAGAATAGCTCACATCCCATCCCCTTCCGGAAGCTTTCCCAGCCTCTCCCAGCCCTGCCCCTGCTGCCTCCGGGAGCTCCATGGGACAGAACACGTCCTGCCTGTCACCATCCAGTCCGTCATTGTTCATCGGCAGTGCTGGGCTGCTGCTGCCTGGAGGCCAGGCGCCAGAAACACTTCTGCTTTCAAGGCGCTCACAATCTCAGCTCCAGAACGGATGTTACAAATGGGATCACTCATGCCGCAGGCAAGCGCAGGCGCCCAGCGGAAGGACTTTGGATTCAGATTGGATGGTGGGACTGGGCGGATGCAGGGGGCTTCCTGGAGGAGGTGACATTTGAGTTGAGTTGTAGTAGATAAGCAGAACTGGTGACGTCGTCCGCGCCGTCTAGAGGAAGAGCATGAAAGGCCACCTGTGTACACAGCGTGTTGTTCCATCTTCCCACTGCTGTCTGACGCTCTGTGACCTCCCGCTGGCCCTGTCTGGGTGGACAGGCCAGCTGCGTGAGAATCGCTTGTGGAGCATGTTTTAAACACAAGCAACACACAGACGACTGAGTCAGTAGCTTGGGTGGGGGCCCGAGCACCTGATTGTCAGTAACTCATGCAGGTGGTTCTTGGATAGCCACGGGTCTATTGGCTCTCAAATGATAAATCATCAATGACTTGCCAAAACGGGGCGCTTTGTAGATAACACAGCATTAGGAGAAGTAGGAAGTCCTAGCCCAGGTACCTATTCCTGCCAAAGCACGGAAGCCAGGCAGGCTGGAATAAGTGTCGGGGACATCCTGGGAGGGCCTGTGAAGACAGGCGACCGCTTTTCCTGACAGCCTAGCTGCCCACTCCATATAGTAGTCTAATGCCGGCACGTGGGCCCGCTTAGCTGCAGAGGGCTCTCAGCTATGAGCTGGCAGAGTCTTCCTCTCGGTGATCTCTGGTGTCGGGCCCCTCGGTTTGCCTGTGCCCCCTTGCTGATGGAGGGCTGCTCACCTGCCCACACCCTTCTTGTAGGATGGCACGGAAACGTGTCTCCCGAGAGACCTCTCCCGCCCCTCCTTTCTAAGGCGAACCTTCTGGAAGCGTGGCATCCTCTGTGTGGTGCTCAAGTCCAGAGTAGCAGAAGACTCACTGATGCGGCAGCCAGAAAGTTCTGAGTCTCTCCCTCTCTCAGTGGCTGTGTAACTTGGAGTAATTTCTTCAGCCTCTGTGGACATTGGTTTCTTCACCTGTTAAATGGAGATAATAGCTCGCAGGCTCAGCGTGAGGACTGAATGGAAATAACAGACGTTGGTGTAACTAGTATTCTCACGTCCAAACACACCTGCTGACTGTGGGCTTTCTTTCTGGCTTGCTAGGCATGAGGGAATATCGTGGTGCCCAGACGTCAATGCTCCACTGATGGGGAAGAGACACAGCCCATCACAAACTAACAAATAAGCACTCCCTATGGGGACTGAGCCTGCTCCGAGTTTAATTCACCAGCGTCAGTCTCCTAACAGTTGGGACACATGGGACAAAGGGATAAAATCTTGCAGCAGGTGCATTCAATGCGAAGGGATGGACCCATGAGACCACCTCACAAAGCCTCCATTGAGCCACCAGCCTGCTGTCCCCTCCCCGGCCCATAAGCAAGACTGGTCAGATAACATCCCTGACCTCACTCTGCAAGGCGTCCTGCTGGTTTATTCACAGTGCCACAGAGCGAGGGGCCTCTTCAGCCCTCAGCAGATAGCGGCAGGAGATCCGTCCCCTGTCAGGTGTGGCACAAAGGGGAGTCCCTCCCAGCGAATGTTTGGGAGTGGGCGCTCACTTTTGTAAATTCAAGCAAACAGTCCACCTAGAGCTCCAAATATGGACTGGCAGAGCCGCAGCCACAAGGACTGGGAAGGTTCTCTGTCGACTGCAGGGAGCTGTCTTCCGGGCGGGGCGGGGCTGGGGTGATAGTAGGCAGGGACTTTCCAGTTAATTTCCAGTCCATAGAGGCTTGACTCATGCATTAGCCTTCTCCCGTCTGAAACCCTACAAAAATTACATTAAACTTGGTAAAAATAAAAGACACAGACCATAAGCACAAAAAATAGGAGACGGAACATAGCAGCACCATTCGGGGAATTTGAAAAAGTAGTTGTAAGGGGCTGGCCCTGTGACTTAGGAGGTTAAGCCTCCACCTGCAGCACCAGCATCCCGTATGGGTGCCAGTTCGAGACCCAGCTGCTTCACTTCCTATCCAGCTCCCTGCTAATGTGCCTGGGAAAGCAGTAGAAGATGGCCCGAGTACTTGGGCCCCTGCACCCATGTGGGAGACCTGGATGAAGCTCCTGGTTTCATCCTGGCTCAGCCCTGGTCATGACAGCCATTTGGGGAGTGAACCAGCAGACGGAAGATCTCTGCCTGTCCCTCTGTCTTTCTCTCTCTGCTTCTGCTTCTCCCTCTCTCTAACTCTGCCTTTCAAAAAGATAAACACATGTTTCAAAAAGAGAAAGTAGTTAGAAGCAGGTGACTAAGAAGTATCTACAAGTTCAGATCATCTCAAGGCAGCGATGAGCCAAACTGTGGTGCACCCTGACAACTTCGTTAACTCCTCCAGAGGCACAGGCTTGGCGGCACCGGATAGCTCAGGAAGCAGCAGGGATCAAGAGCTGGAACAGGAAGGTCGGTGAAAGACCTGCTCAAGAAGCTATTACATGGGAGATTCTGTTCCCTTGCAGATCAGTCACTGCCCAGCAGACGGCAAAACAGACGGCGTCTGGACTGGTGGCTACCAGGGACAGTGGATAGGAGAGGCCTACTTTACAAACAGAGGAATTAAATAAACTTGACCGCTGACTGTTGGGCCTGAGCTCCTGCTGCACCCAGCTTGCTTACCTAAGGCCGATTTATCATGATGTGTTTCAGGCAGGATATGGAAAAGACCTAGCAGCTTGCAAACGCTTATCAGCTCAAGAGAAAAGACTGGTTACCCCGTGAGACAGCCCAGCCATACCGCCAAGAGCAAAGGCTTCTGTCACTAGCCTCCCTCTTAGTCTCAGAAGGATTTCCATCTTACTGCTTTCCTATGGAACAGGAGCACAGCCAAGAGAGCCCACAGTGATGAGGAAGGCCCCTAAGAGGAAAGACAGGGATGCAAGCCACATATGCATTAGAAGCAAGAGATGCAAATTTCAAACAGCACACAATGCTTAATGTTCTCCAAAGGATGAGAAAATATTGCATCCTTGGAAAAAGCACAGAGCACTATAAATACAATGTTTAGGGGCCAGAGCTGTGGTGTAGCAGGTTAAGCTTCTGCCTGCGGCAACAACGTCCCAGATGGGCACTGGTTCAAGTCCTGACCACTCCATTTCTGGTGCAGCTCCCTGCTAATGTGCCCAGGAGTTCCAGGCTCCTGGCTTTGGCCTGGCCCCACCCTGGCCACTGCAGCCATATGGGGAGTGAACCAGAGGATGGGATCTCTCTCTCTCTCTCTCTCTCTCTCTCTAACTCTGCCTTTCAAGAATATTTTTTTAAAAAGTTTTTTTAAAGAAAAAATATTTAGAGAATGAAGTATGTTCTTGGAAATCACAAATATAATAGCAGAACAAGTCCAGTGGGTTCAAAATCTAAGTAACAGACATTCCAGAAGAACAGTAGAAGCGGGAGGGACTTTTGTCTGTGAGTAACCCCAGAACACTTCCAGAATGAGAAGGCGCATGTTTCCATAGCGCTGCCCCCATGACGGTTCTAAAGCACACACAGTGTGCAGCGGCAAGCACTTAGCGCAGCCACTAGGACAGAACTTGGAGTCCCAGCTCCACTTGCAAGCACCTTCCTGCCAGTGCACACTCTGGGAGGCAGAAGGTGATGGCTCAAGTACGAGGTCCCGGCCGCCCACGTGGGAGACCCAGACGGAGTTCCTAGCTCCTGGCTTTGGCTTGGCCCAGCCTCGGATGTTGCAGGCATTTCATTTCAACAAATGATGAAACAGCTCTCTTTCTCTCTCTGCTTTTCAAATAAATAATTTAAAAAGAAAAAGAAAAAAACCTAAGGGACAACTATAGGCGTGACATACACATAAAGGGGAGGAAAAGAAAAAAGAAAAGACACATTTGAAACAGTCATGACTGAGAATTTCCCCAATTTAGTATCAGACACCAAACCACAAATCCAAGAAGCTCAGAGAACAAGCATAGTGAAAATCAAAATAAACGACCTCATTTTGAAACTACAGAAAATCAAAAGTAATGGGGAAAAATCCCGAGGGAGGCCAGAGGGGGAAAACACCTCACCTGCAAAGAAGCAGTGTGGTTTTCCCCACCGAGCGCCTCTCAGAGCACTAAAAATCGCTTTGTAATTCCTTGAACAAAAAGAGAAAGAGAAATAGAGACTCTCTCAGGCTAACAGTGAGGGAATTTGTTGACGGTAGACTTACCATGAAGGAGATGTTAAAAGAAGTCCTTTAGAGAGAAGAAAAATCGTACCATTGTGAAAACTTGGATCTACACACTGAAAGAATGAATAAGGGAAGGCAAAATGAAAACTTATTTTCCTTCTGCTTAGTCACTCCAACAGATAACAGTTTTCTCAAAATAGTAACAGCAACAATGTATGGAACTGTGTACCCTTATATATTTAAATATGTGTATTATGCACACACATGTATGAGTGGGCTTCAAAAAGTTCGTGGAAATATGCTTTTTCCTTAATTCCATTTTCCATGAACAGTTCCATCTCCCTTATATATATGCTTATGTAGAAAGGACACGAATCATGGCAATGATACAAGGTACAGGATGGAGGAATCCCAGTTACTTTGTTAGTATAAGAAATTCACACCACCCAAGTAGTGCATTGTTATTTGAATGTGGACTTGGATTAATTGTAACTGTATACAGCCAATTTTAAGGCAACCTCTAAAAAAATGAAAAAAATTATTTAACTATTATACTAAGAAATTAGAGAAACTGGAATCATGTAAAATGTTCAATTGAAACCATAAGAGGAAGAAAAAGAGTGGAAGACAGAAAGAGAAACAAGGAAAAAGAACAATATAAAACAGTAACCAATAAGGCAGATGTGATTTCAATGGTATCAATAATCACTGATCTAAATGAACGGATGAAAGGACAGGAATTATAAGAGTTATCACGAAGGAATTCCAAAATGTATGCTGTCCATAAGAAATCCACTAGAAAGACTCATACAGAGTGAAAATAAATGAATGGAGAAACATATACTATGCTGACATTAATCGAAAGAGAGAGAGAGGGAGTAGCTCTATTAATTTCAAGCAGACTTCAGACAAAGGAAAGTTATTATGGACAAACACATCATCTCGCAATGATAAAGGGGTCAATTCTCTAAAGAGACACAACAAGTCTTAATGTGTACACACAACAATAGGGCATCAAAATATGTGAAGCAAAAACTGGTAGAAATGCAAGGAAAATTGGATGAATCCACTATCATAGTTATAGGCTTCAACATCTGCCATCAGAAACTGATAAATTCAACAGACAGAAAATCAGTAATAACTTAGTGGAGCTTAGCATCGCCAATGAACTGAATATAACAGCATCTGCAGACTGCGTCATCAAGCAACAGCACACTACACATTTTTCTCAAGCCCACGTGGTACATTCACCAAGTGAGACCACATTCTTGGCCATCTAATATACCTTAACACACTTTAAAGTCTAGAAATAATGTGATGTCTACTCTCAGTCCACAGTGGAATTAAATTAGAAACCAGTGACAGAAGGATAGCGAGGGCTGGCATCGTGTGCAGCAGATTAAGCCACCACTTGGGGTACCTGCATCCCATGTCAGAGTGCTGGTTTGAGTCCCAGTTACTCTGCTTCCAGTCCAACTTTCTGCTAACGCACCTGGACAGGTAGTGGCTGATGGCCCAAGTCCCTGTCCCCCTGCCACCCATGTGGGATATCCAGATGGAGTTCTGGGCCCTGGTTTTATAGCCCAGCCCTGGCTAATGCAGACATTTAGGAAGTAAATCAACAGATGAAAAAAAATCTCTTTTTTGCTCCCTCTCTGTCTTTCTTTCAAATAAAGAAATCATAAAGAAAGAAACCCAAGAGGAGAAATCACAAAATATCTGGATATTAAATAACACACTTCTAATTATCATAAATTTTCAAGAAGAACTCTCAAAAGAAATTGAAAAATATTTTGAACTAATTGAAAATGAAACCTATCAAAATTGCTGTGAAAGCAATCCATAGAGGAAAATTTATAGCATCGAGTGAACATATTAGAACAGAAGGAAGATATAAAACTAATTACCTAAGCATCCATTTTAGAAACTAGAAAAAGAAGAGCAAATTCAATGCAATGTAAACAGGAGAAAAGAAATAATAATTAGAACAGAACTCAATGAAATTGAAAACAAGAAATCAATAGAAAAATATTAAAAAATCAAAAGCAGGCTCTTTGAAAGATCGATAAAATCAATAAGATTGACTGAGAATAAAAGAGAGGGGGCAGAAATTTATATTAGGAATGAAAAATGGGACGTAACTGCAGATACCATGGACATAAAAAGGTTAATCAAGAAATGCCAAGAATAACTTTCTGCCCAAAAGTTAGATAACCTGGCTCCTTAAAAGACACAAACTGCCCAAGCCCACGTAAGAATAAACAGACACTCTAAATAGGCCTATCTCTATCCAATAATCTGAACCAATGATTTATAAGCTTCCAAACCAGGAAGCACCGGCTCCAGATGGGTGCACTGGTGAATTGCACTAAACATTTAAAGAAGAAATTACACCAATTCTGTAAATCTCTTCTGAAGCTGGAAGCAGAGGGAATACCCCGCTACTCATTCTGAGGCCAGCATTAACTGAAACCCAAAATCAAAGACATTAGTGCAAAACAAATCTACAGGCCAGTATCTCTGAACAAAAATACAGACATCCTCAAAAAATGCTAGCACATCCCATTCAACAATATACAAAAAGAATAACACACCCCAACCAAGTAAGATTTAAGTTTGGTTCAGCTGTTATAAGTCAGTTAACGAAATCCATCAGATCAGCGTGCTAAAGAAAAGACGCATGATCATATAAAAAGATGCAAAAACAGAAGTTGACAAAATCCAACACTCATTTATAATCATTTAAAAAACCTCTTAGTAACTAGGAATAGAGAGGAACTTTCTCAACTTGACAATGAATGTCTACCCAAAAGAGTACATCATACTTAACAATAAGGAACTCAAAGCTTTCTCACACAGCTAGGGAATGATGCAAGGATGATCCCCGGCCCCACTGTTTTTCAATACCATCCTGGAAGTCTTAGCTAACTCAGTCAGACAAGAAAAGAAATAAAAGTTGCACAGACGGACAAAGAAAAAGTGTAACAGACTTTGTTCACAGATGGTAGGATCATATGTGTAGAAAATACGAGACAATCAATTAAAAATTTTCTTGATGCTTATAAGTGATTATAGCAAGGTTGCAGGATTCAAGGTTAACATAGAAAAGATCATTACTTCCCTTTACACTATTAATGAAAAAATTCAATCTGATATTTAAAAATAATAGTATTAGATTAACACTCAAAAAAGTGAATCCTTGATGAAACCATACAAAATATGCTGAGGACCTATATTAAGAAAACTACAAAACTCTGATGAAAAAAAAATCAAAGAACTAAATAAGTGGAGAACCATTTCGTGTTATGGATAGGAAAACTCAATATTGTGAAGACATCAGTTCTTCCCAATCTGATCCATAGATTCAATCCGATTTCAATCAAGATCTAAGCAAAATTTAAGTGGCTATTAGGATGCTGATTCTAAAGTGTATATAGAAAGGCAAAGGGAACCAGAATAGCCAACACAATATAGAACAGGGACACAATTGTAGGACTGGCTCTACCCAACTTCAAGACACACTATGAAGCTACAGAATCAAGACAGCATGGGTATTGGTGAAAGAATAGACAAAAGATCAATGGGCTAGAAATGAGAACCTCAAAGTGGACTCCTACACTGATTCATCTAACCTGTCTTTGACAAAATAGCAAAGGTAATGCAATGAAGGAAAAAACAGTGTAGCCAGCAAATGGTGCTACTACAACTAGTCATTCTCATGCCAAAGGGGTGAAAAAAAATCTCAATCAGTTCAAAGGGTGAAACCACGGAGATGGCAAAAAGATCAATGTTATCGGGGTTGGGCATAAGCAGGAGGAACATACAGGATTTTTAGGGCATTGAAAATACTAAGCATGATAATATAGTGATGGATCCACATCCTGATTCTTTGTTCAAACCATAGAATGCACATCACCAAGAGTGAACCCTGATACAAGCTGTGGACTCTGGGTGATGATGATGTTCAGTGTGGGTTCATTCATTAAAACAAAGATACCACTCAGGTGAGGGATTTGATGGGGAGGCCACACGTGTTTTAGGACAGGGGCGATATGAGAAATCTCTGTGAACCTTCCCTTGAATTTTGCTGTTAATCTAAAACGAATCTGAAGTCTGTTTTAAAGAGAGTGTGTGTATGTGTGTGGGGGTTTCACTAAGAATCTAGCACCACAAAAGACAATGAAGCCACATCAAGAGCTTTCACTGTAAAACTTCAGAACTCTAGGACAAGGGCAAGCGTAAGAGAAGAGGTGGGAGGAGGTGGAGGGAGAAGGGAGGAGAGAGAGAGAAAAATAAAAAGAGAAGTTCCTTGGGGGCAGGCATTTGGTGCAGCAGTAAGATGCTGCTCGGGACACTTGATCCACATCAGAGTCCCTGGGTTTGATACCTGGCTCTGGCTCATGGCTCCAGCTTCCTGTTAATGCCATCTGAAACACAGCACACAATGGCTCAAGTACTTGGGTCCCTGACCTCCACATGGAAAACCTGGATTCAAATTTTGGCTCCTGGGGCCGGTGCTGTGGCGCAGCTGGTTAACGCCCTGGCCTGAAGCGCCGGCATCCCATATGGGTGCCGGTTCTAGTCCCGGCTGCTCCACTTCCAATCCAGCTCTCTGCTGTGGCCTGGAAAAGCAGCAGAGGATGGCCCAAGTCCTTGGGCCCCTGCACCCACGTGGGAGACCTGGAAGAAGCTCCTGGCTCCTGGCTCCTGGCTTTGAACTGGAGCAGCTCCAGCCGTCGTGGCCATCTGGGGAGTGAATCATCGGACGGAAGACCTCTCTTTCTCTCTCTGCCTCTCCTCTCTCTGTGTAACTCTGACTTTCAAATAAATAAATAAATCTTTTAAAAAAATTTTTTTGGCTCCTGGCTGAAGCCTGACCCAGACCCAACTGTTGTGGACATCTGAGGGGTGAACCAGTGGAAGGGAGTTCTCTCTGCCTGTCTGTCTCTGTCTCTCAACATTTCAAATAAAAAAAATAATTTTTAAAAGAAAGAAAAGTTCATTTTGATGTAAAAAATTTTGAAATCCATTTTCATAATATGCATTTCCATTACCTATTTTTTTTTCTTTTTCTTTTTCTTTTTTTTTTTTTTTTTTTTTTTTGACAGGCAGAGTGGACAGTGAGAGAGAGACAGAGAGAAAGGTCTTCCTTTTGCCATTGGTTCACCCTCCAATGGCCGCCGCGGTAGGCACGCTGCGACCGGTGCACCGTGCTGATCCGATGGCAGGAGCCAGGTGCTTCTCCTGGTCTCCCATGGGGTGCAGGGCCCAAGCACTTGGGCCATCCTCCACTGCACTCCCGGGCCACAGCAGAGAGCTGGCCTGGAAGAGGGGCAACCGGGACAGAATCCGGCGCCCCGACCGGGACTAGAACCCGGTGTGCCAGCGCTGCAAGGCAGAGGATTAGCCTAGTGAGCCGCGGCGCCGGCCTCCATTACCTTTTTTGAAGACCCTTCCTATGATTCTGTTTAGTAAGCAAACCTTGCTGAACTATGTGACTCTATATACACAGTAAACCTTGAAATAAATAAAGATCAAATCTATCAAAGAAAAGAGGGGAAACATATTAAGGAAGACTTTTTTAAAAGCCTGGAAAATCATGGAGTGTACAGACTGGAGTCCAAGTGGACTTCAGGGTAGGGCAGTTACATTCTAGATCAGAACAGACACTTGATTCAGTGGGAATTTTTTTGAGAGGCAGAGAGAGAAAGCTCCCTCCCACTGGTTTACTCCAGATGCCCACAACAGCCAGCAGCGGGCCAGGGCCGAAGCCAGGAGCCAGAAACTCGATCCAGAGGCTCCATTCTGGGTGCAGGAGCCCAGGCACTTGAGCCATCCTCTGCTGCCTCCCATGGTCCCCATTAGCAGGAAGTTAGGGTCAGGAGTTGGGCCTGGGTACTGGCCCCAGGTACTCTGATGTGGGATACCAGCATCTTAACCACTGCCCCAAGTTTTTTTTTCTAAAATAAAAGAAATGATAGAGATATGAAGAATAAAAATAAATAAAAATGCTAGCATTCAGATGTTAGGGATTCCACACACATACACACACACAAATAAAAATAGAGGAAGAAATGGAGCCACACACAGAGATAGAAAACTCCCAAATTATACTGGTTGCTCTGGATTAGAATAATTGGGAAATCAAGAGAAAATTCCAATGTTTGCACATAGTAACAGCAGCTCCCATGCAGAATAGCAAGCATTAGATTGACTTCTCACTTCTCAGGAGCAATGCTGGATGCAAGAAGACAGAGAAGTAGTGTTTTTAAAGTTTTGTACATTGAATTTTGCATCCTGCCAAGCTGATACCAAGGTGTGAAGATACCATAAAAATACACTGGATGTAATAACCATATCTTTTTGCAAACAAAGTCTCAGAGCCTGTGAGTACAACAACTGCTTTGAAAAACTTTTGGAAGAACTATTCAAATTAGAGGAAAATAAATCCAAAACAATGTTGTAGAGAAATGGGATGTTAGGAAGATCAAATAACTCAGCAAAATGAATTGTTGTCTAAAAAAGCAAAACAGGAAAAGCTATATTCATAAGAACCAAGAACTAGCATTCTAACCAGACTATGTATCAGTAATGTTTGTGAGTGTGTGTGTATGTGTGTGTGGTTATTGTTATTGTGCATTGGAGGTGAGAGAAGAACAAGAGGGAACATGCTAACTTTCATTATTGGATGAAAAAAATAGGCATTGATATATGTAGTAAGTCAAGGTACATAAGTTAACAAACATGCGTCTTAAGGGCACCCACCGCTCACGCTGCTCAGCACGTGACCCCTCCTCTGCACACCCTGTGCTATCCGCCACCCTCACCAGGTGCCAGACCAGTGGGGCCACCCAATCTTGCACTGTGAACCTCCAAATCCAGGAGGTAAAATATACCTCCTTCCTTCCTGGGCAGCTCTTTTCAGGTGTGTTGGCTCCGGAGACAAGAATTCGCTCCCCAATCCACTCTGTAACTGGCTACGGCCAACTCAGGAAGTGTTGGCTGATGGAGTTTGTGCAGAAGTGCCGCGTGGCAGCTTCACGGGACCCAGCATCCTTCTTCACTGCTTCTTTGGTCCTGCTACCTGGGATGCAGGACTGATGGCTGGGGACAGGCTGAGAGACCCACATCCCGGAGGAGGAGGTGCAGGCATCCGGAAGAGCCTGCCTGATGAGGACTTCGTGGGGTGGAGCTGCTGGAGAGGGAAAGGAACTTGTATGTTGTCTACATTTCCGTTTATGCCACTGCAACTAATCCTTTTTTTTTTTTTTTTTTGACAGGCAGAGTGGACAGTGAGAGAGAGACAGAGAGAAAGGTCTTCCTTTTCCGTTGGTTCACCCTCCAATGGCCGCTGTGGCTGGTGCACTGCGGCCGGCGCATCACGCTGATCCGAAGCCAGGAGCCAGGTGCTTCCTCCTGGTCTCCCATGGGGTGCAGGGCCCAAGCACTTGGGTCATCCTCCACTGCACTCCCGGGCCATAGCAGAGAGCTGGGCTGGAAGAGGAGCAACCGGGACAGAATCGGTGCCCCGACCGGGACTAGAACCTGGTGTGCCGGCGCTGCAGGTGGAGGATTAGCCTGTTGAGCCACGGCGCCGGCCGCAACTAATCCTTTATATCCAACTAATCATTTATATCCACTGCAACAGAGGAGGTTTTTAAAAAATACTTTTAAAAACACATTTTGAATTAACTTGTAATACTGTACTTCTAAGATGCATGGTACAATACACACACACACACACACACATATATATATATGGAGCACAGACTGATCAAATGGAGCAACTGGCCTGCCTCTTTCCTTATCTTTTCCTCGTGCTTGAAGCCTACCAGCTGCTCTGTTCCAGTCCTTTATACAGGATATTACACTTTATCAGGAGCCACAGTCACGCACTGTGCTACAAAACCCCAGAACCCATTTTCTCCACGCTACTGTGGTTTGGTTCCCAGTATCTTCCCTCCTCCTTCCTCCCCCACTTCCCTTCCTAGCCTCTGCTAATCACTGTTTTAAATTAAGATTGTGTGTGTGTGTGTGTATGCATGCAATTATCATTTTAACGTCCATGTTGCATGCATTTTGATGCAAATTTTAGGTCTTTCTTTTTATGCAGAGTAATACTCATTGTGTATAGATCACATTTTGTTTATCCATTCATCCATTGATGGACACCCAGGTTGATTCCATATCTTGGCTACTGTGAATAGTGCTGCAATCAATACACAATTCCACTTAATATATATAAATAATTGCTGAATGTATTGTAATTTTTAAAGATTCAAGCTATACAGAAACATTAGGGTAAAGAGTAGAGTGTTGGGGCCGGTGCTGTGGCATAGCAGGTAAAGCCACCGCCTGCAGTGCCGGCATCCCATATGGGCCCCAGTTTGCATCCCGGCTGCTCCACTTCCTATCCAGCTCTCTGCTGTGGTTTGGGAAAGCAGTGGAAGATGGCTCAAGTCCTTGGGCCCCTGCACCCATGTGGAGACCTGGAAGAAGCTCCCAGCTCCTGGCTTTGGATTGGCCCAGTTCCGGCTGTTGCGGCCATCTGAGGGAGTGAACCAGTGGATGGAAGATTCTCTCTCTCTCTGCAACTCTGCCTTTCAAATAAATAAATAAATCTTAAAAAAAAAAAAAAGAGTAGAATGTGTGTTACACCCTCAGTCTAACTCCCCTTCGCTGTTAGTGTTGTACCTGAGCGAGTATGAACAAAGGAGCTCCACACATTGATAAAATTTGATGGTCCTTTATTTGCCGGCGGAGGAGAGTGGGCTCATGCCCTAAAGAACTCTCGACCCTGAAGCCTAAAGCAATAGGGTTTATAAAGGCAAAAACCACAAAATCGGGAGGGGAATTCACGGTTGCTAGGAACAGGGGGGAATACATGGTTACCGGGGTCAAGCTGACCTAAAACCTATGGGAAACTAGTATCAATTATAATCTTGACAATACCAGTTACAATCTTATAATCCTGACATTAATCCAGGTATTGGTTTTAATTATATGTAGGACATAGACAAATTACATTTTTATCATTAACCCAGGTGCAACCTTTCTACTTTCAAGCTTGAACAATGATGCTAGGGGGTTTCTATGCTCTGCCAAGTGTGATGTAGTGGACTGCTATTGTTCTGCTGTTTTAGATCATAGTTTCAGACAAGAGTCTCATGGTGGGGGGGGGGGTGCTTTCCCAGAGTGGAGTCTCAAGTGCTCCAAAATGGAGTCCCTACTGTCAAGGTGCTACTTCATTAGTATGTACCGGTTGTGAGAGACCCAATGGGCTTTAGTACAGAGTGTTTAGGGGGAAGTGATATATTTTGCCACTGTCATGTAAGATACTTTTCTGTGCGTTCATATGCATATGTAGCTTACACAGGTTTTTTTCCTGGAACTTGGTTTTTTTCACTTGACAATAAGTACTGAGAGTTTTTTCTTCTCACTAGAGTCAGAATTACAGCATTCATGGTTTTAAAGCACTTCACGATAGGTATTTAATCATATTTAAAGATATTTAATTGTGTCTTTGAAAGGAACAGGAAGATAGATTAAATACCTCCAAAAATGTGCTTAACATGCTAACAGGTAAATTCAATAGATTTTCAAAAATGTAAGTAATGTGATAAGCTATAATGTGTATAACTAATATTGAATTTTATTCTTATTCTAGCTTAATATTGTAGTTGCTAGCATCTCTTATTAAATTGTAGAAATAGTAAGGTATAAACTTAATATACTTAATAAACTTAGCTTATACTTTATTAAAATTAATGTTAATTTCTTGTTAACAATCTGAGTTATTTATCATGTGTGTGGTTCTATATATGTGCTTTATTTATTTTATAATAAACTCATTTTTTAGATTGTATTGCTATTCATGAATTTACATATGTACTTTTTTTAAAAAAAGATTTATTTTATTTATTTGAAAGGTAGAGTTACAGACAGAGAGAGGGAGAGACAGAGAAAAATCTTCCATCTACTGGTTCACTCCTCAGATGGCCACAACAGCCAGGGCTGGGCCAGTCCAAAGCCAGGAGCCAGGAGCTTATTCTGGGTCTCCAATGTGGGAGACCTCCAAGGGCTTGGGCCATCTTCTACTGCTTTCTCAGGGAGCTGGATAAGAAGTAGAGCCACAAGAACTCAAACTGGTGCTGGCATTGCAGGCAGTGGCTTTACCTGCTATACCACAGTGCTGGCCCCTCTAATAATATATTTTTGTTTCTGAAATGTTCTAAACCATGGAAGCTATTGATTATGATATCAGTAGAAATTTGAGCTCTAGCGATGCACTAAGTTCAAAATACATATAGAAATAGAACTTACATAAATAAATATGTGTAATTATTAGAGTATGTTACAAAACAACCATTTTAAGAGCAAAAATGAAACATAGAATTTTAAATCAACAAAAGAAAATCATATCTACTCTGTGAAAAGTAGAAAGATTATAAAAGGAGAAAAATGCATCAGTAATGAAATATATTAAAAGAGATAGAAGAAATAACTTCTAATATAGAGTGATTATAAAAATGTAATGGCTTGGGACTCCAAATCCCATTAAGTTGGCATGTACCAATGCCATCTTACTAGTTAAAGTGATCAGTTTAAGTTCATAATTGATCATGAAGATAGGATTAAGTGTCAAAGGGATCACATAAATAAGACCAGTGTCTGCTAATAATAATTTTTAGATTTAAAAAGGAGAGAATGACCCAACATGGGAAGCAGGATACACAGCAGACTCATGGAATGCAAATGCCCTAAATAGCACTCTGACCTCAGAATCAGCCCTTAAGGCATTCAGATCTGGCTAAAAAGCCCATGAGAGTTTCTCAGGCATAGAAAGCCAAGATGCAGCGGCAAAAAATGACCTAAATGAAAGATCTCTGTGAGTGAGATCCCAGTGGAAAGAACGGGCCATCAAAGAAGGAGGTACCTTTCTCTGAAGGGAGGAGAGAAGTTCTACTTTGATTATGACCTTGTCTAAATAAGGTCAGAGTTTGTGCACCCAAGAGGCTTCCATAGCCTTGGCAGCTCATGACAAGAGCCTCGGGTGATTACTGACGTCATAAATAAGAGTGTCAATTGTTAAATCAACAACAGAAGTCACTGTGCATTTACTTCTCATGTAGGATTTCTGTCCTTAATGTGATGTACTATGTGAATTAATGGTAAAACTACTACTCAAACAGTACTTTATACTGTGTGTATAAAGTCTGTGTGGGTGCAAACTGTTGAAATCTTTACTTAGTATATACTAAGTTGATCTTCTGTATATAAAGATAATTAAAAATGAATCTTAATGAAGAATGGGATGGGAGAGGGAGTAGGAGATGGGATGGTTTGTGGGTTGGGAGGGTGGTTATGGGGGGAAAACTGCTATAATCCAAAAATTGTACTTTCAAAATTTATATTTATTAAATAAAAGTTTTCTTAAAAAAAACCCTACCAATAAGACATAAAAAATGTAAATGTCTTAAACCACCAATTAAAAGACAGAGCATCTCAAATTGGACATTTTGAAGATTCAATAGTATATTACTTATAGAAAATACCTTTGCAGGAAATCATGTATAAAAGTTGAAAATAAAAGGATCTCAAACAAACATGATCCAAAAGGAAGTTGAAGGGAACAATCTTAATACCTGACAAAGGAAAACCCAGTAATGGCTCTCAGCTTTGGTGAGCACCCTGGGCTCCAGCCCCACCATGGCCCAGGCCTGCCTTGGCTTGGATGGGTGGGGCTGGGCACATGCACCTGCCTAGGCTACATGGCTCCTGTACCAGCCTCCCTCAGCTTTGGCAAACACCTTGGACTCCCAGCGCCACTGCAGCCTGAGCTAACCCTGGCTTCGGAGGGCATAGTTGATCACGCACACCTACCCAGGCTTCACGACTCAGTCTCCAGCAGGCACCGGCTGTGGTGACTGCCCAGCACAGCCTAAGTCCACGCTGGCTTTGATGGGTGGGGTTGGTCTCACCCATCTGCCTGGGCTGTGTGGTGGCTCCTTGCTCCAGTCCACCTGCACTTTGGTGAGCACCTGGGACTACAGCCTTGCCATGGCCAGAGACTGCCCCAGCTTTGGTGGGCACAGGTGGCAGCGAGTGCACACCCTGGTCTTGACCCTGGCAGTGCTACACTCTGAGTCCTGCATGCCCTTCATGGAACTGATAGGAGACCTTCCTGTGCTGGCTGCCGCTGCCATCATTGACACAGGAGGATGATATGGAGAGATTACACTTCAGCAGCCAACCGGAACTAAAGCCACTGTAGCCTGCCGTGCTGACACGAATGACGTATCTTAAGCAAAAAGGCTCTAATTCATGAAAATCACTCCTTTTTTTAAAAAAAGATTTATTTATTTATTTGAAAGGTTTCAGATAGAGGGAGAGACAGAGAGAAAGGCCTTCCATCCACTGGTTCATTCCCCAAATGGCCACAATGGCTGGAGCTGGGCAGATCCAAAGCCAGGAGCCAAGACCTTCCTCTGGGTCTCCCACACAGGTGAAGCCTCTTCTACTGCTTTCCCAGGCCACAACAGGGACCTGGATCAGAAGAGAAGCAGCCTGGATACAAACCGGTGCCCATATGGGATGCCAGCACTGCAGGTGGAGGCTTAGCCCTTTACGCCACAGTGTAGACCCTGAAAACCACTCTTTTTTTTTTTTTTTTTTTTGAAGATTTGTTTTATTTATTTGAAAGATAGAGTACAGAGAGAGGTAGAGAGAGAGGTCTTCCATCTGCTGGTTTACTCCCCAGATGGCTGCAAAGGCCAGAGCTGTGCCGATCTGAAGCCAGGAGTTTCTTCCAGGTCTCCCTGGCAGGTGCAGGGTACCAAGGACTTGGGCCATCTTCCACCACTTTCCCAGGCCATGGCAAAGAGCTGGATTGGAAGAGGAGCAGCTGGGACTAGAACTGGTGCCCATATGGGATCCCGGTGCTTCAGGCCAGGGCTTTAACCCACTGTGCCACAGCACCAGCTCCAAAACCACTCTTAAAAAGTAACAAAAATAAACACATGTTTTAAAAATAGTAATAGAGACAATTGATCCACTAGATGCACAAATATTAATGTAGGAACACAGAAGTATAAAAAAGCAAAGCAATGTGATGCCCAAAAGAAACCCAATAATGCTTTAATATTAAATTCCACAGAAAAGAAGATTGAAGAAATGGCTGATAAAGAATTCAAAAGAATAATTACAATGATACTCAAAGAGATATAAAAGAATACAGAAAATTAACTGAAAGTAGCTAATCAATGCGTGTTCTGAATGAGAAATTCAGCAAAGAGAGTTCTTGAAAAAGAACCAAACAGAAATTTTAGAAATGAACTCAGTAAGTCAAACAAAAATACAGTTGAAAGCTTCAACAACAGAATAGATCAAAGAGAGGAAAGAATATCTGAACTTGAAAATAGGTCTTTTGAAACCCATCAGTCTGGGGCCCAGCGTCGTGGCTCACTTGGTTAATCCTCCGCCTGCGGCGCCAGCACCCCAGGTTCTAGTCCCAGTTGGGGCGCCAGTTCTGTCCTGGTTGCTCCTCTTCCAGTCTAGCTCTCTGCTGTGGCCCAGGAAGGCAGTGGAGGATGACCCAAGTGCTTGGGCTCCTGCACCCACATGGGAGACCAGGAGGGAGCACCTGGCTCCTGGCTTCGGATCAGTGTAACTCTGGCTGTGGCGGCCATTTGAGAGGTGAACCAACGGGAGGAAGACCTTTCTCTCTGTCTCTCTCTCTCACTATCAGTAACTCTACCTGTCAAATAAATAAATAAAAATCTTTAAAATAAATCACATTAATAAAAAAAAGAAATACGTCAGGCAAAACATAAAAATAAAAAAGAATGAATACAGCCTCTGAGATTTTGGGGACACAATTGAATGAACTAATATTCAGATTATGGGAATTTCTGAGGGGGAAGAGAAATAAAAAAAGGCATAGAAAATCTATTCAGTGACATACTAGCTGAAAATTTCCCCGATCCAGAGGGAGATTTAGACATCCAAGTCCAGGAGACCCATAAGACCTCAAAAGACACAGCCAAAATGATTCTCACCAGGACCCCTTGTAGCCCAATGCTAACAAATATAGGACAAAAATTCTGCAACATGAAAGCACTGAGTCACTTTTAAGGAAACCCCCATTAGACTAACAGATTTTTCACCAGAAACCTTACAGGCCAGGAAGGAGTACATGATGTATTCTACGTTCTCTAAGAGAGTGACTGCAAGCCAAGAGCACTTTATCCAGTGGAGCTGTCTTTTGTACATGAAGGTGAAACAAAGATGAGTAAAAATGGAAGGAATTCATCACCACCAGAGCAGCTTTGCAAAAGTTGCTTAAGCAACACACAGAAGCAAAGAAAAATGTTTCAGCAGAAAAACACGTAAAAAACAATACCCACTAGAAAAAGAAGAAAGGATATTCAAAATATCCAGAAAGACTGTTTTAAAAGATTGGACTAAGTAATAACTTTGAATGTAAGTGGTGTAAATTTTTCAATTAAAAAATACAGATTGGCTAAATGGTTTAAAAAAAAAAAAAACCCGAAAACTAGACCTTACAATATACTGCCTATCAGAAGCACATTTCACCAGAAAAGACAAATGCAGTCTGAAAGTAAAAGGATGGAAAAAGGTCTCCCCTGAAAATGGAAATCAAAAGAAAGCAGGAGTAGCTGTACTTATCTCGGACAAGATAAGACAAAAACTGCAAACAGAGACAAAGAAAGTTACACTCATGATTAAAAAAAAAAAGTGAGCAAAGTAAGTCAAGGACTCAACAAGAAGGGGTGATTATTTTAAATGTGAACCAGATTTTACCTTTATAGAACGTTCAATCCAACAGTGACAGGGTACATATTCTTTTCATTACACGTGAAACATTACAAGTCTCAGCAAATTGAAAACATCAAAATCATCTTTTCAGATCACAATGTAATAAAACTGGAAATCAACAAAAGAAACTCTAAAAGTTACACACAGATATGGAGGCTGAACCACAGGTATCTGAATGAACATGGCAGAAATCAAAAGGGGAATTAAGAAATGCCCCCACACAGCAAAAATGCAAACGTCCATTCCACAACTTGTCAGAGGCAGCAGGAGCAGCAGTAAGAGGGAAGTGCCTATATAAAAAAATAAGTAAAAAAAGAAGGAAAAAATTAAATGACCTAACTATTCATCTCAAGGACTTAATAAAACAAGAACAAACCAACTCCAAAGTCATTAGAAGGAAAGACATAGTAGAGATCAGAGCAGAAATAAATGAAATAGAAACTTAAAAAAATGGAAAATATCAATGAAATAAAGAGGTGATTTTTTAAAAAAGATAAACATAATTAATAGCCCCCTAGGTAAGATAAGTATAAAGAAATGACTCAAATAAATAAAATTAGAGATGAAAAAGAGATATTAAAATTGATACTACAAAAATACAATGGATCACTGGGGACTATTTTAAACAACTATATACCAACAAATTGGAAAACCTAGAAGAAATGGGTAAATTCCCAAATACATATAGTTTACCAAGATTGAATCATGAAGGGGCCGGCACCGTGGCTCACTTGGTTAATCCTCTGCCTGTGGCGCCGGCATCCCATATGGGCGCTGGGTTCTAGTACCGGCTGCTCCTCTTCCAGTCCAGCTCTCTGCTATGGCCCGGGAAGGCAGTGGAGGATGGCCCAAGTGCTTGGGCCCTGCACCCGCATGTATTTTAAATGAATAAATTTATTTTAAATGAATAAATAAATAAGTTTATTTGAAAGTCAGAGCTACAGAGAGAGGGATCTTCCATTCGTTGGTTCACTCTCCAGATGGCTGTCATGCCCAGCACTAGGCCAGGCCTAGTCCAGGAGCCAGGAGCTTCATCTGGGTCTCCTCCATTGCGGGCATTCTCTGCTGCTTTCCCAGGGAAAAGGGCAAAGCAGGGAGCTGGATAGGAAGTGGAGCAGCCAGGCATCGCAGGTGGTGGCTTTACCCTCTACACCATGACAACGATCTCAAAGATGTGTATAACTTTAACTTAGCAAGATGTAGAACTGCTCCATGGACGTTTCATGGAAGTTGCCTCAAAAACTGTCCCAGGGACTCTTTTTTTAAGTGGGACCTCTGAAAATCATCTCAGTTTCCTTGATGCCTAGCAGTTATTTCAGTTTTGTATTTCTTTTTTGCCAATTTTGCATGAGTGGACATATCAAATTTCTCTTAATTTTTAAAAACAATTCGGTAGAACACATGTAAAAGCAGTTAATTTCTACCTTTTCCAAGTTACTTCAGAAAATAAAGAACGAGTAAAATTGCTTGATGAAGAAGCTGATGCAATCCTGATTGCAAAACTGGATGAGAACTGCATAAAAAGAAAAAAGACATACAGGCCTTTCATTTGTGGATGTGGATGCAAACGTCCTAGATGAAAGACTAACACACGACATTTCCCATCCTCCTTTGCTACTACGTGTGACTGCATTTAGGCTCTTGTCCCAGGGCTATGTGGCAGTGCTGAGTCAACTCAACAAACTATATAAACTATAACACCCCCCCACACACACATTCATTCATCCATTCCTGGGGATATACATCTTCCAGAAGCTGCTACACAGGCCTTCAATGTCTGTTCTTACAGACAATCATACATAGTCTAGATGGTGACCAGGGGAACAGAGAAGTAAAATTTAATATTTGCATGGAATTTTAAGCAGTAGTTAGAAATAATAAATTGGGGCTAGTGCTGTGGCATAGTGGGTAAAGCTACCACCTGCAGTGCTGGCATCCCATATGGGCACTGGTTCGAGCCCCAGCTGCTCCTTTTCCAATCCAGCTCTCTGCTAATGTGCCTGGGAAAGCAGAGGAAGATGGTTCAAGTCCTTGGGACCCTGAATCCATGTTCAGGGAGACCTGGAAGAAGTTCCAGGCTTCCGGCTTCAGATAGGCCCAGCTCTTTGGATGTGGCCATTTGGGTAGTGAATCAGTAAATGGAAGACCTCTCTCTCTCTCTCTGTCTCTGCCTCAGCCACTCTGTAACTCTGCCTTTCAAATAAATAAGTCTTAAAAAAAAAAAAAGAAAGAAACAACAAATTAAGCAAGTGCACATAGCAAGGAGACCTCCTAAAACCGGTGCTGCTAACTACCACTGGTCTCCGGGGAACAGCCAGGAGAATGGGATGCCCGAGGGAGCTCTTGGACAGTGAGCAGGCTGGCATCTGGGTTCTGGTGGCTACCTGAATCCATATATGGGCTAAAGTTGCTCAGAACACACACACACAGGGTTCACATGAAAACCAAACTGAAAGCTGCCATTCAGTTAACAGTCTTGTACCATCATCCGTTTCCTGGCTTTGGTCCTGTGATGCTGTTACGTAAAATGCCACCACTGGGGAAAGCGAGATTAAGTTTCACTGGCCTCTAGGGCTGCTCTTTGCAGCTTCCTTGGAGTCTGTCACTGGGTAGATGAGTCTGTTGACTATTCTGGAACAACGAGCGCTTTGGCAGCCAATATGGTGACACAACCAAAAGTAAAGGTAACAAAACAAACAAACAAACAAACAAAAACTGTCCACAAACATCTTGTGGAGCTAGAGTCTGCGGAGAATGGCAGAACGAGGGAGAAACATGTCGGGGATGTCCGTAAGACTGATACTTGGATCTTCATTCTCGTGGTTTAATTTCACGTCATGAGCAAGAACGTTACCAGGCACTGGTGTGGCGTGGCGTTAGTTGGCTTGGAGGGATGGGCTGTGCTGAGATCGGTGCTCAGGAATGTCTGTGACGTCACAGCAATGGATGCTCTCTACTCTTGAATGCAGCAGTGAATAAAGTCCAGCCCACTTAAAATCCATTTCATGTCCACTTCCTTTAAGAAAAAGGTCCAACTCCTTACTGCCCTGTTTCAAAGTAATTCCTGACCTGGCCCCTGCCTCTCTCTCCTGCCCTGTCTCTAAGATCTGGGCACAGTGGTTTTATTTTGTCTGTAAGTGTGCCATTCCCTCACAGTTCCAGGCCTTTGCACATGCCATCCCCACCACCTTATTTAGTCTATTACCAGGTCTGCAGCTGCCAGGTTAAACATGGTTCTTTTTACCTAGGACCCCACTGACACTTAGAGGACAAGGCCCTCCCCACTCCCCAGGTTCCTCTCTTGCTGACCTCCCCACAGCATCCTGAGTGTCCCCTTTCATACCTCGCCTAACACTGTCAGAGGTGTCACCTCCGAGGGCCTGCCTCCTGTACTGGACTATGCCCTGGTCTGCTTTGTTCACCCCAGACTCCGTCCGCTGCCCGGAACATGGTAAGTGCTCAGTACATATTTTTAAACAAACTGATTGTTATTCATCACGATATATTCGCATGAGCACCACTGATTGGAGGAGCTAGAGGATCTGCCTTGGGATCCATCTCTCAGACCCAGCTGGGACCCCTCTGTGATCCGGCACAGGATCGTAGGAGCAGGTGAGCTGCCGACTGGGACCAGCAGTGAGAGACAGGAAGGGCGGCAGCCAGGGACCAGAGGCAGGTTCACCACTCACCCTGGGTGATCCCCACATGATGTGATCTGGAGAGAACAGCGCACAATTCTCAGAAAACAAAGGCGTCAGTGTGGATGTTTTCATCTTTTCCACCCTCGCACCCAGCAGGCTGCACCTCAACCCTCAGAGGGCTTTGGGAGGGGGTTTCCCACCAGGGAGCAGTCCCTGAGGCTCTAGCCGCTGCACTGTGCCCTGCCTCAAATCAGGGCATCTATGCTCAGTTTATACGATGCTTCGGGGAGGCGGCTGACAACCCACGCTTCGCGAGTGCTAACGTGGGGTGGGTGTGGTGGCACCGTGGGTTAAGCCACTGCTCGTGTTGTATGCATTCCGCACTGGAGTGCCACTTCAAGTCCTGGCAGCTCTGATTCCAATCCAGCTCCCTGCTGATGCTGAGTTAATGCATCTGGGAAGGCAGCAGATAGTGGCCCAAGTCCTGCCACCTGCGTCGGAGACCTGGCTGGCGTTCCAGGCTCCTGGATTTGGTCTGGCCCAGCCTTGGCCCTTGAGGCCATTTGGGGAGTGATCCAGCAACTGGAAGACTTCTGTGTGTCTCTCTGCCTTTCAAAGGCAAAGAAATAACTAAATCCTCTTAGAAAAGACCACTAACGTGACTGGTGGCCTAATGACACCAGGGTGACCCGGAGCAAGCCTGCTAGCCACTAAGTGTTCAATGAACGAAGGGCTCCGGCAGCAACTTGCCCATCAGGTGAGACAAGCCTGCCGGGAAGAGACAAGGTGGCTGGGACCTGGATGGTCACTGTGGAAACCCCGGGGATTCAGGTGTCATTGTTGGTTACACCACTCAAAAACCAACAAAGGAGCAGACATTCCTGCTACCTGAGATGGGGAGTGATGGGGGGGGGGCTGCTGCTGCCCTCCCCACAGATCCCACACCCCCAGTTGACAATGGAAAATCCACTAGAGTTTTCAGCCTGAAGCAGTGATGAGCAAGCTGAGAACTGCTCGCGGGCTGAGTGTCCGGGGCTGAGTGCTGTGTGACCAAAGGCCATGGTGGTCTCCTCTCTGAGCCTCTTTTACTCCATCAGTCAATCAATCGTTTTCAGAATATGTTGTCCGTCCGCGTTTTCATTCCAATGGAACACTACTAGGACACAAGGCAGGCTGCCCACCTCTGGCTTCAGGGTTTGTACCTGCTCAGAGCACAAATCCCTCCACCATGGCACAGGTTGTACAGTGTGTGTTTAGTTATAAACTCTATGCTTCGGATTCCCAGCACTATTGAGAGACAGATGCAGAGATTTCCCATGCACCTGCGGCCCCCACAGATGCGCAGCCTCCTCCGCCATCAACACCCCGCCCTAGAACAGTGTCATTGTCACGCTGAGGAGCCTGCACTGACGCAGCTCTGCCAAAAAATTTGACGGCAGGGTTCATGCTTGGTGCTGTGCACGAACATGTAGTGAAAGGCAGCCGCCAGGATCACTTCCCACGGAGGATTTCCACTGAGCTGAGGTCCTCTGCGCTGTGCCTTTTCCTCCCTCCCCGGCCGGCCCCGACGGCTGCTGACGGTGCGTCTTTTTACCGTCTCCATTGTGTGGTTTCTCCCATGATGTCACACGGCACACAGCCTACTCAGATGGCCTTCTTTCATTTAGTGATACCCGTTTACAGTTACACCACGCCTTTCCATGGCTTGACAGTTTCTTTGTACTGCTGGATCATACTCCATTTTCTGGATATACCGTAGTTTATTTATCCATTCTCCTTCTAAAGGACATCTTGGTTGTCCCAAGCTTTGGCAAACATGAGTAAGGCTGAGTGCAGCCTTTTCCAAAAGGAACTCTCACTCCTCAGGGGAACACCGCTTGGGGTCTCTCCTGGGATGGAATGGCTTCAAGGGGACCCCTGCTCAGAGAGGCCTCCATCCGGGGGCACTCCTCAGAGGGAGGTTCCCCTACACCGCGTCCCCATCAATCCGGCTTCTGGAAGGCTCTCAGATGTCTTCCTACTTCCTAACAGGACAGGCGGGGGCAGATAAGTAACCTGCCTAGGCAGGTGACCTCCTATGTAGCAAGCTTTAATGATGTCACAGCTCTCTGTTGACAAGAAACAGATCCTGACCAACAGTGACTCAGCAGCCAGACCCCAACCACCTCCTTGCACTGGGTAGACAAGCAAAAACCTTTTTATTTTTTAAACAAGATTGAAGGGTGTTCTTACCTACTGACCTATCTTTGCTTCCCTATAATAATCAAAAACACATCCCTGGGAGGAGACCTAAGATGCTAATGAAATGTACAATGTATGTTAGAACATGGTATCCTAATCATGCATGTGTGAACAAAGACGCACCCAGAACGTGATAAAGGACCCCGCCATTGGTAAAGGCTGCCACCCCCAAGCCAAAAAATCCTGATAAAAGAAGCCACCCGGGCACCACAACAGCTTGTTTTCAAACTTGCCCGCACTCATCTGTCAAGTGTACACTCTCCCTCTGTGATTAGATCTTATCTTCCCACTCCCCTTTGTCTGTGCCCTGTCCTCAGATTCTTTCCTGTGTTGATGCCAAGAACCCGGATCTCTTGGTCCCCCAACAATACCATCACCCACACCCTCAGTGAAAATACTACCATGCTGCAAAGGAGGAGAAATGTCTTTTTCCCTACCCAACCTCATTGTTTGGCTAAGGCCATGAGAGATGAATGAGAAAAGCATACCAATTTATTTAAAAGAAATTGTGGGTGACACAGGAAACTTTATCAGGAAATGAAGAACAGGCAATGGGTACACCTGAGTGTTTTTATGGGAGGGCTGGAGAACGGTAGACAGTAGGAGAGAGATATGATAGGAGGACGAAGGGAAATGACCTGACGGTGACGACCTGGAGGGAGCTTAGCCAGGCCTGCTTGTTCAGATGCCTTTCCAAGTCCCTTCTTCTTTAGAGATCACCACGTGGGTATAGGGAAGGCTTCCCACCCGTGAAGCTCTTTTTACCTGCTTTAGGGGAGCTGGTCAGAGGAAGTTCACAGAGACCTCCTTGCACATGTTATTTTTTCAAATTCATTCAGCTTAAAATAATTTAATCCTGAACACCATCAACACCGATGGTTTTCCTCACCAGGACATGTGCAGTTTATGGAAAGACATGGTATCCTCCAGGAGTTTCAACAATACATAAGGAACGTGACAAAGACTATATCAGAACATTTGTTCTGTACCCCAAACTATACAAGGCTGCTGGAGGGGGTGGGGGCAGATAGCCAACCCTGTGTGCTGTCCTGGTGCCTGAGTGCATCTAGCTTGAAGTCCTGGGCTTGTTAGAACTTCAGTCCAAGGACCTGAGCCCCCTGAGCAGGCAGAGCTCTCCAGAGCATCCTCTGGGCCTTGTCAGGTGCTGTCAGCACTGGTGACATGGTAGAAAAAGTTCGTGGAAATTAGGTAGGCAGGAAGGCCCTGAAAAGTTAGAAATTTCTTGTTGAATAGAAAACAAAAACCAAGTACAGTTTTAGGACTTGTTTAGTGGAAAATAACTCTTGATGTGATGTCTGTATGTTCCCCTCCGAGCCAGTCAGGGCCCCGGCAGGAAGCAGAATCCCACTCAGGAGAGTGCAATGAAGGAGCCACTTAGAGATGAGTTGGCAAGGTCGAGGGAGCTGATAGGGATGCCCTAGTGCCCAGAAGCTAGGAATGACAGGGAGCTCTTATTTAATCCTCATATTAAAAGGGAAAGGGGTCCAATGAGAGCTGGAGCTGTGGAGGAGCCCCCTGAGCACGTAGCGGGCATGGAAGGGCACGGCTGCCCTCATAAACACACCACCAAAGCACCTAAGGAGGGTGGGTGTGTGGTGGTGGTGGGGGAACAACTTCTCTTCTTGCCTTGTTTTTGCCACTCATGGGCCAATCCCATCAGAAGCCAAACGATGCAGCCCATGGAGGTCAATTTCCTGATTCCCAGAAGGCAGGGTAAGGTGGAGGCGTGGTGTAGGGTGGAGGCCAGATGGAGAACGTGCAGCCCATTCGTGGTTACCCTGGGTGTGTGCGTTCCTCAGACACAGCACTGCTATCAGTTTCGTCACAGACGAAAGCCCTGCATCTCCCCTCGCGCTCTTCCACCTCCCCACTTAACAAATGCTTCCTGGGAACCAGACTCATCTTGATGAAGCCTGAAGTCTACCTTGGACCTGCCATGAATGAATATATAAGAGACACACTACCAACTCTTTGGAAGGCTCATTTTCTTTCTGTTCTATAGAAGTTGGTCCATGAAACGTAGGATGATGGAAGGAGTGCAATGACCTCGGATTAGTCATCTTTTGTCACTACAACAAACTACCCAAAAAGCCAACTTTATAGTGTGAAGAGGTGTTTTTTTTTTTTTTTTTTTTTTTTTTTAGCTTATGATTCTGGTGGTTCACACCCCGGGATCAGGTGGCTGCATTGCTTGGGTATCTAGTGACTGCATTCTTGCTGGTGGACATGACACAGAGCATCCCGAGTCAGGAGGGAATGATTGTGTCTACATCTGTGTGGTCCTTAGTCATGGGGGCTTCCCTCCTCCAATCCTATCCTATCCTATCCTATCCTATCCTATGCAATCCAGCTGATTTGGGGTGGGCTGGCAAGTAGCCAGGAGTCACAAGCCCCTGCGTAATTCTATCCTCCAACTTGTCAATCAGAATGCCCCCTTTCCCAGGACTCATCTGCTTCATCAGGGACCTAAAGAGGTTGCCATAGAAACATGAAAATTAAACTCCACGTGGAACTGTAGAGGTGCCTTACAATCCCCAGGACCAAAATCGGAGGAGGGTTTTCTCTCTCTGTCCTCCCACAGACCAGGGCGAGATGCTGCCAGGAGCCCTCTTTATCTCCCTCCCCCCACCTCCCCTCCTTGCCAGTAATCTTCTGGCCCACTGCCCACTCGTGATGCGTGTGCCTCTGTTGGGGCCACCCATGCTCATGTGTGTGTGTGTGTGTGTTCACTTCCCCACATTTTAAATAAATTTTGCAGTTTGTGTACCTTATATGTGTTGGCATGTAGAATGCTTGTCTTTGTGTATAATGAGAGCCTGGAGTAAAAAAAATTAATACAAGCCGGCTCCGTGGCTCAACAGGCTAATCCTCTGCCTTGCGGCGCCAGCACACTGGGTTCTAGTCCCAGTCAGGGCGCCGGATTCTGTCCCGGTTACCCCTCTTCCAGGCCAGCTCTCTGCTGTGGCCAGGGAGTGCAGTGGAGGATGGCCCAAGTGCTTGGGTCCTGCACCCCATGGGAGACCAGGAGAAGCACCTGCCTCCTGCCATCGGATCAGCGCGGTGCACCAGTCGCAGTGCACCAGCCACGGCGGCCATTGGAGGGTAAACCAACGGCAAAAGGAAGACCTTTCTCTCTGTCTCTCTCTCTCACTGTCCACTCTGCCTGTCAAAAAATAAAAAAAAAAATTAATACACCCCTTGCTCCCAGCACAGTCACCTCCTAAGGCCCCACCTTCAAACACCGTAACTGGATTAACTGTCCATCCTTAGACTCTGAGAGAGCAAACCTCTAATACATGGGTCTGTGGGAGACATTTGTCCCAACTAACATCCATAGCAGTATCCATAGAGATTGACCTGTTCCCAGCCCCCTCCCCCTGGATGGAGTCTCCCTGGGGGACACACAAGGTGGTAGAGATATGACCTATGACTTCATGAATCCAACCAGAGCTTGACAGGTGGGGAAGGAGGCAATCTGGAATTTTTGTGGGCATTTAATGAGCACATAAAATCACTTAGAGGGGCTGGCACTGTGGCATAGAAGGTTAAGCCTCCACCTGTGGCACCAGCATCCCATATGGGCTCCAGTTCATGTCTGGGCTACTCCTCTTCAGATCCAGCTCCCTGCTTATGGCCTGTGAAAGCAGTAGAAGATGGCCCAAATGTGTGGGTCCCTGTACCCATGTGGGAGACTTGAAAGAAACTCTTGGCTCCTGGCTTCAGATTGGCCCAGTTCCAACTGTTGTGGCCATCTGGGGAGTGAACCAGCAGATGGAAGACTTCTCTCTCTGTCCCTCCTCTCTCTGTGTAATTCTGCCTCTAAAATAAATAAAATCCTTTTAAAAAGTCACTTAGAAAGTTCAAGGAATGTGTGGGCCCATTCAGAAACTAATTCGCCTCTTCCAGTTTCAATTTTTGGTGATTTTTCTGTTCAGAAGACCAGGAAAATGTTAAGTTGTGATATCCATTTACTCATTCATTCATCCATTGATTTCTTCCACAGTGTTTAAAGTGAATATTTATCATGCCAGGAACTGTATGTTCACTGAGATTAGATGAATGAAAAATATTATAGCCAGCCTGGAAAACTCATCATCCTACTGAGATCACACACAGCATGTACTTCCCAAGTCCCATGAGCCCTGGGAGCAAACGAGCGTCTGAGCGCCCACACGCAGTTGTTAAACTCCAAGGCCCAGGCGGAGTCTCAGAGGCAAACGCTCCCTGGAGGCCCAGTTGATTGCTACCATTTTCCCGCATCATTACCGCCGCGTCCGCGTCCGCAGCAAAGCCCTTCCTGGTGCTGCTGCTGCTGCAGCCTGAGCCGAAGAGGAGGGACGCCGCCTGTGCGCCGGGCGCTTCGGGCGCACTCAGTAAGCAGCTGATCTTGGGTCTGCTGCAGCCACCCGGATTTCCACCTGCCCAGCTGACACCATGTTGCTCTGGAATCTCCTCATCCGGGCTGCTATTCTTCCATGGTAACGCAAAGAAAGCAGCCACAATATCTGAACCATCTCTTTATTGTACCTGAAGCAATTTCGGTCAAAATCCATGTGGTATCATGGGGCTGGCATTGTGGTGCAGTGGGTGGGGCCACCACCTGCCATGCCGGCATCCCCGATGGGCACAGTTGAGTCCCAGCTGCTTTGCTTCAGATACAGCTTCCTGCTGATTCATTTGGGAAGGCAGAGGAAGGTGGCCCAGATTCTTGGGCCCCTGCCATCCATGTGGGAGACCCAGGTGGAGTTCCAGGCTCCTGGCTTCACCCTGGCCCAGCCCCAGCTGTTGCAGCCATTTGGTGGAGTAAACTACTGGATGGAACATTCTCTCTCTCTCTGTTTCTCCCTCCCTCCCTCTCTCTACAATTCTGCCTTTCAAATAAATGAAAATATCTATATGTATATCTGTATGATATCAGATCTTGTCCTGTTTCACACTCAAGTTAGAGAGTAGCAAAGAGGCCAGCACTGTAGCACAGCAGGTTAAACCCTTGGCCTGAAGCACCAGCATCCCATATGGGCACCAGTTCTAGTCCTGGCTGCTCCTCTTCCAATCCAGCTCTCTGCTGTGCCCTGGGAAAGCAGTAGAAGATGGCCCGAGTCCTTGGGCCTCTGCACCTGTGTGGGAGACCCAGAAGAAGCTCCTGGCTCCTGGCTTCGGATCAGCACAGCTCCAGCCATTGCAGCCATGTGGGGAGTGAACCAGCGGATGGAAGACCTCTCTCTCTGTCCACCTCTCTCTGTAACTCTGTCTTTCATATAAATAAAATAAATCTTTAAAAAAAAAAAAAGAGAGAGAGAGAGAGAAAGTAGCAAAGTGCTGAATGGGGAGAGTCCTGGGGGGCAGCAGACCAGAAAGAGGAGCCGGAGAGTCAAGGTCAGACAGACAAAGAAAGGCTGGTGTTACCGGAGAATGGCAGGGTTCTTGTCTTCGTGCAAGAAAGAATTCAGGCGTGAGACAGAGAGTAGTGGGAGGTAAAATAGCAAGGTTTATTAGGGAAGGGACATCCTAAGGACGGATGGCCCCCTCCAGACAGAGCCTGAGAGAGTGCCCAATCGCTCGGACTGGAGCGAGGTTACATGGTTGAGTAGAGATTACACCTGACCAGGTCAGGCGGACAGCTCAGCATAAAGGCAGAGGGCTGAGCGCCCAGTCCAGTTGAGGCCGGAGGTTTTTAAGGAGATGGGTCTCTATCTTCACACATCTCCTCCTGAAACAAAGGATTTTATGGATGTAATTATTAAGAAGCTCCTGTCTGAGTTTTCCCCTGAAGGTATCAGACAGGAGGAAGCCTAGCTGACGCCATCCTGAGTTTAGAGGAAGGGTGAGCAGGACCCCCTGGAGAATCGGGATGCGGAGCAGGGTATTTGAAATGCAGATACTGGGCTGCATCTGGGAGATTGTGGAAGATTTGTCAGGCAGAAGGGGCGGGGACCTCCACCAGGCAGGTTATCAGGTAGAAGGGGGCAGGGCAGGATGCGAATACTGGGCTGCCCAGGAAACATTATCGGGATGACTTTGAGATGCAGCATATGCTGGACATAGACATCTTCTCTTTAGGCCTGTTACACACACATAAGCTCATAGCTAACTTCCTACCTAACACTGGGGCCTCCCACGTCCCCTGGGGTGACACGGGGTGCGGGAGGCAGATCTGACTGTGTGATGTCCATCACGCCAGACATGGCCCTGTCACTCTAAGGTGTATGGGAGCCCTTTGAACCTCAGGCCATGGAATTTCCTCCACTAGATTAGCTCCGCAGCCCATCTGCCCATCACACAAATATTTGCTCACTTACTCCTCAAAGGACTGGGACTGGGACCTGCGTAAGAAACAGCTCACCCTTGCGCTCCGTTTCCATCCAGAGAGGTGCTATGGAAGGCTTGTGGGGTTTTTCCTCTCTTTTGCCTCACGATTCTTTCATCTTCACAGACAGCAAACTTCCCAGGCCGACAATAGTAGAAGAGGGTGGCTTTGCTGCAGCAGTGGGGCCTTGGAAGGGGAGTAGGAAGCACCTGTGATAGGAAGCTCACGTTGCCTTCTCACAGCCTTACCCTTATTTTGAACATCGCACCCCACGATCAGCCTCCTGCCAGGGCTTCGCCCTCCCCTTTCTCTGCTTCGGCATCCAAGGTTCTCCCCACCCCCACCCCCATCCAAGAAGAGAAGCAGATGAAGCAGGAAATAACTGGCAAGGTGTCTGGAGGTTTAGACACAGATGAGGCAGGGCCTGGGAGCAGGTGCTGATGGGGGAAGGGGCTAAAATGACTGCATGGGATGGGACGAAGGAGCAATCCAGGGAAGGACCTGCCACTCAAAGCTTTTTCAGTGGTGGAGCCCAAGGCTTAGCAGCAAGGCCTCTACCTGTGAGCTGAAGTGGGGACACGTTTAAGAGATAAAGGAGACCCAGTAGTGGGATCGTGGATGTGTGGATAATGGGACTTTGGATGAGCAGCCAGAAATGAACAGCTGGTTTTGTATTCTTCATGATTCCATGTGTGTCTCTGACCCAGTGGCATCTGGGTCTGGTCACTTTTCCCATTCCCACCTCGCCTCCCACCCTGCCCGCACCTGCGCACCTGGATGGCAGAGAGAGGTAAGTGAAGTGAGCCAGTCTTACAACTGACCGATCAGCAGCTGAAAAGTCACCATTACTCCACTCCATCAGCTTCCAGGAGAAAAGACTGGGGCCCAGGTTGCAGCAGAGGCAGGAATATTAAGCAGAACCCACAACGCGCTTTGCAAGCCCACAGGAGGGAGATGTTAATTCCTTGTGCTTTGATGAAAGTAAGGTTTGAGGGAGGAAGTGACATTAAACAGGAGCTTTAAAGGACAGCTAAAATCTAGGTCTGTGGAGACAGGCGGGGAGGAAACTCAAGCAGAGGGAGCAGAGGTGAAATGGGAATGGAAATGAGACGTGTGGTCTTTATCTATCAGTGGTGTCGGGGGATATCATGTGGAAAATCAGTGTGATTGTTTATCTCCACCACGCTGACCTCTTTGTGTCTTTGTAATAATAACCTTGGCAGGAACTTACATAAAATCCCAACTGGAACCAAATATTCATTTCTTATTTTTAAGTAAACCACAGATCAAAGCAAACTTAGAATACACACACATACACACACACACATGAGCACCATACACTCCTATGTTTGAACCAAATAATAGAATCCTGCATGCATTAACAGGCTTTGGAAACCAGATGGCTGTGAAGAAGGGTGTGTTTTTTAATTCTGAATTATTTTTCTCACCTAAATAAAGTAGCAAATTCATTCTGGTAATCCGAGTTTATAAACCTTCTCTTTATGAGCACGCAGAATTTGATGAAGCGGGACTATCCCTAATGATATTGATTCCTGCACGTAGCTTGCAGAATTAGTCTTCATAATTAAGCCTCTGTGAATTGCTATATCCACAGGGAATCAGTCAAGGTTCATAATTGAAAACACAATCACCTACTCAGCCAGCTTAAGCAGAAAGAAAATTTATTATAGGATGTCGGGTATCACACACACTCCCTGGGGAGGCCAGAAGGTCAGGAGCGGGAGCTCCATTGCCAAGTGCACCACTTTCTACATGTCTGTGTCTTCATGGACCACACTGGGCAGTGCTCTGCAGCCTCCTGGTGCTGTGGGCCCTGCGCATCAGGATCTCTGCTCCTGGTCCCTGGAAAAGCACACATCTTGCCATATGCTGGGCCCTCTGTGTTCCTGCTCCGCCCATGCCCCCTTCCAAATCTAAGTCGGATGTTGGTGCATCCGATGGGCAGGGTCCGGGAGCATGCCTTCCCCCGTCCCTGCCCTGGAACCTGGAGAAATGACTTGTGGTTTCCACCTTGAGGAGTGCACACCCACAGTGTGAGAAGTTCCGTAAACATAGGAAAGCATTCAAATAATGCAGGCTGGCCACGAAGTAGGTCCGAAGTCCAGCACGTGTGGTGGCAGGACCATGTGCCATGGTGCTATAGCAATCAGTTTTATTTCTTATATTCAATGTGATGAACACAAAGAAGGTTTCTGACGATATGTAAAAAACATGGCTTGAGAAAATATCCCATTGTGAGATACCTAGAAATATCAGAGAGGGGCCTGTGTTGTGGTGCATCGGGTTAAAGCCCTGGCCTACAGCTCCGGCATCATAAATGGGTGCCCGCTTGAGACCCAGCTCCTCCACTTTCCATCCAGCTCCCTGCTAATGCACCTGGGAGAGCAGTGGAGAACAGCCCAGGTACTTGGACTCCTGCATCCACGTGGGAGACCCAGAAGAAGCTACTGGCTCCTGGCTTTGGCCTGGTCCAGCTCTGGTCTTTGCAGCCATTTGGGGAGTGAACCAGGGAAGGGAGGATCTCTAACTCTCTCTCTCTCTCTCTCTGTAACTGTGCTTTTCAAATAAAAAAAAAGAAAGAAAGGTCAGATAAAATATGCCAAATCTTTTATGAAAGGTATAATTGATCTTGACGGAGAAAAGTATTGAAATTTCTCCCAAAACAAAGCTGAAGCCGGACAACATGGTGACGAGCTGACCCGGGGGCTGTAGTTCCTCTGGAGATGTGCTGATGTCTGCTCCCAGACTTCGGGGTTTAATGATTGTGTCAGAACTGAAGTTCAAGCCTGGAGCCCTTTCCACAATGAGAGCTGAAGCTGAAAAGTGAAGAACTGATCGAAGCAAAGGAGGCTTTGAGGGAAATTTTTTATGCTGGGTTGAAGTCTGGCAAAAAAAAAAAAAAAAAAAAAAGTCTCCTGGTTTAGGTTGATTTTGCATTAGGAGTGTAGCCCAGGAGTGCATTACCTAGGAAATTCACTGCTATGCTTCCATGGCAACAGGTGAAAACAAACAGTAACTGCTTTTCGAAAGCATCTTAATCTGGGTCTCTGAGGATTCCCACAGATAAAGCTTAGCCAAACACAAGATTGCATC
This sequence comes from Lepus europaeus, assembly GCF_033115175.1. NCBI lineage: Eukaryota > Metazoa > Chordata > Mammalia > Lagomorpha > Leporidae > Lepus > Lepus europaeus. The sequence continues at coordinate 110,616,168 of NC_084831.1, forward strand.
ACGAAATTTAAAAACATGCAAGGAAAACAAGCCACCACAAGCAAGGTGAGCAAGAATAACAGTTGAGTTAGGTCACCTGATCAGATGTTGCAATTACGGTGTGTTGAAAGAAAGAGGAAAAGCATTGAAAACATGAGAAAGGAAAAGGGTAGTTTCAAAAAAGCGTGTGTTACATGACCTCTTATACACAGCTAGAGAGAGAATTAGTGAACAGAAAGAAATCATCCAGAAAGAAAAAAGAGAATGAGGCAGAAATATTGGAGATGCACAAATGGAAGTTAAAGAGACATGAGAAACAGAATGAGATCCAACATACGATTAATTAGAATTCCACAGTAAGAGTATAGAGAGATTCAGAGCTCTAGGAGGAAGCCCAACAAAGGCCACCGCATCCTCTGTTGTGTGTACATGGGATTCAGGCAGATGGAGATACACAGGCCAGATTTACTGCCGATGGAACTGTTGAGTAAGCATGCAGTAGCAATAGCCTTCCTAATACTGCACCGCGGAAGCATATCCCCCCTGGCGTTATAGGCGGAGCTGTACAATGTCCCCCACAGCATCCGCCCTGCAAGGCTGAAACACAGAGGGAAGGTGTGCTCCCTGCGGCCAGCTCCCTGCGAGAAAGAGCCTCGGGTTAGCTGAGTGCTCAAACACCCCTACCTCACCGGCGGCGGGCGGGATGTTGTCTTCCCGCTCCAGGGAGGGAGAGAGAGGCCAGGAGCGTCACTTTCAAAGAACCTCCTCTCGTTGCGGGACAGGCAGTATTCAAAGAGTACATAGAGTTTCCAGAATCCTTAGATTAAGGGAGCATAGTAAATGTTGAAAAATACACATAAAAACATCTACACCTAAACACAGTGTAGTGGAGCTGCAGAACACCAAGGGCGTATGGAGCTTAACGTTCAGAGCACTGGGGCCGGGGTTGGGAAGCGGTGAGTTCAGCTGCCGCTTGTGACACTGACATCCCATGGCAGGGTCTCAACTGCTCTGCTCCCTAGTCAGCTCCCTGCTGACGCACCTGGGCAGGCAGCAGAAGAGGGCCCAAGTGCTTGGATGGAGTTCCTGGTTCCTGGCTTCAGCCCAGTCCAGCCCTGGCTGTTGTGACCATCTGGGGAGTGAGCTAGCGATGGAAGATCCCACCCCCTTCCCGTGTGTGTGTGTGTGTGTGTTTCAAATAAGTAAATTAATTAAAAATATGTAAGAGAGTAAAGACAGGTTCTAGTCCCGGTTGGGGCACCAGATTCTGTCCCAGTTGCTCCTCTTCCAGTCCAGCTCTCTGCTGTGGCCTGGGAGTGCAGTAGAGGATGGCCCAAGTCCTTGGGCCCTGCACCCCATGGGAGACCAGGAGGAAGCACCTGGCTCCTGGCTTCGGAGTGGCACAGCTCCGGCCGTAGCGGCCATTTTGGGGGGTGAACCAACGGAAGGAAGACCTTTCTCTCTGTCTCTCTCTCTCACTGTTTAACTCTGCCTGTCAATAATAATAATAATAATAATAATAATAATAAGGCTTGGTGTGTGATGTGTGTATCCTGCTGGCCCAAAACTTTCAGCCACTCCCCAGAGAGCTCAGAAATCTTTGCAGAGGGTCAGCAGTCTGGGGACAGTGACGGTTCAGACAGGGAGCAAACAGTGCCTTTGGAAATAAGGAGACAATCAAGGGAATCTGGGAAGTCCCACAAACGTTTCGGTCCCATTGACTTCTTAACATAGCTTTCTCTCCATGAAGTTAATGGACCTACCTGTAGAGGTTAAGCATATGTCTTGACTTTGTTTGAACTATCCTCTAGCCAATGAACTAGCTAAGCCAGATTTAAAATGTTTAACTGAAAATTAAAGGAAAAAGCAACCACTGTACCAATCTGGATAGAGTAGGCTATGCTGTGGCAATGAACGGCCCCCGATCTCATGACTTAGCACAGCCAAGGGTTGGTTCTTACTCCGGCAGCATCCACTGAGGTCCTGGGTGACTTTCCGGGCAAATTCTCCACCTGCCTCCCGAGTTCAGGCTGGTGGGGGCTCCTTCTGAGCTTGTGAGCTCTTTGGTGAGTGTGACAGAAGGACACGGAGAATCGCGCACCTGCTCCTAGAAGCTTCCTCCTGGAAGCGATACACGGCTCTTTGGCTTGCAGCACTGGTAGTCATATGGCTCTGCCTAACTTCAAAGAGTGGGAAAGGGTAATCTTCCTTGTGTCTGGAGGGGAGGAGACCCTCTGGCTGGCAAGTCATCTCTGCCACAGATAGGTTTTTAAAAATAGGACTTATGCTGAAAAGATAAATTTAATCACCAAACTATCATCTTCCTCATTCTTCTCATACCTTTTCATATTCCTATTCTGTGCACATAACTGTGTTCAGCTCAAGTACACATTTCAGGAAGATTTAAATGTATTTTCTGTGATAATCCCATCATTTCTGATATATCCTAATGAGAAGTCCTATATTTGATTTTTAAAAAAATGTTGATAAAATCAAGGAAGCTAAAAATTGGCTTAGAACAAATATGAAATTGTTTTAGGTCTGAAAAGGACTTTAGACTTTCACACACACACACACACACACGTGCGTTTTTAGAAAGATCTGCAGAAATCTACCCTGTCCAAGTGCAAGTTCAGTGTTAGCATGCCTGTCACTCCCTGCTCAGGCACAGCCAGCAGGCTCCTCATTCTGCCCTTTCCCACTGCCTTAGTCCTGACACCGGCCCTCATCCTCTCTCCCTGGACCCCGAATTTCTTCCTGAGGTCTCCTCGTCGCCCCACTCACCGTCCAGCCCATGTCCCATGCCGAGGGCTCAGGTCTGATCTACGTGCAGTCTGCGGTGTTAAACATTAGACATGAGCTCTGCGATTCTCCCATTATTGCCCCAGTGCAGTTTCTGGGGATGAGAACCATTGCACAGATTGCTGCATATTTCCTCCCGCCCTTGTTTCCTCTCTCCACCAGCACCTGGTCCTGAACACTGTGTGTTCACAGTACCCTCAATAAATACTTGTTGAATTGAATGCTCTAAACCATACTCATTATCCATTCTACTCAAGTCCCCATGTCTATGTGGAATGATGGATTTCCAGACACCAGGACTGAGGGTCAATTCACCGCTCTGGAGGGCCTATTGGATTTACAGTGGCACACCACCTTCCTATCTTTCCACGCTGGTAAATAGAGGGCGCAGGATGGGGCCGCCCCGGAGTTCTAAGCAGCTGCCCTGCATTTTCTGCCATCCCTAGAATTAGTCCTAGTGGCAGCCATGAAAATAAGCCCATTTTTTTTTTTTTTTCTAAAATCAGTCAACAAAAGGGCCAATGAATGTTGAATTAATGACTCATTGAGAGTCCACTCCTTCTGACTTTTTGGAGGAAATAGACCCCAAGATTTCCGAGAACACCCTGAGCAATTTCTCTGCTAAGCACCGCTTTCAGATGTCTGCCAGCGCGACAATGTCCCCATTATGAGCCCGAGACGCACGAAGACATTCTGGAGTGTGATATTTAAATATTATCAGCGCTTGGTTCTGGTTCTAAGGGCAGAGAGCGTTGGGACAGAGCCACGCCTCGGGCCTCACCTTTTTACCTGTGCTTGCATAATGTGGTCAGGCAGGTACCTACAGGAAAGATCTGTTACATAACAGGAAAAGACCCTGCTCACTGTTGAGATCAATTTTAATACTCCATCAGATAAATTGGCAAAACAGCAATGCCAGATGTACTCAGAGCCCAAAGTCATAGGAAAACCTAGGCAAGTCCCAGCACACACAAACGCTGTCACATTGAACGCTGTTCAATGAGTCACTGTCTGCTGCAGGGACAAGCAGAAACTGCTCAGACGATGCCAGGATCTTCCCAGTGTTGGATAATTTCACACAAATTGCCTGACCTGATTAAGACGTACCCTTTAAACGGTGGACTTTTCCGAGTTGATTATAGTTCTATGGATTGTCGGGTGGGTTCCTAATTTTAGTTTTCAATTGGTCGAGTTTGAGACACGATATTTCTATGAATAATTCAAGAGAGACGAGGAATCACTTTGGGGGAAGCTGATAAAGGGATCTCATTAGCTGAGTGTCTCTGCACAAGCCTGCAGATTTTAGTGCTATAGCTTTTAAAATTTTATTTATTTATATTCGGTTTATTTGAAATGTATAGAGACTGTCAGAGATCAGATGCCCGTAATGGACAGGGTTGGGCCAAGTCAAAGCCAGGAGTCTGGAACTCCACCCAGGTCTCCCATGTGAGTGGCAGGGACCCAGGTGCTAGAGCCATCATCTGCTGCCTCCACAGTTGTGCATTAACAGGAAGCTGGATCAAAACACAGGACTGAGACTTGAGCCAGACACCACAGTCTGGGATGCAGGAGTCTCAAGTAGCGACTCAAGCATTGCATCTAACAACTTATTGATATTTTTAATTTTAACAATGTTATTGAACTGACACCTGCAGAGAGTGGCAGAGATGAAACTGAAAGACAATGTATCTTCAAGATGAAAAACAAAACCAAATTTAATGTTTTGAAACTGAATAAACCTCTATCAGAGACAGGAACCAAGTTATTCGAAACTTTGTAAAATTATAGATCAAAATATCCTAATAGCAAATTTTATCATATCACAAAAATATCTTCTTCCAAATGGTAATGATCAATATTATCTGAGCAACCCACAGATTTATATTATCTGTGCTTTCCACACAGAATACTAAACAAGGGATGGTAACACTTATACCATTTTGTTAATGATTTGACTTCCAAGCAGGACATTCAACTACACTGCTAGAGAGGTCATGAAAGAGCTTTGTTAAAGTCCCACACTGGAGTCGTGATTCCAGTCCTGTCTGGTCTGTGCTTCTGATCCAGGACACTGCTAACTCATCTGAGCAGGAAGCAGATTCGGCCTAGGGTCCTGTGCCACTGCCACTCATGTGGGAAACCAGGATGGACTTCCTGGCTCCAGGCTTCATCGCCCAACTCTTGCTGTTCTGGGCATTTGGGGGAGAGAAACAGCAGATGGAAAATTCCTCTCTCTCTGACTCTCCTTCTATCACTCTGCCTTTCAAATAAATAAACAAATCTGAGAAAAATTTTTAAAGGCAAGCTATTTAGTAAAAACTTGTGTTTCAAAGCTTCTGTTCCTTTTCATTTGTACTTTGTCAAGGTTATGCCTTTAAAATCAAACAGAAAGACTGGTGCTGTGGCATAGTGGGTAAAGCCGTGGCCTGCAGTGCCAGCATTCCATATGGGTACAAGTTCAAGTCTCGGCTGCTCCACTTCCAATCCAGCTCTGCTATGGCCTGGAAGAGCAGTAGAAGATGGCCCAAGTCCTTGGGCCCTTGCACCCACATGGAAGATCTGGGTAAAACTCCTGGCTCCTGGCTTCGGCCCGGCTCAGCCCTGGCCATTGCAGCCATTTGTGGAGTGAAGCAGCGGATGGAAGACTTCTCTCCATTTCTCCCTCTTTCTCTGAAATTCTGCCTGTCACATAAATAAGTGAATCTTTAAAAAAAAAAGAAGAAGAAGAAAAGAAGAAGAAGAAAAAAAAGAAAGCAGTTGGCTAACATGAAATTCACATTGTTATCCAGAACTATGATTTAAAGTCACTGTGTCCATCAAAACACCTTCATTTTTGAAGACAAACTTCATAAAAAGGGAATGTCATACATTTGCAGTAAAATACTTAAAAGTAAGGCATTAGGAATTTGATGACAATTTTAAATTTGATGAAAAGCAGGGTTTGGTGGCTTCCGGTGGGGAAGGCAGCGTGGGCAGCGTCTTCATCTCCCGCAGACGTTTCTCACTGGCCGGGAGAGGTTTCAGGCCAGGGGATGGCACACCTGCAGAGCACAGGAAACTGACTTGTGATGCCTCTGGGTGGGCTCCGGGCTTGGGAACTCACAGACCTGACAGAGCACCCGCTGAAACGATCGTGTCCGCGTTAGCCACCTGATCGAATGCCATATTCCACTATCCATGGGGAGATGGCCACGCACACGCAGCAGGAAGTAACAGTGCCACAGCTAACGGCTCATTTGGATTCCATCAGGAAAGACAGAGGAAAGGTGCATTTGTGAATCTGAGAGCAGAGAACAAGAAAATGAAAAGTGAGTTAGACCGCGTTCAACAGCCACAAATACATGAAACCCGTCAAATCAGAGCTGGTGGAATTGGACATCAACCTAGAGAGGAGCAGAGTAACGGGAATGTTTACAGATCCAGAAAAGCAACTAGTGGAAGCAACCCCAGAATTCACCAGAAAGCATATTCAAATCAGAAGTGCTCTTTCAAGACCAGTGATAAAATGGACACAGAGCTTCCTCAAAAAAAGCACACCTTTGTCAAACTAATGTTAAGAATGTCACACCACTATAGGTTTTATGATCCCTGATTACTTTATTTTTCCAAAAGAAACCATTTATTTAAGGGATATAAATTGCATGCATTTCATAAGTTCAACTTAGGAATATAATGATTCTTCCCACCATACCTGCCCTCCTACCCACACTCCCACCCTTTCTCTTCCTCCCTCTCCCATTCCCAGTCACATTCTCCATTAAGATTCATTTTCTTTAAAAAAAAATGATTTATTTTATTTATTTGAAAGACAGAGTTACAGAGAGAGGTAGACAGAGACAGAGAGAGAGATGTTCCATTCCACTGGTTCACTCCCTGAATGACTGCAACGACCAGAGATGAGCTGATCTGAAACCAGGAGCCAGGAGCTTCTTCCAGGGTCTCCCACATGGGTGCAGGGTCCCAAACACTTGAACCATCCTCTACTGCTTTCTCAGGCCATAGCTAAGAGCTGGATAGGAAGAGGAGCAGCTGGGACTTGAACTTGTACCCATATGGGATGCTGGCGCTGCAGGCTGGGGCTTTAACCCACTGTGCCACAGTGCTGGCCCCAAGATTCATTTTCAATTAACTTTATACACAGAAGACCAACTCTATACTAAGTAAAGAGTTCAACAATTTGCACCAAAAAATGCACTGTATATGAGTGAAATAGTCATTTTTCTATTCAGTTTTTGTTTGTAACTGTTGTCTATATTCCCACTGAACTAGGGTCTCTCTGCTTTTCACTTGTTAAACTTCTTATTCAGTGAAGTGTTAAGCCTTTTTACTGTAATGTAAATTTAAAATGCAGTTTCCAAAAACTAAAAAAGGAAGGGGTAGAATATAGGAGGGTGGGAGGGAGTGAGAGGAAGGAAAGGAGGGAGAGAATATTATCATGTGCTTAGAATTGTATCTACAAATCACATTGAATCTGTTAAAAGCTAATTAGACATTAAAAAGCTTAAGAATACACTAACAGAGTCTGACCAACTGGAGACAATTTGTTGTCGTGTAGCTCTGAGGGCTTTTACTGGCCATTCAATGCTTACTTGGCGTTATCATTGGGGTCTACAGGTTCCGAACGTATTATTAATGCTCCTACTCCTGCTGTGACTGACTTCTTAGAACCTGGAGCCAAGAGAGAGTCTTTAAACAGGGTCACACGGGGCAGAAACTTACTATAAGGATGCTCACACTGTATGTGGACTAGAGCAATATTTTAGAACGGGAAGATGCATTCTGTCTTTATTTCACGCGTGGGTCTGTTTTATTATGTTGAGAAACTGTCATTCACAGCCTGGTTTCTTTGAAATAGAAGGGCATTTTGTCCTCATTCTTTTGATAGTTCATGGGAACTGAATTCCGAGTCTGCTAGAACTGCTATAAATCACGCAGGATTTCATCAGTATCTGTCGCAAACTTGAAAGCTGTTGCCTCACCTAGCCTTATTATTGGATTTAACTTTCCTATAACCGTTATAGCTACATTTTCATAGCACATGAAAGATTATTATAACAAAGTTGTTTGGAAAGTAAATTTTGGTGTAGCCAGAGATTGATTTTTTTTTTTTTTGGTCACGAGCTAAAACAATACATTTTTACATAATGTGTTATTTCAAAAATTGATTGACAGTATTTATGGCTAATAAAAATGTTTACAAACCAGTGGAATAAACTCTAAGTATGAAGTATCTGGATGATAGCACCCTAGTATATCATTATCAGGCACACCTTTTCTCTGTGTGTAAGCAGCTGTCATATAATAGTAGATCTATAGAGTGCCAAACTACAGGATAAAATGGCACTAGGATATTTTCATATTCTGTATGTCATGTGATGTGCAGAATAATCTTGTCACAGAGAAGTAGTCTTCAAAGGCTGGCTGGACAGTGTGCCATAGGCCACACGCCGGGGACTTGTGCCAAGTCACCTCAGAGCAGGTGGTCGGAGGAGGGACGGAACACCAGGGACGAAGGGGCAGCGGGCAGTGGTAGCAGTAGTGGGTCAATCACGAGGCTCCTTGGCTCTCGCATGGAATCAGTCCCTGGAGTGAAGAAAGGTGGAATGTGGCAGTCATTCTTCGTCTCTCAGCCTCAGGGGAGTCACTGTGAGGGACAGCCACCCAGAGGTGGATGGAGGAGAGCCACTGGCAGCCACCTGGGGAACCCACAACATCTGGACACTGTGATGGAGTTTCTGTTGATGAGGGACGCGTAAAAGGTGGGGAGCTGCATGGCCTCTTGCTGATAGTGCACGGGAACAGCAGTGGAGATTTCTACGTAGCTAAGACAAATGCTATGAAAGAAATGTTTACAAAGTAGTTGGAGTGGTACATAGTCTGTTTTTTTTTGTTTTTTTTTTTTTGTTTGTTTGTTTGTTTTGGACAGGCAGAGTGGACAGTGAGAGAGAGAGAGACAGAGAGAAAGGTCTTCCTTTGCTGTTGGTTCACCCTCCAATGGCCTCCACGGCCGCCGCGCTGCGGCCGGTGCACGGTGCCGATCCGATGGCAGGAGCCAGGTGCTTCTCCTGGTCTCCCATGCGGGTGCAGGGCCCAAGCACTTGGGCCATCCTCCTCCGCACTCCCTGGCCACAGCAGAGAGCTGGCCTGGAAGAGGGGCAACCGGCACAGAATCCGATGCCCTGACTGGAACTAGAACCCGGTGTGCCGGCGCCACAAGGTGGAGGATTAGCCTAGTGAGCCGCGGTGCCGGCCCATAGTCTGTTTTATTGCAAAATAGTGCAAGAGAGGCCGAGAATGGGGTAAGGGCTGAAGTCTAAAAGGGAGCAAACTGACAAGGCAAAAATCACAGCATTTTTTAAATTGAGAGGCAGACACACACACACACACACACGGTGAGGGAGAGAGGGGGGAGAGAGAGAGAGAGGAGGGGAGAGAGTGTATGTTCTATCTGCTGGCTCACTCCCCGAAAGCCCGCAATGGCTGGAGCTGCAGCTGAAGCTCAAAACTCAATCCAGTTCTCCCACATGATGTCAGGAACCCAGTTACTTTGGCCGTCACCACTGCCTCCCAGGGTCTGCCTTAGAAGGAAGCAGGAAGCAGGATCCAGATCAACATCAACACCTGAACACCGGCTTTGGTGTATTGGCCTTGAAACTTGTCAGAAGTTTAAGGGAAAAGCAAGTCTGAGAGTCGTAAGTTTCCCACCCAGCGTCACACAACCATGAAAGGGCCCCTGCCAGATCTGAACTGGTTCCTGAAGACGGACTGCAAGCCCAGGCAGAGGTCTTTCCAGCTGACTCAGCACTTTGCTGATAAGGCTGCGACAATTCTTTTAAGGACTTTTAATGCACACCCAAAAAAGGGTTAACACAGCTGACTGTTCTCCCTGCTTTGCAAGGCTGGGGCTGGCATCTGGGAACCTGACTGGTAAGCAGTTCCCTCCGCTGGGAGAACACTTTCCCGAAATGAGGGGGGTGGCTCCCTATGCCCAAACCGTGAGGCAGCGTGGACCACGCCGGGCATCTGCTTTCTTTCTGGGCGTCTGGACTTTTGCCGTGCGCTGACAGTCAGAGGGGGCCTCCGTGAGCAGCTTCCAATAAAAACCCTCAGTATAGAAAACATAGTGGCTGAGAGCGTCCTGGTAGACAGCACCTCCCAAGAGTTG